>NC_136414.1:169898812-170498812 GCF_051521515.1 Lactuca serriola
TTTTAAGGCTAATTATTATAGATGATAATATAGTTAGTCATATATATAACTAAACTCTAAAGGAACGAGTGAATGGGTAAATGTTGCAATAAAAATATGTGAAGGTGCACCAAATTTGAAGTTAATATAAATCGAAAATTTCATATTTAATCTGACATGATTGGTAGGTACGGTCTGAGTCAGCCTTGACTTTGCGTGCATTGGCGGAGATTGATCCGACATGTGTTGGTGGTTTGGTCAATTATGGGATCACTACATTGAAGGCACTAAGAATACAAAGAGCAACTTACAACTAACAACCCAGAGTCTAACCCAAATAAAGCCGACCAAATCAAAGGAATACTCCAAAATCAAAAATCGCCAACTCCAAATCCTCAACAGGTTAGAAAAAACCCAGCTGTCCCAATCTTTGCTATTTGAGCACATCTTTTCCCCCTTCTTCCTTTTAGAAATTTTATCAACCTCTGCTCATGTCCCATCTGGATTTTTAGACTTATTTCCGAAACTACCCTTCGAAGGTTCTTCATGAGTAGAAACCTCAGTGACCTGCAGTCAAGAAACATTAGAGCAACTTAAACAAAAGTTGTATGGGCATTTATGTCTTTTATACAACCGAGAAATTGGTTAAGGAAAAAGACTGACATGATAAGATGGAGAAGAGGGTGATGCTTTTTTGAATCCCATCACAAGTTTTCCTTCAGGCTCTAACCTACTAAATGTTACTGAACCAAAAAAAGAAATGAATAGCTAAGAAGATGACCACAAGTATTAATAAAAAGAAAAAGAAAAGATGAAGATGAATATGAGGGCATTTATGTCTTTTACCTGTATTACTAGCTTGCAACTGCATGGACTGTATGCAAGGAGTGACTCCTTCTAGATCATACATTCTACTATTATTATTAGGCCAGAATCTAAAGTGTAACACCCAATCAAACTTTAAATCTTGAACTACAAGGGGGTAACCTTCAGGCTGAGAAATTGGTGGAAGATAAGCATGTATCACGAAAATATATATAAATAATAAATGAAAATAATGAATGGTTCTATTATTTTTATAACAATTTTATTCATCTCACTACCAAAAAATTAATACTGTATTTTTTTTTTATCAAATATTAAACTTTTTTTAACATTACAACACAATTAACAATAAAAACAAAAACTTCCAAAAATGCCCCTCCATGTTTAAAACCTACGAATATCTTTCGGGGGTTTGAAGTTGACCGGGTGAGTTTCTGGAGCTACATTTTCGTCTTCTTTCCACATTTTAATTGTTTTGTCTACTTTAGTCAATTAAAAGTTCAATTTTTTCTCAGATTAATTGCAGGTGATGATGTTGCTACAAATAGTTTAAGTGTAGATGTTGAGGCCATAGCTTTTCCTTGGAATTTGGTTCTATATAATAGAGAAAGAGATTCAGAATCTGTTAACATGTTTAATGACGAAGTTGTAAATATGCAATATGCAGGAAGATTCTTTTTGTAAAAGAGCTGCAAGGAAGTTGCTTTTGGAGTTCAAATCTGATAGTTTCTCAAAGTATGAGGTTAAATGCAAGAAATAGCAATCTTTTTTCATTGATTTGTTCATTATAGGCTTCTACTTCTATATATTTTATCACAAAACATTACTTTGAAAAATCAACAAATTATACAAGTTTTAGGGCAACTGTATCTGATGGAACTATTATTATACTGTTAGGTGATGCACAAACTCGCTACATTGTAAATGTTGTGAGGGAGGAGAATGAGGAGGCTGCAGTGAGGTTGCCACCTAGCATCTCAATTGAAATCTCATTAGGTATACATGCTTTTTTTACTGATAAAAACAATATGTAACTCATAATAACATGTTTAGATATTGTACTGAAAGTAGAAAGTATAATTCATTTGTTCCAGGAGATTAAAGAATCCGGGCAGTCAGATTCCAGGCATTTAAGGCAAGAATATCATAAAATTACTGAGTGCATTTAAGGCAAGAATATTATAAAATTTCTCTTCTTTCCAGGGTTATATCATAAAAACTTGATTAATTAAAATTTTAATATTATTGGATAAATGATTAGAAACAAGGGTGAATTTGTACAGATTAGTTAGCTACTTGCAGGTTGATCTTGAATAAGCAAAGGGGCAATGGATTGTATTTTTTTGTATCTAATTCATTTGTAAATTTTTGTTACAACTTCTATTGATTTGTTATATCTTTCCATGGAACGATTAATTTGTATGACATTAAATTTATGCAATGGATTCTATTTTTTGTATATGATATTTTATTTTCTATTATGAAAACATTAAATACAAATTTAATTGTAAAATAAGTAAATATATTAATAATATTTTTTTAAACATTTAAAATTATGATACGCAAAAATGTGTGTCATCTTCATTTATGACATGGCCTTTCTTGACAGGGGTTTTCTTGATACGCATTGCGTGTCATTAACATGCGTGTCGTCAGGTTACGACACGTGAATGCATGTCGTCTTCCTTTATGACAGGGCCTTCCTTGATACGCATTGCGTGTTGTAAACGAGCGTCGTAATTTTGCGTCGTAAATGAGTGTCGTAAATGCGCGTCGTCTATAGACGACGCGCAAAAGCGCGTCGTCTCTCTTTATGACAGGGCCTTCCTTGACGCGCATTTGCGCGTCGTCTGAGCCTTTTACGACGCGCAATGAGCGTCGTAAAAGGCTGTTTTTCTAGTAGTGGATTCAGTTACGTGTAATTCTAAGACGATAATGTGTATTAGTTTACTCCAACACATCACGTAGTTAAATGTCATAATCTATAATTCCATGCATGATTTGGTGAGTAAAATTTATGATTATATATTCAATGTTTATTCGTTCCTTTTTCTTTGATATGGAAAGAGATATCTTTAGGCCCCTTAGTGATTTGATGTTGACATTATAATGTTGGGCCTAATTGGGACTAAATTGATGTGTTTAATTAGTAGTTTGAAGACATCATCATAAATCAGGAAATCGGGTGTAACGTCTAAAAATTTCGACCAATTTAAAACATTTTATTTTATTCAAAAACCACTAAGTTAACACAGCTTGTTTTCAAAATAGTTCAAACATCAGAGTATTTCCCAGAACCATATCATAAGAAATAAAACATGAGGAGCGGTACGATCACGCCTTCGCCTTGCCATGATCTCCTGAAGTACCTGAAACAATAAACCATAACTGTAAGCCCGAAAGCTTAGTGAGTTCCCCCAAAGTACCCATACACACATACGCATACAACAAAGAACAACATACTATGGGACCAATCAACCTTCCGGTTGGAATACCCTGGCCCTCAACCATCGGGTTGGAATGCCTACATACTACAAGCCCAATCATCCTACCGGGATGGAATACTCTCGGCCCACAACCATCAGGTTGGAATGCCGATAGACCTATACGTACAACAAAAACTACTATGGGTCCAATCATCTCACAAGATGGAATACCACAGGCCCCTCAACCATCGGGTTGGAATGCCAACATAATATGAGTCCAATCAACCTACCGGAATGGAATACTCCTGGCCCACAACCATCGGTTTGGAATGCCCCACTTCCTATACATACAATAACTACTACTACTATGGGTCCAATCATCCCTCAGGATGGAATAGCCCAGGCCCCTCAACCATCGGGCTGGAATGCCAACCTACTATGAGTACAATCATCCTACCAGTATGGAATACTCCTGGCCCACAACCATCGGGTTGGAATTCCCAACACTAGCAAACATGCACACATAACAGGCAACCACATAACACTCTACAAAACCAACATACTAGGGCCCTATCATCCTACCGGGATGGAATACCCTTTGCTACTGCTGAACATACATAACTTGCAGGTAACCTCCTACCAGCATACATAAGGCAAGACCAACTACATGTCTATAAATAACCGCTACCCAACTACCATGGCGCTGATCCAACAGAACTAACCATCACTTAACTATCCATTCCTCTAGGATATTAAGCTACCAAAGCATATCCTCATATCATTATCCTATCTACCAGGATACTAACAAGCATATCATCACATAACATAACAAGATCTAAACAACAATTCAAAGGGCCGACCTTGGTGCCTTAGACCCTTGAGTACAGAGAGGATAACTCAACTGAAATGAAGAACCGAACCACGGAAGCACACACCCGAAGCACTCCTCCAAACTCCAACACCTATTGCCATCAATGGACCGTTGACATAAATAACCAAATACCATAACACACTTGAAGGTCAAAGTCAAAGTCCAGGCCAAAGTCAAACTTCCTGACTGACTCTACTCGCCGAATCAACCCGTTGAGTCGTCAAGTCCTTATACTGTTAAAACTCTTAGAACACGACTCAACTCCCCGAGTCACCCCAAGACTCGTTGAGTCCAACGATCTCCGAGTCCCATCCTGCTCAACTCACAAAGTCACCCCTTGACTCACTGATTCGAGGCTTAACCAGAAGAGGTTAGGGTTCCGCGACCAGACTCGCCAAGTCCAAGAACAGACTCGTTGAGCCTAAGGAAATCTTCAACAGACTCGCTGAGTTGTTCTTCCAACTCGCCGAGTCCATGCTCATGTTCATACAACTCGTCGAGTACACCCATATGACTCGCCGAGTTTCTCCAGTTCTCATTCCATACAGAGGCTTTTCGAGCCATGCAGGTGCTCCAATCCATAGATCCACTCTTCTATAGTCTAACCCTCACATAAAGTTGCAAACTTTACATGAAACCAAGGAGATATAGGCCCAAAACACTCTAGGGATAGGGTTAAGGACTAGTGGGCTTCACCAATAACTCTTAGACATGAGCTTTATGACATTTTGGACCATCACAAGCCTAGATCTGAGGTAGCAACCTCAAATCTAAGCCTCTAACTCGAAATAGCTCTCAATCATACCCAAAAATGCCCAAAATCTCAAATAATAATAGGTCTAGATGCAAAAGAACCCCAAGCAACAGATTATTACCTCCAATATAAGCTCCAACTGAAGTATAATCCAAATCTATGCAAATCCCCTTGATGCAAGCTTCTTGATCTTCAAGAGATCTTCACCAAAATCACTTATCTAGGCTCCAAATTGCTTCCAAGGGCTCTTTCTCACGATTTAGGGTTTCTGGATCTCAAAAGGGTAGTAAACATGCTGAGGGTGGCTTATAATGTACTTTATATAGGGCACAACCCCCGGGATTAGGGTTTTCTCTCTTCAGCACCAACTCGTGAAGTCCAAGCCGCCGACTTGGCAAGTTGGCCACTTAGTCTGTGACTCAATCCCGCTCCGACTCAGCGAGTAAGAAGACCTACTCGTCGAGTCTCTTCTTTTATTTATACTTTTGGCCCTTCATTGAACTTCTGAAATTTTGGGATGTTACAACTGTCCCCCACTTAAATTAGGCTTCGTCCTTGAAGCCTACTGCATCATACGTTTCAAAACAAACCCCTTGCACTGCAAACTCCGATATCTCAGTCAACCCAGGTTCTTACAAACCCTACTTCTGCATCTCTCTTAAAATGGTTTATTCTCGCGTGGCATCCTTGCCACTACTCCAAGCCGACCATTGGCCTTTCAAATCAATAGCACCACCTATCAACCACGAATCACCCGATAATACTAACCCTTCATATCAGGGACACACTTCCGTGCCCTACGAATGCTAGATTCTATAAACACCCACTGAGCTCCGCCAAGACACTAATCCATCTTCCTACGCCCAAAAATTGGCGATAACCCTAATAACTTGCAACCTGGAACGAATCCTGATTTCCCCCTATGATTCTATATTATGCTTACGCTGACAAGATACTGCATCCTTCAGCTCCCATAACCCATCAACCAACCATATCGCGTAACCACTCGTGCCTGGCCCAATCAGCCTCGGGCTGGAATACCAGGTACGCCTATAACGGGTCCAGTCATCCCCAGGATGGTATACCCTTGCATCCTCATGTATGTTTGGACCAATCAACCCTCGGTTTGTAATACCAAACACACCAGGTCCAATCAATGATAGGGTCCATTCATCCTCACGATGGAATACCCCAGATTGGAATACCTTCACATACATAACTCAAACCTACAACCATACTTGGAACCAAGGACCTTGTCCTTGCGTCACCCTCGAACCCTTTGGTTCGACACAACTGGGTGTAATCCACTCACACCTCCTCATCACGATCTCTAGGTCCACGACCTCTGACTGTAATATCCTTATACAGTCCTCAGCACTGGTCCAGACTGCTCTCGAGTCTGTTAACCTACTATCTCACTTTCCTCTGTCCAAATCTCCAATCTGGAACCACTATCCCCCTCCTCTTCCAAGGAGTCTGAAACATTCCTACGCATCATCCAACATTGCCACAGTAACAGGACCTCACTATACATCACCCCTTAGCGGTGCACACTGCTAACTCAGAACATGAATACGTACTTAGAGACTGATCGCATGGCTAGTAATCCATACATAACCTGCCGCATTTCCTCGACATCTCCACCATTCGAAGACAACCCCACTAGCCGCTATCACATAACAGCATCCTCACTACTGGTTCAAAGATCCACGACACATGCAAAGTCCTTACTATAACTGAACCGCCTCATTGCACCACTCCAATAACCAACATTCAAACCGCGTCAGGCAACATTCTACAACCAGCGGCTCATCCGAGAATTTCCAATTCTACCCCACTTAGGGCACTAACCACCATCCACTGGCGACGAAGCTAACACGCTACTCAATCAAATCAAACCAGTACATCGAATTTCGAGGAACCTGAGTTCCTGCTGAAAGTTCCGGAATTCCCGAATCATGACCTTCCTTTCTCACGAATTCCACATCGGATACGAACCCTCTAAAAACCCACAATACTAACTCTTCTCTAACACATACAACACTTTATATCTCATGCAAGAAACAACATCTCATAAACACCACATAAACAAGATAAGGCAGAAAACATATCGGATGACACCTCTGTCGCTGACCTGATCTCCTCAGTCACAAGCTGATAAGCACGCCCTGGAGCCTTCGGTGGCTCTGCTCAACCCTGACCTCCGTCAGTAAGTCTCAAAGTGGCTGGTGCTGGGGCCCGCACTGACCTGGTAGCTAGTAGAGGACACTAGGCCTTCATATGGCCCACCCGATCACAATGATAACAAAGTTGGACTCCTGCTGCTGGAGTCGACGGCCTGCAATCCCTGGCTATGTGGCCCTCCTTGCCACACTTGTGGCACCCCGAAGAAGAACGAAAACTTCCCTCATGCATCTTGTCGCACTTCCCGCAAGTGCGACTCCTCTGACTTCCCTGTCTATAATCAGCGGTTCTCATCTGCTTCGGTGCAGGCTGCGACTGCACTGGGGCCTGCCTCTGCTCTCTTAACTGAAGCTCAATCTTTAACTTGCGCTGCCTAGCGACCTCCTAGAACTCCAACAAGGTACTACACCTCTACGTGGACACAAACTGCCTGATGTTCGTCTTGAGCATACTTAGATATCGAGTCATCTGAGCCTGCTCCGAAGCAAACTCAGGGCAAAACATCACCCTCTCCGTGAACATCTTGGTGCTCTCCGTCACTGATTCAGAATCCTGCTTCAGCTCCAAAAACTCCTGAGCCAATCTCTCCCGCTCCACCTGCGGAACATAACGAGTACTGAACATGACTCGGAACTGACCCAAGTAACCGCAGCTCTCTGCGCATCAGAATACGATCCTGTGGTCAACCTCCACCAATCCTTCGCCCCGAGCCTTAACAAGTACAGAGCACACCTCACCCTCTGATCAGCAGGGCATGAGCATGTGAAGAAACATCCTTCCACATCTGACAACCATTTCATAGCAACAATCGGATCCTGAACTCCATCAAAATTAGGGGGATTCATATTGTCGCCATCTCGATATTGAAAGCCCCGAATGGCTCCTCCCCCTGCCGCTGCCACAGCTGCTGTAGCTACCGCGACTGTTGTCTCTGCAAGAGCTGCATAACGCTCATCAAAATACTTAACCATGACGGTCTTGATCGACCCAAATAGTTCCGACAACTCAGCTCGGAACATAGCAACAACCTCATCATGCAGGATATCACGAATCCTAGCATCCAACTCATCCATCCTCATCTGACCAATAACCTCGGGTGGTGCTAATCCACCCTGACCACCCTCTCCTGATCCCGATCCCGAACAAGATCCTGACTCGAAACGTCCCACATCAGCCATACTGAAAAACACCAACAAGATCCTCAGATACTTCACATAACCGCCGCGAACTAACCTCTAACCAACAACCTAGGGGTTGTGACTTCCTTGACATGCGTATGTGTCCTATGCTTTCAGTACTACGGGCCCATACTACTTTCCAAACCTACCCATATTTGTCTCAAGTATCACCACAACGCCCTAAGCACAAACATGCATAACAAGCACTCAATCTTCACTCCTAGAGGAAAGCTAAATATCTCATACTGCCCTACCGGTCCCATAACTCACCCAACCATGAAACTTCGACCAACCCTACAGCACTAGTGTATGCTAGTCATATATAACGCTGGACCCTATAGACTTTCGAATATCCAATCCTTCCCTAAGCTCCCAATCAGACAAGAACAGAACATAAGGCCAAATCAAACATTTTAAGGCTATAAGATCTTAGTTATGTATAACCATGATGCATGCACTAGATAACTACAGTAATGATGTCAATTTCATATAAAGAGAACCCTAGGCTAGCAGACATCATGTAATCAGGCAATTCTATCATGCAATTCCTGAAGATCCCTAGCCTAATACTAGCATGCTGCTCTAACATATCGCATAAACAAATAACTTGTATGGTATTTTGGGGTAACTTACTGGCTCCGACTGATCGTACCCTCTGCATCCTCCTTTACTTATTTTGAAAACCTTTTGAAAACTATTTTTGAAAATCTCTCCTTGATTTGAGATTGGATTCACACGAATGTTCCTCCAATTCACTCAAACCAAGGCTCTAATACCAACTTGTAACGTCCAAAAATTTCGACCAATTTAAAACATTTTATTTTATTCAAAAACCACTAAGTTAACACAACTTGTTTTCAAAATAGTTCAACATCAAAGTATTTCCCAAAACCATATCATAAGAACATAAAACATGAGGAGCGGTACAATCACGCCTTCGCCTTGCCACGATCTCCTGAAGTACCTGAAACAATAAACCACAACTATAAGCCCGAAAGCTTAGTGAGTTCCCCCAAAGTACCCATACACACATAAACATACGCATACAACAAAGAACAACATACTATGGGTCCAATCAACCTTCCGGGTGGAATACCCCTGGCCCTCAACCATCGGGTTGGAATGCCTACATACTACAAGCTCAATCATCCTACCGGGATGGAATACTCTCGGCCCACAACCATCGGGTTGGAATGCCGATACACATATACGTACAACAAAAACTACTATGGGTCCAATCATCTCACAAGATGGAATACCCTATGCCCCTCAACCATCGGGTTGGACTGCCAACATAATATGAGTCCAATCAACCTACCAAGATGGAATACTCCTGGCCCACAACCATCGGGTTGGAATGCCCCACTTCCTATACATACAATAACTACTACTACTATGGGTCCAATCATCCCTCAAGATGGAATAACCCATGCCCCTCAACCATCGGGCTGGAATGCCAACCTACTATGAGTCCAATCATCCTACCGGTATGGAATACTCCTGACCCACAACCATCGGGTTGGAATGCCCCACACTAGCAAACATGCACACGTAACAGGCAACCACATAACACTCTACAAAACCAACATACTAGGGCCCTATCATCCTACCGGGATGGAATACCCTCTGCTACTGCTGAACATACATAACCTGTAGGTAACCTCCTACCAGCATACATAAGGCAAGACCAACTACAAGTCTATAAATAACCACTACCCAACTACCAGGGCGCTGATCCAATAGAACTAGCCATCACTTAACTATCCATTCCTCTAGGATATTAAGCTAACAAAGCATATCCTCATATCATTATCCTATCTACCAGGATACTAGCAAGCATATCATCACATAACATAGCAAGCTCTAAACAACAATTCAAAGGGCCGACCTTGGTGCCTTAGACCCTTGAGTACAGTGAGGGTAACTCACCTGAAATGAAGAACAGAACCACGGAAGCACACACCCGAAGCACTGCTCCAAACTCCAACACCTATTACCATCAATGGACCATTGACATAAATAATCAAATACCATAACACCCTTGTAGGTCAAAGTCAAATCCAGGCCAAAGTCAAACTTCCTGACTGACTCTACTCGCTGAGTCAACCCGTTGACTCGTTGAGTCCTTATACTGTTAAAACTCTTAGAACACGACTCAACTCGCCGAGTCACCCCAAGACTCGTCGAGTCCAACGATCTCCGAGTCCCATCCTGCTCAACTCACAAAGTCACCCCTCGACTCCCTGATTCGAGGCTTAACCAGAAGATGTTAGGGTTTCACGACCAGACTCGCCGAGTCTAAGAACAGACTCGCCGAGTCCAAGGCAATCTTCAACAGACTCGCCGAGTTGTTCTTCACCCTCGCCGAGTCCATGCTCATGTTCATAGAACTCGTCGAGGACACCCATGTGACTCGCCAAGTCTCTCCAGTTCTCAATCCATACTGAGGCTTTTCGAGCCATGCAGGGTTCCAATCCATAGATCCACTCTTCTACAGTTTAACCCTCACATAAAGTTGCAAACTTTATGTGAAGTCAAGGAGATATAGGCCTAAAACACTCTAGGGTTAGGGTTAAGGACTAGGATGCTTCACCAACAGCTCTTAGACAGGAGCTTTATGAAATTTTGGACCATCATAAGCGTAGATCTGAGGTAGCAACCTCCTAAGCCTCTAACCCGAAGTAGCTTTCAATCATACCCAAACATGCCCCAAATCTCAAATAATAATAGATCTAGATGCAAAAGAACCCCAAGCAACAGATTATTACCTCCAATATAAGCTCCAACTAAAGTATAATCCAAATCTCTGCAAATCCCCTTGATCCAAGCTTCTTGATCTTCAAGATCTCTTCACCAAAATCACTTATCTAGGCTCCAAATTGCTTCCAAGGGCTCTCACTCACGATTTAGGGTTTGTGGATCTCAAAAGGGTAGTAAAGAGGATGAGGGTGGGTTATAATGTGCTTTATATAGGGCACAACCCCGGGGATTAGGGTTTTCTCTCTTCAGCACCAACTCGTCGAGTCCAAGCCGCCGACTCGGCGAGTTGGCCACTTAGTCTGCGACCCAATCCCGCTCCGACTCAGCGAGTAAGAAGACCTACTAGTCGAGTCCTTTCTTTTATTTACACTTTTGGCCATTCATTGAACTTCTGAAATTTCGAGATGTTACATCGGGACACAAAATCTTGACAATGAGAATGATTGTAATACATATCTTGTATCTATATGATAAAAGGAAGAACAAAGGGATATTTAATCACTTTTCTTAGGACCAACATCTAATAAGAGTTTGACAATGTCTTTGGAAAACACTCTTTAGTTGTTATTTGGAGTTATACTTGAAACTATTGTTAACAACTTATGCAAGTGGGAAACTGTTGGATTAAGGTGTCTAAGGTCCTAACTAAATCGATATAATGTTGATAAATAAAATTAAAGTTCTTTTAGGTTGCCCTTATAACCATGAAATAACTTATATCGATTATAGAAGAGAGAGATAAATGATTTATTAATATATGATATGATTAATATATTAATTAGAAATAGTAATAGTTAATTAAGAATTAATCAGAATTGATTTGGAATTAATTCTAGGTTAATTAGAATTAGTTAAAGGTACAAGGGCTGCTGCGGTTGTTTAATAGTTGAACAAAAGAGAGGATCTAGAACCTCCCTATGTGGTGGATGGTTTTAAGGATCTTGGATAGGGTTTCTGGAAGCATCCAACTGATAAAAGGAAACTATATTATTATTTTAAGTTCAAATGTAGGATTTCTAGGATTATCGAAAACCTATACAAAAGGGGCATACCCCTTGTATTTTTAGCTTAATCATAACCACAAGAGAAATCCAAAATTTCTCATTCCTCTCCCTTCTCTCCTTTAATACAAGAGTTTCTTGAGTTTTAGGTGTGATGCATTAGAGTCTACCATAATTTTGGAGCTATTTTTCCAAGGAGACTTCAAGAGTTTTGATTAGCTTTATATGATTCAAGTAAAGGTATATGGTTCTATTTTTTGTTTCATAAGTATGTTGCTATTAATTGAGAAAATACATAGATCTATTTTTTTGTTGCATGTACCCTTAAGAGTTAAGTGAAATTATACATGTACAATTAAATTGTAACCTAAAAAACCCAATACTATCAAGCAATGATGATAATAGTAGCAACTCCATAACTTCATCCTCAAATCTAGTGTTAATAGAAATACACCTTGAGATGAATGAATTGGATTCATTAACATGATTAGTCACTGAGCCACCCTCCTTCATCTTCGGATTCACCAATTGTCAAATCAAGAATACCTTATTCGTTGTTAAAGGTTTTTTGTACATGTTATTGATGGGTTTCGAGCCTTATTATATCAAACAAATCATAGCGGAAAATATAAACAGATATAATCTAAACTCAAAACAATGGATCTAAACTTAACTAATATATGCAACTTATAAGACTCAATGGATAGAATACATACCTTAGATTTATTAGTTGGTTTCTTCTTTTGACAAGATAGTGGATTATACTAGATAACCCAAAAGGGAGTTCCTCTTCTATGATCACACCCAAGACACAAATAAGAAACAAATCCAAGCAATCCTCAAACTTCCATCTTCAAATAAAATCGAAATGTTGATTATGTTCTTTGACTACAACATAGGGATAAAACTACCACAGCGTGGGAATATTCTTATGTTTTTTAGGATTTTAAAATTTTGTAGCTTAGATGTATACTTCTCAAGTGTCAAAACTGAATTTGGAGTCCTCTATTTATAGGGAGATGATTTGAAACCCTAGAGATAAATACTGTGACATCCCCATTTTCATAGCCAGAAAAGACCGATTTTGTTTATGCTTTGTTTGAAAATCAGAGTGACATTTTAAATAAAAGTGTTGCGGAATTTGTCCCTAAACAAAATATGATAAAGATTTATCAAAAGCATTTCCATAGAAATGTATTTCATTAAAAAGACTCAGGAGGTCATGTTCAATACAGATCATAAGCATAAACAATACAACATAGGCCTTACTACATTATTCCGTATTTACAGGCCTAAAATCCCTTAATCTCTCATCCCAAGACATCACATCTATGCTCATGCACCACTACCTGTAACACAAGAAACTAAGTGGATCAGGCTTGGGAGCTTGGTGAGCACATAGGGTTTTCAACCCACAATAAATAAGTTTATTAATTTCATCAATCAACAATAACCCGATTACCCATTCCCGTTATCCTCTCATTACGTCCCTAAACACCTATCATAAGGGACCTAGCCTAAGGAACATTATCGGGATGCACACTACTACTAAGGGGATTCCTCAGCAATAAATGTCCTTAAGGAAACCATGTGGGGGATGGAGTACACCTGGTGAGCACACAGTTCAAATAAACACGTAGTTCAAATAAACACCTACAGGTTGCGAGCCTGCTAGCGTTCCACTGGACTGTCTAGAATAGTCCATGGTCGTCATCTATACTCCACTAGATGACTGGATCATCAATAAAATCTATAACGAGGCCTCTCATCATTTTATTTGGTCGCACAACAACTATTACATCTACCCATGTTTTACCCAACACATTTTGTAGATATAAAATACATATACAGTTTAAATCATTTAAAACATGTATAAAATTGTTCATCCAGCATAGATAGCAAGTATACAGATAATATGCACACACAACACATAATTTATATAAAATACTTCATATCTATGTGTAAGCTGAAAGTAACTATGCACTCACCTGATAAGGTGGTGACTTTGAATTCAGACATCGCTTCGTTACTCTTAAAACAATTTCCCTCGACAAAACCTAGTATCATTACCACTAGGGTTTAGTTTAATATTCACCGAGACTAATTAATAGTCTAGCTATTATTACTATTATATAAGAGTTAAAAATACTTATATAGCCCATAATAATAGCCCAAGTATTTATTATAAGTTCCTAATAACATTATTATGATTAAATAAAAGCTATATTAAAAATAGCGTAGGCATAGATCACTTACAACGGGTTTTTCTCAAAATTGGACTCCGCTGGAGCGGTGTTCCCGAGCCGAAAGGCTCGTCTTATCGGAGTCGTCGGGCGCTCCACGGCTTCTGCCTCGTGCAAGGGAGGTTCCCTAGGCTTTTCCGGGGGGGGGGGGGGGGTTCGTGGGCTAGAGAGAGGTTCTAGAGACAGAGAGGAAGAAGTAGGAAGGTGTGAGAATGAATGGAGGCCTCACCACTTATTTATAGGGGCTAGAGGAAGGTTCACATCGAGTATTTGTGATATTCATGTCGTGAGGAAGGCTGGCTACAGCCAGGCGCAGCTTGGTGCTGACATGTGGCATCACACACTGGGTGAAAATCAGTCGATTTTCAAAAATTCATAAATTTCGCATATGAGCTCCGTTTTCGATGTTCTTTTTTTCCACACATAGGTAAAAACAAGATCTACAACTTTCATTTAGACTCCGTCGGCTAATTCTCGACCGATCTTAAATTTAATAGTATGAGGAGATTAGACTGTTAAATGACCACGAAGAATTCGTAACTCCTTCATATGGACTCCGTTTTCATCTGTCTTTTTACCGTTGAGTTCCTATTAATGAGATCTTCAACTCTCATTTAGGTCGCGTAAGCCAAAAACTGCTCGAACTAAAATTCGAGTTCCGGGTTGTACACTGCTAAGCCGAAACTTTGAAAAATCATAACTTCCTCATATGTAGTCAGTTTTGGGCGTTCTTTTTATGGATATTCTTGATTTAACATACTCTACGACTTTTTGTTAGATTACTAAGGCTAAAAAGTCTTCTATTGTAAATTCACTTTTTACGCTTCCCGGTACCGTGCCGGTTCCGTCGCGAAACTTCGACGGGTCATAACTTCTTCTTATAAATCGGATTTCGGCGTTCTTTATATCCACAAAATCTTTGTTTCGACCACTACAACTTAATGTAAAGATATCAGACTTATCTCACACTTTAATTTTGACGTTTATTTTTATTCTTTATTAATTATGCCTTTATGATTAAGTGATAAGCACACAAATACACATAATTCACATAGAATTCAAATTATTCGTCTTTATTACTTCAAAAAGAGTTACAATAGTTGACCTAGACTATTACATTGCCCAAAAATGCTTACCACTGAAACCCGAGCGTTACAAATACCAAATATAATAGTAATTATCTTTGGTTTTCAAATCATCCTGGAATATTCAATATTCTATTTATTTACTATTAATTAATTAAACTATTAATTAATTAACAAAACAAGTCCCTCAAATAAATATCTTTTCAGATCTGCTTCATTTTGTTCTTACATGTAACCCAAAAGGACGCTGCTATTTATAGTAATATTATTGGGATTTTGTTATGGGTATAGGCACTAATCTTCTTCAGTTGTATAGGGCATTGATCAAACCCATGAATGGTCTTCACATTGATAATTTGTAAGCTACAGTATTTGCCAAGGATAGTCTTACCACAATAAGTACTGCCGATCTAACAAGTCCTAATTCTTCTACTTTATTGCTTTAGGTTTCTTTCTAGTTAATAGTTCATATAATTTCTTTTGGTAGAGATAGTTTTTGATTTGCATTCTCTTGTATCTGAAGTAGTGACCTTTGAATTTGTCGGTCTTAACTATCACATCTTTAGCCATAACTTGTATAGCATTTGGTTAAGTATTCAACAAGATAAGTTTAATAACTTCAAACAAACGATAAAAGATTTCAATAAAACACACAAAATAAAATTAATAATTTTGCAAATGAAAAATAAAAAATTAAACACAGAATTCAACATGGTTCGGTCAATGTGAAATACATCCATAGGAGAATATACCACCCTATTTTCTTTAAATTATTTAATAAATAAATATATGCATATAAATACAAATAAATAAATAAGATTAATGATAATTAATAATAAAAATAATTAACAAATGAGTATTTGATGGAATTGTAATCATATTTTAGACGAGGGACTAAAAGGGTCTTGTTAGTAAACTTTGACTGTAAGGCTTTTCGGTTATGGGGGTTGTTTTGTCATTATGGGATAAATTAAGGACCAAATGTGTAAATTTAGAAAATCATCCATGTTAATAACGGGAATAGAGTTGACTTGATTAGTTTCAACCTAATCTCTATATAATTAATGTTTAAACCATCATTAGGACCAATACCCAATATTGTAAAGTATTCATGCGTGTTTTGTGTGGTTGTAGTGCAAAAAAGAAATCGATAGCAAAAAGTCTGATCGGGAAAGAGGGGGAGGGGGTCTGCTAGGTTGCGATATCTACAGAGAAGGGAAGTAGTCAAGGTGATTATTGGTGGTATAGATCATCTCTCCAAAGTAAGCCTTCAAACCTCTTATTTTCTTCTACTTCTTGTTTGATTTTCAATAAAAGCCACCATCACCACCAATGGCCGCCATGGCTACTAGACATGCCGCCACCATTGAGCACCACTAACCACCTCACTATGGTGGTAGTTGATGTTGTCCCAAGTTTCAAGTCTTGAATCTTTGGATGTTTGGTTGGATTCTTAAACCCTAAAAATTGGTGATTTTATCATTAGGGCATTATACTTTGGTTTGGTGAGTTTTGAAGTATCTATAGGTCACTAAGCCATTAAGACATGTATTGGAGTTGAAATATCTAATCTTCTAGTTATGGTTTTGTCCCATTAAGTATTTAAAGGGTTAGGAAGCTAACTTAACCCAAAACTCAAGTTTTAAATTGCTATAAAATGACACTAACCTTTCCCGCACTTTGAAAGAGCATAAATGAGTCATGGATGAGCACTATGTGTCGAGACTGGTGCCCAAAGTTCCGCATGCAATTCTACTTCATTTCATTAGTTTTTACCGAAAGCTGGAAATGGCTCTAACAAGGATAAAAAGTATGATTTTCACTGACTGGTTGGTTTTAGCTACTTTGACGTTTATGTTGTAAAATTCATAATAAAATGTAAAATCATTGTATGGACTTATTGAAGTAGTACCTAAAAGTAAAGAGACAAAAATAATGGATTATGAATTTAGATTATAGCTTTTACAGGTTGTAGAAGGTTTAAAGTAGTCTTAAACATACTACTTTTTTTTTAGGAAAAATGACCTAAAGGACATAAAATTGTAATATAGGTTAAGAGGAAGCTTTTGAGAAGAATGACCGGAAGGAGGAACGTTTGGGCAAAACGTTGGTGTTTGGTACAAACGGTCATGGACTGAAGGTATTCCAAGATCGTATTTGGGTACCTAAGTCAAGAGGAATAAGAGATCTTCTGATGGAAGAAGCTCACAAAACCATGTACTGAATTTATCCTGGTAGCACTAAAATGTATAGGGACCTGAAACCCTACTATTGGTGGCCGACGATGAAGCTTGATGTTGCAAAGTATGTGGCCGAGTGTGTGACTTGTGGAAGAGTCAAGACACAACATCAGAAACCATATGGGAGTTTAGAGCCTTTACCTGTGCCTATGGGTAAATGGGAAGACATTGCTATGGATTTTCTTACTAAACTACTCCAAACAAAGAATGGTCACGACATGATTTGGGTGGTCATTGATCGATTCACTAAGAGTGCACATTTCATAGTAGCCAAGGAGAAATGGTCTATGGATAAGCTTGCGAATTCTTATGTGAAGGAAATTGTGAGGCTTCACGGTGTCCCGTTAACGATCGTGTCAGATCGTGATAGCCGTTTCACCTCAAGGTTCTGGAAAAGTATACAAGAGGAAATGGGTACCAAGTTATGTTTAAGTATAGCTTACCATCCGCAGACTGATGGTCAGAGTGAAAGAACGATACAAACACTTGAAGATATGCTGAGAGCATGTACCCTAGAATTCCTAGGTAACTGGGATGAACATTTACCTTTGGTAGAATTTTCCTACAATAATAGTTTCCACTCGAGCATAAATATGGCACCTTATCAAGCTTTGTACGGACAAAAGTGTCGTACGCCGTCTTGTTGGCTTGAGGCTGGCGAAAAGCAGTTTATGGGACCCGAGATGGTCCATCAGACTGCTGAGAAGTTGAAAGTGATCAGGGAAAGAATGTTAGCAGCTCAAGATCGTCAAAAGAGCTATGCTGACAAGAAGCGAAGGCCGATGACTTTTGAAGTGGGAGATTCGGTTTTGCTTAAAGTCTCGCCGTGGAAGGGACTTATAAGATTTGGTAAAAGGGGAAAGTTAAGTCCAAGGTTTATTGGACCGTTTAAAGCTCTTCAGAGGGTTGGAAACCAAGCTTACAAGCTTGAATTACCCGAAGAACTGAATGGAATTCATAACACTTTTCATGTGTGTTATTTGAGGAAGTTCACGGGAGAAGTTCCTGACATAATTCCAATTTCTGAATTGAGAATTGATGAAAACAAGAGGTTAATTGAAGAACCTGAGGCAATTGTTGACCGAAAGACTAAGAAGCTTCGACGCAAGATGGTCGAATTAGTGCTTGTTCGTTGGAAACATTCGAATGGGCCAAATCTCACTTGGGAAACGGAGAGTGACATGTTGAGTCGCTATCCACATTTGTTTGTTGATGTGTGATTCTGAGGATGGAATCATCCTAAGGGGGAGATAATTGTAATGCCCGCGTTTCCAGGCTAGGCATTTTCGTTGATGTAATAGTCTAGGTTAACCCTTGTAACTCTTTTGAAGTATTAATGATGAAATATTTGAGTATTATGTGAATGATGTGAATTGTGTGTTTATTTACTTAATTATTATAATTTAATGAATTAAGAATAAATTAAGCGTCAAAATTAAAGTATGAGATAAGCCAGATATCTTTGCATAAAGTTGTAGTGGCCGAAACGAGGTTTCCGAATATATATAGAACGCCCAAATCTGACTTCGTATGAGGAAGTTATGAATTTCTGAAGTTTCGACTTAGCGGTATGCAGCCCGAAATACTCGATTGGAGATCGAGCGGTTTTTAGCCGAAACAATCTAAACGAGAATCAAAGATGTCGTTGTTAGTAGCGAAACGATGAAAAGTTAGGCGAGAATGGCTGTCAGACGAAGAAGTTATGAATTTATAACGAAGTTTTCCTGTCTGGGCCTACTAAAAATAAATAATAAAAATAAAGTCAAAATTACCCGACGGAGTCTAAACGAAAGTTGTAGAGCGTAGTCTCACCTACGCGTGGTTATAAAGAACGTCGAAAACGGAGTTTGTATGACGAAGATATGAATTTTCAAAGTTTATTAAATAATTAATATTTAAATTTATTTAATATGTCCGATATTATCCGAAGAGTAGTCACCGGACTCATCCGAAGTACGCCCAACGTACTGGCGTACGCCCAACGTACAACGAAGCATGACACGCCTCGCACTCGAGTTCTTCGGATGACGCATGCAGTGACGATTTCGGAGGCGTATGCCCCGCGTAAGGCTGTACGCCCAGCTGACTACGAGGCCTCATCCTCCTATAAATAGGATGCGAGGGTTCCGGGTATTCTTGCTCATTTCTTCTCTTTTTCGTGCCGAAGCTTTGCGTGTAAACCCCCGAAGCCATCCCGACACCCCGGATCTCATATCCAAGTTAAGAAGGAAGTGCGACTCCCGAGCCGAAGCTCTGCCCGCGAGGAGTTCGATTTTTGTGAAGATCTTCCAGATCTGCCGAAGAATACTACTTCTATAAGCCGTAGTGCTGTCCGATCATCTTTTGATCAAGTGAGTGTGTAGTTACTTTCTTCTAACGCATAATTATGAAGTATTTTATATAAAATACGTGTTTTGTGTATATTTTGTTGTTATATGTGTGAATGTATATTCACTTTCTTCTATCTCATAGATCTGATTTATTCTTTATGAAATACGTGTTATGTTGGTGTGCCTCATCTGTTATGTGGAATATGTATTGAATGAGAATGTTATACAGGTTTTAAACTATGTATAAAAACATATATTTTTATCTACTAATATGTTGGGTAGAACATGGGTAAATAGTTGACGTGTGATAAACAGATGAGAGGCCTCGATGTTTTTGATTCAGTCATCTAGCTGAGTTTAGATGACAACCATAGAGTTTTCTAGACAGTCCTATGGAACGCTAGCAGGCTCGCCACCTGTAGGTGTTAATGAACTTGGGTGTTCATTCGCTGTACTCCATCCCCCTCATGGTTGCCTTATTTGACTTATATTGCCGTGGAACCCCCGAAGCATGTGTTGTCGCCCCGATGAAATATTCTTAGACTAGGTCCCTTATGTTAGTTGTCTTAGGGACGTAAAGTGAGAATAACGGGAATGGGTAATTGGGTTATTGTTGGTTGGTGGAAATTAAATATAATTATTTACTGTGGGTTGAAAACCCTATATGCTCACCAGGCTCCCAAGCCCGACCCACTCAGTTTATTTGTATTACAGGAAGTGGCGCAAGGGCATAGGATGGATGAACCATTAAGTTATTTTATTTACAAGTCTGTATATGTATATATTTGTTGAATGACTTGTAATGCTATCGTTTATGCTTTATGGTCTGTATCGGAACATGACATCCTGAGTTTTGATTACATAATGAAAATACATTTGTTTATGAAATGCTTTGGTAAATATTATTTTATCATATTTTGTTTTTGGGAACAAATTCCGCAACTCTTTCAAATCAAAAGGATTTACTCTGAAAATGTTTAAAAAACATAAATGAAACCGGTCTTTTCTGGCCGAGATTTTGGGGATGTCACAATAATTGTGTTGGTAAGTGCTTAGTATGAATGTGCTAAGGTGAGCTGGTAAGTATCGATCTTTATATGACCTAAGCCGATAAGTGCCCTTTATACTAGACTTTAGTTGGAAAGTGCCTTGTACTGTTAGTTTCTTTGAATCATATACTTAGATCACAAGTTGATGGAGTGTTGGATATATTTGTTAGTTTATGCACATATTAATGCTTGTGTTGTTTATTTTATGTCTTTATTATGATTGGTTGAAAAATAGAATTTTTTATTTTAGATAATATTCTGGATATAAAAAACATCATATGGAATTTGTTTTTTCAAAATATATGTTTTAACATAATATTTATATAATGATTTAAAATTGAAACTCTAAAAGGACAAATTTTGAAGATTAAAACTTATTAGTTTAAGATAAAAGATTTAGAGACTTATACAAACACCAAAGATTTAATAATAACATTAAGTTTTGTTGAAAATGACTAAAAATAGTTCTTAAGCGCTCAATAGAAAAATGATAATATAAGATATTAATTTTAACATTGATCACAAAAAAACAGTTAATAAATTTGGAATTTTGTTTCATTATAAGAACCTAATACGAGAAATATGACTTTTATCAAATTAAGTGTACCATAGAATATGCAATATTCATGATACTATGTGTTTTAAATTAGAATTATAAAACATTTATAATTCCCACATCATTTGAATAATGCTTGTGGGATAAAGGTTACCTTACCAATTGTATTATCTTTTGATGGCCGAAGTGTATTCGCGATTCTTATAATTAGTTATGGGCTGATTACACAAGTTTCTCTGTTTGGATGATTTGATCAGAAAACATTTGTGATGAAGGTCACCTAAAAAAAGAGATATGAGGCATAGATGAGATCAGTGTTGCAAAACTCGACCTACTTGGCCGAGTACTCGGCCGATTACTCGGAATCGGCCCTCCACCGAGGCGAGTAATGTCAACTCGGCCAAAAAACTATGATTTAGTCAAAATCGGCCAAAAATCGGTCAAACTCGGTCAAAAATTAGACAAACTCGGTGAAACTCGGGCCTACTCGGTCTTACTCGGGCCTACTCGGTTAAACTCGGCCAACTCGGTCAAAATCGGTCAAACTCGGTCAAAGGGTCAAAATTGTCATAAAAAGAGAAAAAAATCAAGAATTTCAATATTAATATGTATAATGCACTAAATGATTTATTATTTAACACAAACATGTGATTATTACTACATATATATCTTAAAATTTCAGTAATTATCCACGTAGTTTGACGATTATGTGTATGTCAGTTTTTATGTATTCACATGTATCTAATTTTGGTTATATATTTCAATCAAATTATGATTTTAACTTATGATTTTGACATATATAATTTTCCAAAAAATATTTCTACATGAATTACCGAATTCGAGTGCTCCCCGAGTACTCCTGACTACTCGCTACTCCCAGTCGGCCGAGCAGGTACCGAGTAGCGAGTTCTACAACCTTGGATGAGATCAAACATGTAAATTAACAAAAGCGTTGTTAACGAATCCATATATCTAGGAATCACAATTGGTATAATTAATAAAACTATTATTTACTTTGTTGAAATAAATAAATAAGATAAGTCACCTAACCATATATTTGATGTGCAATTTCAATCCCAGACTTTAATAATTAGTGTTTTAAAAACAAAAGAATATTAATTTTAAAAGAATTAAATATCAAGAGCTATACAAATCATTGGTTTCGATTATCAGTTTGTTGATGATAATATTCACTCCTTTTTAATGGGATGTTCTATTTTGAGGCTAGGCCTATTAATGGAAGTTATGAATTAAACCTTGATTGTTCTTGAAACAATAATTCAATTTATCATGAAAGCACCAAAAAGGTAAAATATGTTCTAAACCAAACCTATCTATGACATTGTCATATTGGCCACATAAACAAGAAACGCATATCCCTACTCTAAAAGAATGGACTTTTGGAGGCAAATGATGATAAATCATTTGATATATGTGAATCTTGTTTTTATGGAAAATGAAAAAAGTAATGCTCTTTTCTCTAATTCAAGTGAAAGGGCAAGTGATTTATTAGGAATTATATATATTGATGTATGTGGTCCATAATGTCTAGATATGGTGAAAGATATTACATCACCTTCATGGATGATTTCAATCGTTTTGGTTATGTATTCTTGATGAAACATAAATATCAAGCATTTGAAAAGTTCAAACTGTTTCAAATTGAAGTTGAAAATCAACTCAACAAGATAATTAAAAACATTTATTCAGATAGAGGAGACGAGTAACTAGGCCAAGAATTTCAAAACCATCTTAGGAATCATGGGATTGTCTCATAACTCACTCCACTTGGAACACCACAACATAACGATGTGTCTAAGTGGAGGAAGCAAGATTTACTTGATATGGTTGATCTATGATGAGCAAAAGTACTATTCCTTTATCATTTTTGGAGTTAGGCCCTAGTCACTAAGGCTTGGAGTTTGAATATGGTACCAACTAAAAAGGTAGATAAAACACCGTATTAGATCTAGCATAGAAAGATTCCATCCTTATCTTACTTGAGGGTTTGGGGTTGTGAATTTTATGCAAAACAAGAAGCTTCAAGCAAACTCGAACCAAGATATACTAAATGTATATTTGTAGGATACCCTAATTGTTTCGGTTATTACTTCTACATACCTAGTAAGAATAAGATTTTTATTTCACTCAAATTTGGGTTCTTAAAAGCAAGTTTCTAATGGATGAAGCAAGTAAGAGGCATGTGGAACTTAAAGAAGATCAACAACCACAACTTCATGCAACACAAGTCGGCACTAGCTCTCAAAAATAAATTGTTGATCATGAACAAGTTGTTGTTCATGAACCTGATCAAACATAAGGCATTCACAAATCTGACAGAATTCTAAAAGAACCTAAGAGATACGAATTTCTCATTGAAGAATTTTTTTGATGGATTTTGATGCATCCATCAAGTACAAGACTTCAATGTCAGATTCTAAATCTGAAAAATGGCGTGAGGCCATGTCTATTAACACCAATCCATACATAAGAAATAATTATGTGACTTGGTTGATTTTCTTCCTCGTTGAAATATTGTATAGAGTAAGCGGGTCTTCAAGAATAAGACTGATGTATGAACCCAAATTTTGGAGAAAGTTGACTTTTAGTTAACTATTGACTAAAAGGACAAAATGGTCATTAATGAGACTTTAGTAAGATTATGAAGTTGTGACTTCATGAAAATGTCCAAGATGATTTTAAGTCACAAAGATAAGGTTAGATGAGTAAGTTCAAGAGAAAGAATGCATGAGAAGATGAATTTTAGGCCAAAAGGGTAAAATGGGTATTTTATGCTTTTTGGACCAACTTTACAATTTAATAGATCAATAACCATATTAATTCAGTGATAAATGGATTAATAGAGTTGTAGAATATTTTCCCACCTTTACATGGATATAAAGATCATAGAAAATGAGTTAGAAATGAAGAAGTTATTAATGTTAGAAGTTGGGAGAAAAGTTGTCCCCAAGGCTGAATGGAATCAACAATGTATTTTGTTGAAGCCTAACCACCATGACATGGTGGATAACTCACCCCAACATGGTGATAAATGATGAGAATTCAGACGAAGTCCTTCATCGTAAGTGGCAGACAATGTACTTTGCACGATGACATAGTATATGGGCACCACGACATGGCATGCAAAGTTGGTTGTTGTGGTAGAATGGTCGCTATCACGTGGAGATAAGAAGACCACAAGGTCATTTAGGCCACCAAAGCATAGTTAAGTCATCACCATGGCATGGTGTTGCATAGAATAAACCCTTGACCAACCTTTATTCTTGCTAAAAACATCCTCATTCCTTACAGACGGGAGCTCCACTGACATTGAGGAAGGAAAAGGATCATGTGGCGATCAAAGGTTTTATAGGAAAGGATTGAACATAAAAAGCCCTTACGATAATCATCTTCTACATTTCTAAGCTATTAGGGCTTTAACGGTGATTTATAGATTTGAGTTAGATTTTAAGGATTACTCTTAGAAAGCTTGTTATTGATGTTGTTAAGAGTGTTTAAGATCTTTGAATAAGCTCAATATGTGATTTTCAAAGTGATATATATATATATATATATATATATATATATATATATATATATATATGAATTTAGGGCTTGAAACCCTAACTTGTTATTATGTTGAAATGATGCACTAGAGATTGGATTATAATGAATTGGGTATTATGGGTTACTTAATTCTTTAATTGGATTAAATTTAGAAGTAGAGATTGAAAGTTAGAATTTTGATCAATTAAGTGATCATTTTGATATTTGGAGGTGGATAGGTTTTAAATAGGCTATGACATGTATTAAGAACTTTTATACATGTAAAAATAGGCCTAAGAGAAAAAAATATGGATCAAGAATGCATCAATGGAATAAAGGAGCCAAGTGGTAGTTAGTCCCCACTAACTAACAAGGTGATTTATAACTATCACACACACACACACACACACACTCTCTCTCTCTCTCTCTATGTTGTTATATATATATATATATATATATATATATATATATATATATATGTGTGTGTGTGTGTGTGTGTATGTGAGACTCATGTATTTTAGCAAGACAAAGGGAAAGAAAGATAGGGATTATATGTATTTTAATCCTATGTAAGATTATGTAGTTCTAGTTATACATGTAAGACCATGTATCTAAGCATGAATGTATAAACAAAGTGTCTAACGATGTATAAGGAAAGAATAAGGAAATTATGAGTAATACCCTTAAGAGTAGACAAAGAGAGAATAGAATTATATGTATTATAACCCTATGTATGAGTAAACAATGAGAAAAGGTATATGTGGATACCTACGAGATTGTAGATAAAGACAACGAATGATTATATGTAGTATAATCATAATGTAAGTATGTATGTCTAGACATGAATGGTATTGTATAGAATACATATATCTTAACATAAATATATAAAGAATAAGTACTTAATGAGTTAAGTACTAGATGTGTAGTAGAAGGTCTCGTGATGAGATAAAGAGTTCGAATATCCATGGGACAAGTATTTTGTGATGAGTCACAATATATATATATATATATATATATATATATATATATATATATATATATTCTTAGAAAGATGATTCCTTTGGGAATAAGATAGAGATTCCTACGGGAATAAGATTATGATTCCTATGGTAATAAAGAGTATGATTCCTTTGGGAATAAAGAGTATGATTCCTTCGAGAAAAATAGTATGATTCCTTTGGAAATGAGATTATGGCTCTATAGGGAAAAAGAGATGACTACCCCTTTGGGGATGTAGATAGATGATTCCTACGAGAATCAAGATTATGTATGATTAGAGAAGATAGAGTAGAGGTTCCATGAGTAAGTCCGTGTGAATGTAATCCATGAGGGATTGAGAGTAAGGAATTCGTGCGGGATTCAAGAGAATAAGAATGATTAAGGATCCATAAGGGATCATAATGTAGATGAGTGAGTCTGAACGCGTGTACCTGGTAATGTAGTGGGATGTTGTTTCCTTTAGAAGATAGAGAAGATTGTTGTATGAGATGGAACCATTGGGTCTATATGAGAATAGAATATTGAGGCATTAGATTTGAGAATAAAGATATAAACAGTAAGAAGAGTATGAGACAAGCATGCTACGAGTAAGAGATGTGTCAAGAGAAGAGTAAGGTTATGAGAAGAGCATACATAGAGTATGAGAAGAGTAAAAAAGAGTAACAGACAAGAAAATAAATGTAAAAAGAAGAGTAAGATTGAGATAAAGAAAGAGAATATACATTATCGATAAAGTATGAGATGAGCCTAAGAAGAGGCTAAGCAAGAGTATGAGATGAGCCTGAGAAGAGGCTACAAAAGAGTATGAGATGAGAAGGAAAGTGTAATACCTATTTTCTAAACTGGCATTATCCTAAGAGATATAGATTATTCTGAGACAACAAATGTGATAAAGTTCTAAGTTTCTTTAATTTGAGAAATTTTATTTAACAAAAGATATTTAAAGAGTGATGAGGATTCTGTGGATATAAAGTTTGTTGAAAACAGAGTTCGTATGAGAAAGTTACGTCTATTTGAAGTTGAAATGAAAGTATGTTGTCGTTTTGAGATTGTTAGTAAAGGTCAAAGTCAAGGTTTAACCTTTGACTATCACGATGTGAACAATAGATCATCACGATTGGAATAGTAGTTCATCACGACGTGACAAGTGACAAGTCACCGAGACATGTAGCTGGAGAGTGCAACACGTGGCAAAACCGAGGTTCAGTTGGTCATCATGACGTGATACATATATAGTCATCATGTGACCATTGAAAGTTATAAATATGCGAGTTTTTGTGTCATTTGGGGGAGTTTTGGTACATTCGATCGGAGCTGTTGCTCTGGAATTGTTCTCGAGAGTTTATACCGGAGGAGTTATACTGATGTACGCGATGGTTTTCTTAGATTACAACAAAAATGCTTAACCGGAAAATCACATAAAATTAAGATTGGGCACATGCAACCTAATAAGGATCCATGTCCTCACATTAAAGTAACATACTTTTAATTAAAAAAAAACTTTCATAAATCCTATCAATTTCAAAAACCAGAAACAAGGTTTACATACCTCTAACTTGTTATAGAAAACAAGTTTACTTGATTCCTTTCTTTGTTGACTTGAGAATCTAGCACCAAAGATTTAGTGTCCGTAATGGTTTATACCCAAATCTTAGCAACAAGAACACAAGAGGAAAGAGGAGAGTAGGATCAGATTTTTGGCTGTCCATTGGTATATGGCGTGGACGAAATTTAGGCACCCAATTGGTCCTCTTTATACCTTATTGGATAACCCTAGAAACCCTAATCTTGAATAAAATAATACTATTTCAATCATAGGTTGTTATCTATTTTCCTTATCTTCAGAAGGAATATTTTAGATGCCTTTGGCATCTCCTAAACCTATCCACACTAGATGGAAGGTTCTGGAATTCCTTTTTGTTCAACTATTGAACAACTGCATTCCAGTCCTTGCACCTTTAACTAATGCAATTAATCCCAAATTAATTCCAATTAGTTTTTGATTAATTCTTAATTAAATAATACTATTTTAAATCAATATATTAATCATATAATATATTTACAAATAATTTTTTGCTATTTATTAATAATATAATAAATTAATAAATCAACCTTTCTTTCCAAATATCATTCTTTTCGGAAACTGGTTCTGAGAGAAACCCCAAAAGGATTTTGCTTCTAATTACAAGTCATACCAATTTAGTTATGATCTTAGACACCTTAATCCAACAATATAGGAGATATGGGGTTGTGTTACAAGATCGTGGAGATTTTGGGATGTAATAAGCTGGAAAGCAAAGTAGGTCAACGACTGAAATTGATGTGTCTACTAACTAATCAGGTGAGTAAGACTATTCTAACACATGTTGTTTGTGATAGCTGTGTTACCATATGTGAATCATATTGTAGTGTAAATAATTTAGTATCATATTGTTGATATTATGATGTTATAGAAATACACACATACCATAGGATGGTATATTTATACTTACAGGTGAATAAAATGAGAAAGTGATGTTTGTTGATGTGTCATAGGTTGACACTTTTTTTATTTGTTGATGTTTCATGGGTTGACACTATTTTTATTTGTTGACGTGTCATGGGATGACACCATTGTTTTTTGTTGATGTGTCATGGGTTAACATTGTTGTTATTCATTAATGTGTTACAGTTTGACACTTTTGTTATTTGTTGATTTGTCATGCACTGACACTGTTGTTATTCGTTGATGTGTCATGGGCTGACAGTGTTGTTATTTGTTGATGGGTGACGGGCTGGCACAATTGTTATTCGTTGACGTGTCACACATTAACACTGTTGTAATTCGTTGATGAGTCACATTCTGATACTATTGTTATACGTTGATGTGTCACGGGTTGACATGATCATCCTTATGATATTTATTGAGCACCAGTTCAAGGTTTCCTGGGAATTTAAAAAGATATGTAATGTTCCATTTGAACAACAAAAGATTTTCATTTTTATTAAGGTAAAACACCATAATATATAAATCCATATTAAGAAAACCATTTGTTCCAAATTACATTTGTAAACAACAGAGTAATATAATAACACAAAATCTTCATTATTGTTAATGAATATGTACAATCATGCCTTCGCCTTCCCACAATGACGATGATACCTGAAAACAATAAGAGTTGGGTAAGCACAAATCTTAGTGAGTTTCCTTAAAAAACCCGAACCAACAAACATGCAAACATGCATATCGGGTCCTCAGTCATTGGACTAGAATATCACTGGCCCACAGGCTCCCAACTGGAATGCCCCGCATTTGTTGGCATGCGGCAACGACCCAACCACCTTCCTGAGCCTCCGTGCCTATGACTTACAGCCGGAGTACACCTGGTATCTTTGCCAACAACACATAAGAAGACCGCTACAACCCCATCCGCCATCATATGTCGAAATACAAACAATCAAGGATTAAGTAGGCATAAAATACAAAAAATTATGAATCATACAACTCACTACCGCCTACTAGACCCCTCATAACACACTGCTTCGCTACTAGCTAACTGAAGGGTTTTTGAGCATTCTAACACTCCTAAGTTATGCATGCAACCCTAGAAACCTTGGATCTTTGTTTTCACTATTATACATGCAAACTTTCATTTTTCCAAGGTTTCATCCTAAATAGCATACTCTGATGTACATGTAATACAAAAAACTAGTAGAATGACATACCTTTTCTTGTAGTTGGAAACCTTGGACCTTTAAGAACGTAGTGCCCCAAGTGTTGCACCTCAAATGAAATCACACAGCACCACCAAAAGTGGAGGAACTTGAGAGGAGGTTACTTGCACTCATAAAATCGGCTTCCTTCTTGTAACCTTACTTAGGTTCGATTTCATGAGCTAGAGGAGTTCTTATATAGTGTGGCTTAATTAGGGTTACACCATGCAAACCCTAATGTGCATGAATTTCCATATTCCTCATGCTACATGGGTTTAAACCTCCATAGATCATCCATGGGTCACCACATGGGTTTAGCCCAACGTAAAGAACTATGGATCATAAGCCACATTATAAGAATGAATGATTTACATAATCAATCCCCATATATTTAATTAGTCTCTTTTGATCACAAAATTAATTCCAAATTAATTCTTGATCAATACTAATTAAATAATATGATTTCATATTAATATATTAGAACTTATAATATATTATTAAACCATAAATAACATCTTCTCAATTATCCATCATTTCGATTGTTCCAGTGCCATGCAACCCAAATGGAACATGCTACTCTCGGGTCAAGTGTATATTATAGTTATGGACTTAGACAGTAATCCAATAGTCTCCTAGTTGGATAAGTCTGATAACTATCATTGCAAGCATGACTCCAAACCGACTAGCAATCGTAGCTCTTAAAAGCCGTTGTCGAACTCTGACCTAGTCAATGACGTGTCCATTAGATAAGGGATCATATATTCCTCCATTCTATATATCATATGGATCGAGACATGGATTATAATCATTCTCTTTGTCCATCTATTGTCTCCTGATTTCCGATTTATGACGACCGACTAATTGAACAAATCAAATTAGTCCAGGCCTAGTGTCATGACTAAATCATCGAGGGGCCCACGGATATCGCTTTTATCCACATGGGGTAAAAGGAACGGATAAACTTCGACCCAAATGCTTGCTTGTACTTACTCATCAAATTACACACAACAATATGTTTTATAACATCCAAGTTACTGGTGCGTTTACATATGTCAATGTGCAACCAACTTGTAACTACAACTCACATGTCTCCTATTCAAGAATAAAAGATATTATTGTCTCACAATCACTCGTGATAAAATCCATGAAGTGAGTCAGATGAGCGTGGGTTGAATCCAATACTCGAATCTTATTCCAAGAGTACTCATGAACACTACAGCCACCTTGTCCTAGACAAACTACAGAACCAGTCATGATACTCTTACCTCAATACCTACTTCTATAGTATGATCGACTGTGGATGGTTTGAATAACCTAGTTATCCGCGAAGTGAAAATATGCAAAGTGAAACATCAGAATAATACTAATCCTATATGGCCCCAAAACGTTTGAGCCATATTGACTACTCATCATTTATTGTATAATGTTTTGAATAATCAACTTAATACTTGAATTAAAACAATAGTTATTCCATGCTCCATACATGCACACTATGTTTGTCTAAACAATACTTATGCCATGCACCAAGCATGCACACTATTTTTGTCTATGGTCCTTACTTTGTGAAATAGATCAATTGAAAAACATTTGAATGATGCTCATTTCAAAGTTCTAAATCCTTATTGCAAGTGTAAGAATTCCAAATTCTTGTCACTTCTAGAAAGTGTTAGATTCTAAACTATCATGCAATGATTCTTTTGTAATGTCTAGGTGCCAAAGTCACAGAGACTTGACCAATGATATTACAAAATATTCCTTTGGAGATTGTTACAAGACAATTCCATGGAAATGAAGTCTCAAATTCAAAGTACATTCCTTTGAATATCCTTCTTGAATAAAAGTTTCTAACTTTCTCATCTATTCCTCAACTCCCAATATAGAAACATTCCATATTTTCCATATGACAACTCACTATTAGTAGACTCCTGTCTATTCATAATAATGTCAATATGGTCCTTCCATTACTATACTCCCAATTGTCCTTAAGCAACCAATCTTTGGTGAACCTTAGATTGTATTTAAAAGTTTTTTAACCACTTCAGTCATATCCAGTTCTCTTCCTTTTTCCATCTAAATGCCCTAGGCAATCAGAAAATTTGAATACGAGAATATTATAGCATATGCAATCGATCGTATACCCGAGATACGATTCATGGTGTCTAACATAAAGACATGATACTCATTAGACTTTTGCTATAATGTTTCTATTTGCCATGTTCTCATAATTTTGATTATGAATAGCGATGTCGTAATTATAATCAAATTTTGAGAACACAATTAACATTTCTATATATAAAATTTCCTTATTTTGAACCATTCCAACATAACATTCATATATACTTGACTAGAATTGATTAAAAACTTAATCTAAGCTTTTAGATTTGAAATGAAGTATGAATTCCTCTCCCTTAATTATAGCAAAACAACATTTTTAAACCCTGCAACTTTGCAAATTGAAACTTTGTTTTCTATAATTAACATTGCAAACTTGCAACACTTACCATAATAATTATGCTCCCACTAGCATAATAATTATTAACTTACCAACATAACACTTATGATCCCACTAGATTTGACATGTATTCAGAAATTAGTTGGACTTCTTGAAATCAATATGTCACACCCCAAAACCACGAACAACGGAAACGTTCAGGGGTGGAGAAACGTCATGTACAATATCACAACAGTGTAATATAATAAACAAGCAGCAACATCATCCACTGCATTATAAGTATAGTTTTAATACATGTGTGTTCTTTCATAATGTACGACAATAAAATGAATAATCAAAATAAGGCGAGTCTTGTCTGTGCTCCATCTTCTCAAAAACATGGCCATCGCACCTGTCTAACTGATGACCTGAGAATACAAGTTATTTTGAAAGCGAGTATCAGCTTTAAAGCTGGTGAATTCACAAGTATTTATGTGTTATTGTCCTGTTTTGGAATGTTGTTAAGAATGTCGTATAAATCCTTAAATAGAACAGTTGATATAAGTATGAAATGTGGTCTTCTACCAAGACCCAAATGTTTTGTTATGACAAAGTAAAATGATAGGTTTTCCTTTCTATTGACTAGTACTAAGAGTACTTAGTCTACCTCATCGTTTATGTGAATATATCACAAAATAAAGTAAAATAGGAAAATGATATGATAGTCTTCTACCAAGACCCTAATGTTCTGTAAGTAAAATGGTAGTTTTTCCTTTCTATTGACTAGTACTAAGAGTACTTAGTCTAACTCATCGTTTATGTGAATATATCACAAAATAAAGTAAACAGGAAAAATATAATCATGTAAGTGTTATTATCTTGGGTTACCAGGACAAAGACGACATCAATGAAGCGAAAGGTATAACCTAATGAACATCCGAAGATTGTTCAATTAACCTCTGTGGCGAAAAATAGGTTCCAGGAATGGTTAGTCCCGTAACTGACTTTACATCGTTGTAGTCGAAGTAAATAACCTAATGAACATCCGAAGATTGTTCAATTAACCTCTGTAGTGAACGGTAGGTTCCAGGAATGGTTAGTCCCATAACTGTCTCCTAATATATGTAATAACAACCTAATGAACATCCGAATATTGTCCAATTAACCTCTGTAGCGAACAGTAGGTTCCAGGAATGGTTAATCCCGTAACTGACTCTACATCGCGATAAGAGAACTAGATAACCTAATGAACATCCGAAGATTGTCCAATTAACCTCTGTAGCGAACAGTAGGTTCCAGGAATGGTTAATCCCGTAACCGACTCCTGTTGAACTGGGCTGGGCTGGGTGATTTACTGAAAATACTAATAAATCATCTCCACGAATCGAGTTTCAAGTATTCCTATAAGTATACACAGGTAATTCTATCTACGTAAAGGTATTCATGTAATGTGTTCATGTAAGCGTATTCATGTATCATGTAAGCATATGTAAAGGTACTCATGTATCAGGTAATTTACTCGTAAAGACTCATGAATGAACTAACTCCTGTGTGATTCCTTGTAATAGGAATAATGTTTGATATCTTCTAACTATCCCTATAATAGCTAACTGGAAGGTAATTGGTTGTCCAAGTAGATTTATGCACCCTTGCTACCCAAGAGTATTGGAAACTAAATGAAGGGTGAAAACTATAATCTCTAACATATAAATGAACATATGCACATAAGTATAGTTCGATTCAAGAAGGTAAAATAATGGTTTTGCAAGATATCTAGGAGTTTTGAACAATAATTAAGAGTGACTTGATGTCATTTTAATAAACATTTCAAAACTAATACTTTTGTTATCAAGGTATTTCAAGATAGAAAACCATTTCATGTGATACCTTTTGAAATATGTGAAATCTACTGAGTGAAAGCACAATTATAAAATACATAAGATTGATTTAATAACATACTGTTTTCTACTTGTATTTCCCCCCACTAAAACTTTTAAAATCATTTAGAACATTGATCAAGGGGTATGAACTCACCTGTAGTTGGTGATTGGGATGAACTGAACGGTATATGACTGCTAGGTGTCAAGCGAGGACTTGTACACACACTACAATCCTAATGAACATATAATCACACATATATGCACTAAATTAGTCTCAAATCACCATTTGATAATGTTAAGACATCCTAGACATAATAAACACTTTATATAAGTGTTTTAAGCCCTAAGGATTGCATCAAAGCTATTTTTGGGACAAGGCACTTGTGTTTAGGGTTCCAAAGGACCCCATATATGAGTTTACTCCTCATATACTAACACACATGGAGTTTACGGTTGTAAACTCTTGAGCTTACGGCTGTAAACTCTTGAGCTTACGGCCGTAAACTCCCAACCATGGGGTATTTGTGTGTTTTGAAGATCCAAATGATTCCTAGAATTATTCCAACTTGGTGGTTAAATTCTTGGAAGGGTTTAAGGTCTAGAAACACTCCAATTAGGAGTTTACGACCCCAAGGCCATTTCCTTTGGAGTTTATGGCCGTAAACTCCCTTGGAATGGTGTTTTTTGTTGTTTTCAAGTCTCTTGCATTTGAAGGATAGGTTCTAGATATTTGTTTAAAGCTAATGAGGACCCTAGGCACACTTTGGTGCCGTTGCTTGGTGTTTACGGCCTAGGAGCATTACGAAGGCCGTAAACTCACTTCAAGAGGTGGTTTTGATGTGGTTTTGTCCTTCAATTAGGTGGGAAACAATTCCATGTAAAGGTCTAGGGCTTTAGGTGTCTTAAAAGCACCCTTTGCTCCATTTCAATGGAGTTTACGGCCTAAGATACACTTGGGCCGTAAACTCTCATTTGTTTGTGGTCTTTGATTTTTTTTCTTGTCCTGAATACACCTAAAATTGAGTCTAAGGCAGTAGCATAACACAAGGAACAAGCTAGGCTCGGTTTCGGGAGTTTACCGCCCAAGAACACCTTGGGGAGTAAACTCCTAGATCTAGTGATTTAGCCTTCTAAATCATGTTATTAACACATATAAAGCTTTCTAACACTACTAGAAAGAGGTACTCACAATTTGGGATAAAAACCCGAAGATCCGTGAGAGAGAAAATGGCTTTTCTCTAGTTGGTAATGTGAATAATGAATGAATTTGGTTCAGAATTCTATTTATTGTCCTGAGATATTTTTGGCAGAAAATATTTTTATTCCTGTAATGATCTCTAATATAATAGAGTGTTGGAATAACAGTGTTGCACAAAACCCTAGTGCACCCACTCTCCTGATATTTCCTGAAGTGTAAACCCTGAATTACTCAAACTTACGCGAAAAGTCTGAAAATTAACTGTGACTGCTATAACTTCTATTGAAGTGATATATTTTGTACAGAATGGAAATTTCGGGTTGTCACATCATCCCCCCATTAGAAGGAGTTTCATCCCGAAATTAGAAACTAAGCAAGTAAGTATGTACGAATGATCGAATCGTTATGTGAACTTCCTAATCGATTGGTTCTCGTACTCCTAAGTGAAATCGGGTTCTCGGTTGGTATCCTAATGAACCTTCACTAATGGGCGACGGTGTTGCTTCGTCAAGCTTGGCCACTCGGTCGAGGGTCACTACGGTTCTAATACGAAGGCAAGGATCTCTTAAATCTCGATCTCGTTGAGAGGGATTACGAAAGTCCTAATGGAAGGATACTATTTCTAGTTCGAGACGCAAAGGGGAAAATGTACGTTACTGAGTTCGCAGAGTAGGTCTAGTTTGTGAAACGCATGACCGCTTCTGGTAAGAATCTCAGAGGTCCTAACTATATTGGATTTTAGCTTTCCACGCTTTACGAAGCGTATTAAGCCGTTCCCAGAGTGAGGTTTCCTAAAGAATTTGGTCTCTCACTTGGAATTCCAAATGTTCTTTCTCTCGCTTACTTCCCAGTCAAGGGCCATCCCTTGCTGGGTCAAAGTCGAAAGGGTTCCTGAAGTTTACGGGGAGTTCCGAATGGACTATGATAGTAGGTCTGTAAGACCTAGAATTTGGCGAATTTTCCGTCGGTGACTATGGTGCCGACAAATTCCCAATGGTTTTGGATAATTTGACAGAGTACTCAAGAATTTCCACAACACTAAAAGTGTGTCTCAGGAAATTTGACTCTAAATTCCAAAACTCTTGTTCAGAGAACTTTGCGGAAAGTATCCCCGAGGGTAATGTTTCTATGGGTTCTTTCTTACTACGAGGGTAGATAAGTAAGTCATTACACGGAGAAATGACGAACTGATCCCAGTAAGAAAGGCATACTCCACTCATTTAGCTCATGAATACTATGGGCGTATTGGTCCTATCCGAGGGGTATCACTACGGACTCGAAGTGTCCGCATCGAGTTCGGAGGGTAGTCTTTAGGACATCCTTCCCTAACACTCAAACTGGTGATATTCGGATCTCAGGTCCATTTCTGAAGAAATTCTTTCCCTGTGTTTGCCCAATCAATTCGTCTATGCGCGACAGAGACAACGATTTCTAAAGGAAATCTTAATGAAATCTCCGATCGTCGAGGTACATAAAATGCACTCCATCGTCTTCGGTCGTCGAGGTACATAAAATGCACTCCGTCGACTTCTGGTAAGAATAAGACCGGACCTCTCAAGGGTGAGAAGCCTGGTCTTCTAATTCTATTGTTGAGTAGTTCGCTGTGTTGTCTGAGCTGTTCTTGTATCTTCCGTAGGTGTTTAGACTGTAAGGCGATCTGGTTATAAGAGTCATACTGGGTTCTAAGTTTGTTCCTATGCCAATGAAATTACTCGTACTCCTGGACAGCCTCCATCCTGAAGTTCATATTAGAATTCATACGTGATTCAATGATCACAATTTCGTGTATATGAGTCATATATAATTAAGACTGAAAAGGTAGTCGAATAATTGATTCTTCCTTAATCTCACATCCCATCGAGGGAACAGAAGTTAAAGTGGAATCATCAATTCTAAACCTGTAGAACAATGATTATATATCACTCTCATGTGTACATTCCTCAGTGATAGATCAACCGTATGAATCCTGGAATTGAACTTGATGTACTACATGAGTAATACTGTGGGGATTCCTTCGGAAAGGAAAAGAACTATAAGGTACTCCTTGTATGAGTACTTCGGTGTTCTGATATAACGGCTTTGCCAAAAGACGATTTCTGAGAAAGAGATGCACGTATGGAGCTGGTATTTCGAGGATTAATTTACTCGAGTCGTATGATAAGGTTGGAAACATATGGAAACTAAAGACATTAGATTTGAACATAAGGCGTTACAGACAAAACACAACAGTGCAACCATTAACAGAGTTTCTGTACTTAGGATTTATTACAAGACTATTGCTGCGAAACAAGGTATACTACAAAAGACAAGTATACGCAGCACGAGCATCCCTAAACGGACGGGATCTCGCAAAAGGTAAGACTCTGGTTGCACTAGTTTTGAGATGGTTCATAAGTCTGTTACAACGAAATGCCTAAATTACATTAACGTGGGTCCGGAGTAGACTCTCCTGTGGCGGTGGTCGGTAGCATACTGCCGTGTGTGCCAGCATTTGCTGCCTCTGGGCAGTTCCTTTTGTAATGACCTACTTTGCCACAACTGTAGCAAACCTGGTTCCCACTGGTGTTTGGCACTGGAGCGTCCTGAGCTGTTGGCGTCCTGCAGAAACGGGCTGTATGCCCCTTCCTGTTGCAATGTGAGCACTGCATCTCCTTACAAGGTCCATGGTGGTGAAAACTGCATTTAATGCATTTTGGGAGACTTCCATCATAAAGTTTGGCTGGTTTAGGGACCATTGGGACGCCCGAAGGGATGGTAGTAGGAGGTACTAATGTCGTAGCTGTGAAGGTTGTTACTGGTGGTTGTTTCCTGTTCGCCCTTCGAAGCGACTTGTCCTTAGAGTTAGTCCAAGACTTTCGTGTGATACTCTTGGTCTTAGGACTCGGGGTATCGTGGTAGTTTGTTGCTTGCTGGGGTATTGGATTGTTACTTGGATGGGAATAGTTGTTAACAATCCCGCTAACACTTGCGTTGTTAGCGTTCAGATGGGTCAGAATAGCTGACACGGCAGCTGAGACTGCAACTTGAAAGGTAGCTGCATCAATCTGAAGAGTTGGTGTTTGGTTGATGGGTTGATCGTCTTTCTTGGATGACATGATTCTGTTACACGGAAGGAAATGAATTTGTGAGCGAAAATGGTTGAATCTAAACGTAGTTCGATCGCTCATGAAAAGAATAGAAGTATGTTCTCTAAAGTTCGACCTACATCCCTATGATGCAGTCCTAGTATGGAATGGAAGTATGTTCAGGAAAGTTCAACCTACATCCCTATGATGCAGTCCTAGTAAAGATCGGAAGTAAGTTTCTTAAAACGGTCTCAAGATGTTTGTTGTTCGAGTCGAGGTATTGTTGGTTGGTGAATGACATGATCCAACCATTACCAGAGACTTGGAGATGTCTCCAAAGTTAAATTGCTATAGTCCAATGACTTGACTAGAGCATGTTCCAAATAGACTCTAACGAAAGTATGATAAGAGTATTTGAACAAAGAATGACTCAGAAGTTAGCCGACTGTCAATATCTTTGATATTCATGACGTACAGGTTCGGGAAAATGACCTTGTAAAAAGGTCTTACACCATAACCAAAGAAGATAGTTCCTGACAGTAAAAAGACCTAACCAAAGTACTTACCGTACAAAATAGTTTCATAGAAAATGCCACATCGGGCATAGACAGAAACACGATTCCTTTCTAACAAGGAAAAGTAAAGTAAAGTATCTACTACTAGCGACGGTCGTCCCTCTGGTGAACTCTCAGTTCAGCCATTTGGCATTCCACATCAAGTAGGTGTCTTTCGTACACACTCTGGCGTACCCAAAGTTCCATGACTTCGGCTCGTGATTCAGCCAGTGCTTGCAGCAGGGTTTCGTGGTCTATTTCAGACCTCTCACGAGCATGTTCAAGGCGACTGGTGCGAAGCATATGCATTCCTCCATTTGTATCAACTTCTGCGATACGTTGTAGAGCTGTCCTGCCCTGAATTTCGTTTCGGGCAACTCTTCGGATCAGAATTGGTAGAACTCTATCTGCTGAGCTCCCTTCACTTACGTTGTAAAAGCTTCGGTCTCCATTAAACGACATAGGTTGATCTTGACCTTCGCTCCATGTTTCCAAGCATTCGACCCATGGAGGCGTCGGGCCTTGAAAAGCCGGACGAGGGTTAGGAATCAGAAAGGGAGCTGCCTGAGGTAGGTTCTCAACCTCAGGTTCGGAGATGGCATCGTCTGAAAGGTCTTCAGCATGGTGATCATTCAGAGGGATTGGATGATCATTATCTAGTTCTTCTCCAAACCATCCAGCAATAACCGCGTTCGGAAGGAACAGGTTGTCGTGGGGATGGAATCCAGCCATGTTATCTACGCGAGAATTTGGGGTAAGAAAATAATTATTAGACGAACTATCTAGATAATTATTTAGGAAATCTTCATTAGTTCCATCGCTATTTGTAAAGTGCGTACCAGTTATATGTAATCAACACAGGATAGGCCTTCGAATAAGTGACCTTAACTCCACATTCACAAGGAATAAGGGTAAAGCAAAATTTTCACCGATTCTAAGTCTATAACATCCTAGTTACATATAACTTTAGCGTATCCACTTAGCAATTATCAACTTAGGAATGAAGATTCCATTTTAGTTCTCAAGTATAAAGTACTTATAGTAACACAAAACACCCCTATGGTATTTTAGACTTAGGTTCTGTTATAATGTTCTCATTGTGGTGATGTTGGTAAGTTTTTAGACTTGTTGCCATATCACAACCATTCTTGGGCTTGTGCTAATCACTCCTCGGAACAACATAGTTGATCAGGCTATGCCACTCCCAAGACTGACCATACATCCCCGAGCTTACCTGTGATATTCAACAATCGTAATACTTTTGTTCTTGTCATTGTGACACTGATTTTAGTATGAATGCCGGCACATATACTTTGTTAAATATTTTATTATTTAAAAGTATATTCTCTTAGACAGAGTGTTTTAATCCCTATGTATTTATAGTTAGTATATCTTTTATGGGTTGATATACTTAATTCACTATAAACAATGCTCTGATACCAATCTGTCACACCCCAAAACCACGAACGGCGGAAACGTTCAGGGGTGGAGGACGTCATGTACAGTATCACAACAGTGTAATATAATAAACAAGCAACAACATCATCCATTGCATTATAAGTAGAGTTTTAATACATGTGTGTTCTTTCATAATGTACGACAATAAAATGAATAATCAAAATAAGGCGAGTCTTTTCTGTGCTCCATCTTCTAAAAAACATGGCCATCGCACCTGTCTAACTGATGACCTGAGAATACAAGTTATTTTGAAAGCGAGTATCAGCTTTAAAGCTGGTGAATTCATAAGTATTTATGTGTTATTGTCCTGTTTTGGAATGTTGTTAAGAATGTCGTATAAATCCTTAAATAGAACAGTTGATATAAGTATGAAATGTGGTCTTCTACCAAGACCCGAATGTTTTGTTATGACAAAGTAAAATGATAGGTTTTCCTTTCTATTGACTAGTACTAAGAGTACTTAGTCTAACTCATCGTTTATGTGAATATATCACAAAATTAAGTAAAATAGGAAAATGATATGATAGTCTTCTACCAAGACCTAAACGTTTTGAAAGTAAAATGATAGTTTTTCCTTCCTATCGACTAGTACTAAGAGTACTTAGTCTAACTCATCGTTTATGTGAATGTATCACAAAATAAAGTAAAATAGGAAAATGATATGATAGTCTTCTACCAATACCCTAATGTTCTATAAGTAAAATGGTAGTTTTTCCTTTCTATTGACTAGTACTAAGAGTACTTAGTCTAACTCATCGTTTATGTGAATATATCACAAAATAAAGTAAACAGGAAAAATATAATCATGTAAGTGTTATTATCTTGGGTTACCAGGACAAACACGACATCACTGAAGCGAAAGGTATAACCTAATGAACATCCGAAGATTGTTCAATTAACCTCTGTGGCGAACAGTAGGTTCCCGAAATGGTTAGTCCCGTAACTGACTTTACATCGCTGTAGTCGAAGTAAATAACCTAATGAACATCCGAAGATTGTTCAATTAACCTCTGTAGCGAACGGTAGGTTCCAGGAATGGTTAGTCCCGTAACTGTCTCCTAATATATGTAATAACAACCTAATGAACATCCGAAGATTGTCCAATTAACCTCTGTAGCGAACAGTAGGTTCCAGGAATGGTTAATCCCGTAACTGACTCTACATCGCGATAAGCAAACTAGATAACCTAATGAACATCCGAAGATTGTCCAATTAACCTCTGTAGCGAACAGTAGGTTCCAGGAATGGTTAATCCCGTAACCGAATCCTGTTGAACTGGGCTGGGCTGGGTGATTTACTGAAAATACTAATAAATCATCTCCACGAATCGAGTTTCAAGTATTCCTATAAGTATACACAGGTAATTCTATCTACGTAAAGGTATTCATGTAATGTGTTCATGTAAGCGTATTCATGTATCATGTAAGCATATGTAAAGGTACTCATGTATCAGGTAATTTACTCGTAAAGACTCATGAATGAACTGACTCTTGTGTGATTCCTTGTAATAGGAATAATGTTTGATATCTTCTAACTATCCCTATAATAGCTAACTGGAAGGTAATTGGTTGTTCAAGTAGATTTATGCACCCTTGCTACCCAAGAGTATTGGACACTAAATGAAGGGTGAAAACTATAATCTCTAACATATAAATGAACATATGCACATAAGTATAGTTCGATTCAAGAAGGTAAAATAATGGTTTTTCAAGATATCTAGGAGTTTTGAACAATAATTAAGAGTGACTTGATGTCATTTTAATAAACATTTCAAAACTAATACTTTTGTTATCAAGGTATTTTAAGATAGAAAACCATTTCATGTGACACCTTTTGAAATATGTGAAATCTACTGAGTGAAAACACAGTTATAAAATACATAAGATTGATTTAATAACATACTGTTTTCTACTTGTATTCCCCCCCCCCCCCCACTAAAACGTTTAAAATCATTTAAAACATTGATCAAGGGGTATGAACTCACCTGTAGTTGGTGATTGGGATGAACTGAACGGTATAGGATTGCTAGGTGTCAAGCGAGGACTTGTACACACACTACGATCCTAATGAACATATAATCACACATATATGCACTAAATTAGTCTCAAATCACCATTTGATAATGTTAAGACATCCTAGACATAATAAACACTTTATATAACTGTTTTAAGCCGTAATGATTGCATCTAAGCTATTTGTGGGACAAGGCACTTGTGTTTAGGGTTCCAAAGGACCCCATATATGAGTTTACTCCTCATATACTAACACACATGGAGTTTACAGTTGTAAACTATTGAGTTTACGGCCGTAAACTCCCAACCATGGGGTATTTGTGTGTTTTGAAGTTCCAAATGATTCCTAGAATTATTCCAACTTGGTGGTTAAATTCTTCGAAGGGTTTAAGGTCTAGAAACACTCCAATTAGGAGTTTACGGCCCCAAGGCCATTTCCTTTGGAGTTTACGGCCGTAAACTCCCTTGGAATGGTGTTTTTGTTGTTTTCAAGTCTCTTGCATTTGAAGGATAGGTTCTAGACATTTGTTTAAAGCTAATGAGGACCCTAGGCACACTTTGGTGCCCTTGCTTGGTGTTTACGGCCTAGGAGCATTACCAAGGCCGTAAACTCACTTCAAGAGGTGGTTTTGATGTGGTTTTTTCCTTCAATTAAGTGGGAAACAATTCCATGTAAAGCTCTAGGGCTTTAGGTGTCTTAAAAGCACCCTTTGCTCCATTTCAATGGAGTTTACGGCGTAAGATACACTTGGGCCGTAAACTATCATTTGTTTGTGTTCTTTGATTTTTTTCTTGTCCTTAATACACCTACAATTGAGTCTAAGGCAGTAGCATAACACAAGGAACAAGCTAGGCTCGGTTTCGGGAGTTTACCGCCCAAGAACACCTTGGGGAGTAAACTCCTAGATCTAGTGATTTAGCCTTCTAAATCATGTTATTAACACATATAAAGCTTTCTAACACTACTAGAAAGAGGTACTCACAATTTGGGATAAAAACCCAAAGATCCGTGAGAGAGAAAATGGCTTTTCTCTAGTTGGTAATTTGAATAATGAATGAATTTGGTTCAGAATTCTATTTATAGTCTTGAGATATTTTTGGCAGAAAATATTTTTATTCCTGTAATGATCTCTAATATAATAGAGTGTTGGAATAACAGTGTTGCACAAAACCCTAGTGCACCCACTCTCCTGATATTTCCTGAAGTGTAAACCCTGAATAACTCAAACTTACGCGAAAAGTCTAAAAATTAATTGTGACTGCTATAACTTCTATTGAAGTGATATAGTTTGTACAGAATGGAAATTTCGGGTTGTCACACAATACTTATTGACTTTCTTACCAAAGTTCAGATTTCTGATATGAGATGCTTCAGTAAAACTATATCTAGGCTTCTCAAAATCATACGCTTTTCCTTAGATAGCTCACATGTGCGTGTTAACAATTTTAGAACTTACAACAATAATTCTCAAATGTTTAGACCCTTTTCCATTTCTCACAATTTAAATTATGAAAAGGGATGCCGTAACCATAATTGAATTTGAGAATGAAAATATCACAATTATATCTCCTTAAAATCTACTTAGTGAAAGCGTTTCATCACTATCATTTTCATGAGTCGGAGAGAAACCTTATGACACTTAGATTTTATGGTGTATATATTGCTATCAATGTGAATTTGTCATAACCATGATCACAAGACAAGGTCAGTGACAAATCCAAACTCATACAAACTGAACTTGTTCAATATTAATTTCTTGCCACTTGGCAGCACAAGGGCCTGCCATTGCTTCCAAGTAATTATGAAAACAACTGAGAACTCATAGAACTCACATGCATAGTCAACTTTAACTGGAATGGGTACAAAAATAAGAATATGTCAACACGATAGGTTATAAACTTCAAGTCGTGTGCTAGTGATAAGCAATAGGTTTTATTCTTGATTAGTTCTTGAAGCTTTTCCAAGATCTTTAAGACTCCCACTGCCCTCTTGACATATAAGATTCTTTTTTCATGAATCATTCCTTGAAAAAATAATTATTCAAGAGCTAGTGCGGATCCTTATCAAGACAAACACTTCACACAATTGGCCTTAGTTGGTCTTTGTTTTATCCAAAATCATCACAACTTACCAATTTTAAATGTACAAGAATCAAACACTTTTACTCTACATTTGATAAGTGTTTTAAACCTTTCCTGAGATTATGTCACCCAAGGTTACAATCTTGGAGTATGACTCTAAGACTTGTTTTGGGAACGAAGTATGACTCATCTTCTTGATTTAAATTATTACAAAAATTCACAATTCCTCTTCTTAGCCATACAAATGCACTAAGATGTCTTTATAGGATCAATTGTGATATGGTTTTTCCATTAACATTAAGATGATCATAAAACACGGTACTAAAGTAGTCTAATATATTTTCAGATTGGAGAAAATTGTAGATGTAAAATTGTAAAAGTCGAATATAGTGTTTTGTATAGTTTCGCATTTTATGTTATTTTACTAAGTCATCTTTATGCGAAGTTAAATGTCTAGACTCAGTATATTTTTTGTACACTCATGTTCCCTATAAATAGGGATTGAGGTTAGAAGTAGAAAGAGACTTTTCGTAACAAATATCTCTTTTCTGCTTATGTTGTAATCAGTCTTTATCAATATGAGATCTGATTAATATTTACTCTTCGTCTTCTAAATCTTCAATTACTCAAATCAAACTTTGCTTTCTCAAATCTCGATAACAATTCTCATCAATTGGTATCAGAGGAGGATTCAAACTGCTTCGATCTGATTTTCGTGTTAGAATCATTTGCTTTCTGAGTTGCAACTTTACTCAAAATTTTCCGCGCATTTTGGTTTTGAAAATCACATTTGATCTTCAGATTTGAATTGATTCTGTCTTTGAATTGTTAAGTCGAGTAATCGATTAGTGATTTGTGATCAATTCAATTGATCAAATTCTCTATTTCATCAAGTTTTTCAAGCTTTCTGAAAATTTCTGTGTTCATCAATGGCGAACTTCAACATGAATACAATGACTTCCTTCTCTCACTTGCTTGGTTCTTCAACCAAAATTCCGATGTTAATTCCAGAATACTATGATCAATGGGCTGATAGAATGGAAGATTAATTAAATGGAATTGATGAAGAACTTTGGAATTGTATCGATGGAACAGTGCAAGCTCCTGTTAATGTTCAACCAATTGGTCCATCTACTACTTCTACTGAAGTAGCTGATCAAGAAAAACGATTGAAGAATAATGAAATGAGGTGCATGAGGGAACTAAGAGGTGCTCTACCACCTGTGGTTTACAATTACATCCGTAGTTATAAACAGCCAAGGAGATCTGGAACACTCTAAAAGAGAAGTATCAAGGTAGAGAAAAGACGAAGATCAACTCTGTGAAGCAATGTCTAGTTGAACTGAAGGAATTCAGACAAAAGGATGCAGAAACTCTTGAAAATTACTATGATCGTCTGAATGAGCTTATGTTACGCTGCAATAGGTATGGAATCACTAGGTCTCTCATGGAGTTCAATTTAACTTTCATTATGGGTCTTCGCAAGGAATGGCGAAGTGTGAGCATGATGATTAAGAATCAACAGAGTTTTGATACAACTAAATTGAATGATCTCTACAATCAATTGAAAACACATGAATGTGAAGTTTCAGAAATGTATGAAGAATCAAAACAAAGTATTGGAGGTCCTTTGGCTCTTGTTTCAAAGGTATCAGAAGCTGATGTTAATGAAAAAGATGGTTCAGATGAAGAAGGATTTTTGATGAACTCTGATGATGAAGCTGTGACATTCTATTCAAACAACAGAGTTAAGAAGTTTTTCAAAAAGCCTTTTAATCCAAAAGGAAAGGCTAGTGATGTGAAAAATGCAGTCACAAGAACTGGAGGGGAGGAGAGAAAGAAATTGGAGAAAGCTGATGAGAAACAAAAAGATGCGAAAGAAGAGAAGAAGCTGAAAGGTGATTCAGGAATTTACTGTCACTACTGCAACGGTGCGAATCATTTTGCAGCTGATTGCATGTTGCGAAAGAAAGAAGAGAAGAAGGAAAAAGTTAATGATGAAGCATACTACTCTGAAAAGATTGAAGAGATACGTGCTAAGACCAAAGGAGTGTCTTTGGTTGTGAAAGGTGAAACTGACAATGAAGAAAGTGGTATGTATCAGATCTGGTCTTTAGGATCTGATGACGAGGAAATGAGGCATCCCACACATGGAGCAATGTTCGCAAGTTTTGAAGATTGTGAAGAGGAAATTTCAGGAAGGTGCTTCGTATCCAAATCCACAGACAAATCTCCCATGACAACCAAGGTATGTGCAATACTTGAATCTTTTAATATTCATTTATCTGCTTATGATGCTGAAATTGTTTCATTTTATGAAACTGTGACTTATTTTGATTCTGTTATTGTGTCTGCTAGTACTGAAGCTCAAAAATTAAGTATGCAACTAGGTGAGACAAGGAGAGAATTAGAAATAAAGAGGAGCAGAGTAGAAAAACTTGAAATGCAGATCAAAAATATAGATTGTGATAGGAATAATCTTACAAATGATGTTAGGTTGTTGCTAGCACAAAGGAACATATATTGTAATTCTGCCAAACGGCTATATGCAAAATTAACTGCTTTACATCATTCTTCTGACATTAGCAAAGAACAACATAGAAAACTGTTAGCTTTTCTTGAATATGAATGTGAAAAAGTTGATGTTGTTTCTTATGATTGTGAAAGTACAATTGCTCAATTTGACAAAATACCTGATGATAGATATACATATGGTATTGTCAAAATTGATGAATTTCTGAATGCTGATGAGTTAGTTAACATTTTCAATGAAAGTTTGACAAAGAGTGAACAAGTGAAAATCTTAAAGAAAACAGAAAATTCAACTCTTGCCTCTCAATTCAATTATGCTGATATTGATGATAATTCATATAATATGAGTGAAATCAGTGAGATAGAAAAGGAAGAAGAGGTAGATTGTTCTCAATTGTCAATAGTTAATATCACATCTAAGATTAAAGGTAAAGAACTTATTGTTGATTCGATAGTAGAGGATGAAATTGATAAACCTTTAACTTCACAACATTGTAAGTTTGATAATGTGGAAGTTGAAAGCTGGAAATCTGATGATAATGAAGAAAACAGAGAAGAAAAAGAAAGATTCAAATGAAACATCTCAACGAGTTGTGGTTGATCAAGTGTTTGAAAATACAAAAGAATTTGACAAAATTTTAAATGACAAAGGCGCACATTATTTGGAAACCAACACAGTGGTATATCCAAATTTTGTATGTACTGATAAAACCATTTTTCCAAATCAAGTTTTTGTCACTACTGGAAATGCTGAGAAAGTTCATCCTGAATTCAACAAAATGATTGAAAAAGATAATCTAAAGTCAACCACAGAAGGTTTTTTCGCAAATCAAAACACAAAAGAAAACAATTTAACTCAAAATTCTTATGTGTTTCAAAAACAAAAATCATTACAAAAATGGGTGGTTAAAGGTGAAAAACCAAACAAAATTTTTGAAAAAGTTGAAAAATCAAAGGCTGAAGTGAAATTAAATTCTCATGAATTCAAATTGATGGTTGGAAATTATTCAACAGAAAATAATGTTTCAAAAAGAAAAGCAAGAAAAGCAGTTTTCTGGCAAGTTGTGTCAAATGACAAACCAAGAGATGAAAAAGAACAAATTTCAAAAACAAAATCATCTAAATTTCAGAGCAATAATAAACAAACAAATTTTGCTGATAAAAGTCCATATGTTCGCAATTATGACAACAATCGAAAATTTGAGAATTCGCAAAAATTTGCAAATAATCAAAAGTTTCAAAATGTTGGCAAATTCACGAAAACTTCATCAAGTTTGACAGATTCAACTCAAACAAAAATAAAATTTTCACTAAAACAACCATATTTTCCAAATCCTTCAGTTTCAAAACAGACCAAAGTTTCATATACAAAAGGAAAATCTGATGTAAGTACAATCAATCGATGGTTTGAAGGGAAAGGAAGAAAATATCAAAGTGGGAAGTTTTCAGAGCAACAAATCAAGAATTCATTTGACAAGTTCGCAAATAACTCTTCCACTGCTAGTTCATCATCTCATCATTCGCAAGTTGCAAATCAAAAATGGAAACCAGTTATCAAAAATGTGAATGTTGTGAAGGATAAGATTACAATCAATGGAAATCCAAAACTATTGAATGAATATATCTCAATATCTAGATCTGATGATGTTGATATAATGGATTCTGTCACAAACAAAGTGAAAACATGGTTTTTAAATTCCAAGAATTTGTTTCATTCTACTAATGATGGACACAACAAGTCTTGGGTTCCTAAATTCTTTCAATAAATGCAGGTGATGTGTGACGAGCAATATGATTCTAAATGGTATATTGATAGTGGTTGCTCTCGTCATATGACTGGAAGTAAGGAAAAATTGCGAGATTACAGAAGTTTGGAAAATGCTGGAGTAGTCAAATTTGGGAATAATCACAAGTGTCAAGTGAAAGGCTATGGGAAAGTCACAAATGGAAAATTTACTGTGAACAGAGTTGCTTATGTTGAAGGACTTCAACATAATTTGATAAGCGTGTCACAACTTGTTGTTGGTACTGGAAATCAAGTTGTATTTAATGAAGATGGAAGTATCATTTCAAATGCGAAGTCAAATGAAATACTTCTCAAATCCAAAAGATATGGTGATATGTTTACACTGGACATCAAACCAATTGTGGGAAAACCTGCTGTGTGTTTACTATCAAAAGCATCTAATGATCGCAGCTGGCTTTGGCATAGAAGATTGTCACACTTGAACTTTCGAAATATTAATAAACTTGTCGCTGAAGATCTAGTTCGAGGGTTACCAGTACTAAAATTTGACAATGATTCTTTGTGTGCATCTTGCGAACAAGGAAAACAACATCGAAAAGGTCATCCGATTGTGATAGATTCAAAAATCATAGAACCATTGGAATTTCTTCACATTGACTTATGTGGACCGTCGACTGTTGCTACAATCAATAAAAAGCGGTATATTTTAGTTGTTGTAGATGATTTCTCTCGATTCACATGGGTGTTTTTTCTCAGGTTGAAATCTGAAGTTACTCAGACGATGATTGATTTTATCAAAAAGATTAAACTTAGTCTGAAGAAGAATGTACGAAAAATTAAAAGTGATAATGATTCTGAGTTTAAAAATCAAACTCTTGATATTTTTCTAACAAGCAAAGGCATTTCGCATAATTTCTCATCACCATATACTCCACAACAAAATGGTGTTGTTGAAAGAAGAAATCGATCTCTATGCGAAGCAGCCAGGACCATGTTAACATATGCGAATCTACCTCAATATCTTTGGGCAGAAGCAGTGTCCACTGCATGTTTTACTCAGAATCGATCGTTCATTCATTGAAGATTCAATGTTACTCCATATGAAATAATCAATAATCGGAAACCTATTGTACAATTCTTTCATGTTTTTGGTTGCAGGTGCTTTATCATGAATCTCAAAGATAATTTGTCGAAGTTCCAAGCTAAAGCTGATGAATGCATATTCTTAGGATATTCACAGAATTCAGTTACATACAGAGTGCTTAATAAAAGAACAAGAAAAGTTGAAGAAACTTTCAATTTAACGTTTGATGATTACTATCTTAAACAAATGGATAGTAAATTTGAAAATAAATCAATACTTGTGGATTCAAATACTCAAATTGATAATTCTGAAATCAATGATTTTGATTATGACTTAATTTTCGAAATTCCTGACAGGGCAATTGACGCAGAAAATAATGCTCCTGATAATCAAACATCAAAATCCTCAAAACATACTGATGATTCAACAATAAATATAACATCGATAACTTGTGAAAGTACGACTGATATTCGTATGGAGGAGGAACATACGAGTATTCATGAAGATAGTCAGCCAACTTTCGAGGAGGAAAATGAAATTATGAATCATCAAGTTGAGGGGGAGCATTCGCAGAATCAACAGGAACATCAAGTTGAGGGGGAGCATTCGCAGAATCAACAGGAACATCATTTTGAGGGGGAGCATCAAGATGAAGATCATGTTGAGGGGCAGCATGATGAAACAGAGACAATTAATCTTGATGAAAATGATGAGTTTCATGAACTAAATGATAACTTTTCTGTTGTAGGATCTGAAAATGAAGATATGTATGAAGATGCACCATTAGAATTTGATCCTAATTTTCCACCACTTGAGAAATGGACAAGAAATCATCCAAAAGAACAGGTAATTGGTAATCCACAAGATGGTGTGTTGACTAGAGCTCAAATTCGTGCGAAAAATGAGGTACTGAATGCGAACCAAGAACTATGTATGTTTAATGTCTTTATTTCGAAAATAGAGCCAAAGACAGTAAAAGATGCTATGGAACACTCAGATTGGGTTGTTGCTATGCAATCTGAACTAGCTGAATTTGAACGAAACAAGGTTTGGAGATTAGTTTCTAAACCTTCTGATGTTTCAATTGTCAGATTAAAATGGATTTTTAAAAACAAAACCGACAAAGATGGCAATATTATTCGAAATAAAGCTAGACTAGTGGTTAAAGGTTATTCGCAACAAGAAGGGATAGACTATGAAGAAACATTTGCACCTGTTACAAGACTTGAAGCAGTTCGCATATTTTTAGCCTATGCAGCTCACAAAGACTTTGATGTTTATCAAATTGATGTTAAATGTGCATTCTTAAATGGAGAACTAGAAGAAACAGTGTATGTTGAACAACCACCAGGATTTATAAGCAATGAATATCCTAATCATGTTTACATCCTAGATAAGGCTGTATATGGATTAAAATAAGCACCAAGAGCCTGGTACGCAACACTTACAAATTTCTTGAAACAATCTAAATTTAAACAAGGATCAGTTGACCGCACATTATTTCACAAGAAAGTTGGGTGTCATCTAATGCTTGTTCAAATTTATGTTGATGATATTATCTTTGGCTCAACTGATCCAGCATTGTCAATTGAATTTGAAAATCTAATGAAAAGTCAGTTTGAAATGAGCATGATTGGAAAAATTAATAATTTTCTTGGCTTAACAATAAGACAGAACAGGGATGGAATCTTAATCAATCAAGAAAAATATACGAAGAATTTGCTTGAAAAGTTTGGAATGTCTAATAGCACGAAACTCAGAGTACCAATGGCAATAGGAACAAGACTAACTCCTTCGTTAGATGCTCCTGCTGTTGATTTAACACTTTATCGAAGCATGATAGGGTCTTTATTGTACTTAACTGCAAGTAGACCTAATATTATGTTTTCGGTTTACAATTGTGCTAGATATCAAGCTAATCCCAGAGAACCTCATTTGACAGCAGTGAAAAATATTTTTCGCTATCTGAAGGGAACAGTTTCTTTAGGACTTTGGTATCCTACGAAAACGGGGTTTTTCATTCAAGCTTTTTCAGATTCTGATCTAGGAGGATGTACTTTAGATAGGAAAAGTACGAGTGGTGGATGTCAACTATTGGATGGGAAGTTGGTGAGTTGGCAATCAAAGAAACAAACTTGTGTGGCTATATCAACCGCTGAGGCAGAATACGTTGCTGCTGCTGCTTGCACTTTGCAAATTATTTGGATTAAGAGTCAACTTCATGAATATGCAATAAACATGAAAAAGATTCCTTTGTATTGTGATTCGCAAAGTGCAATTCGCATTTGTCATAATCCAGTACAACATTCAAAGACAAAACACATTGCTATTTGATATCATTTTATCAAAGATCATGTCGAAGATGGGAATATTGAAATTCATTTTGTTAAAACAACTGAACAACTTGCTGATATTTTTACAAAACCTCTTGATGAAAAATCATTTGTTAGAATTTTAGCAGGTTTGGGGATGATTAATGCGAATTCAATTTCAAAAACTAATGTCTAAAAGTCTGGTTCAACAGTTATGAGTCAAATTTGTTCAGAGGTTACTGTTCATTCAGAGACTTCGCATGGCTTCGCATCCACATCTTTTCGCATCTGAGATCATAAAAACTAAGGGCTAAAATGCGAAGAAGTCATACTTATGTGTTTCTACGGGAAGGTATTAATTTTCTTTTAAAAACTAGTTAGGATGTCCCTAGAAGCATGCTGCTATATGTAGACCAAAAGCCTCAACAAGACTTTATGTGTGAAAAGAAAGCCTTAATGAAATTATCACATGAAAATTTCTTCCCAAAAAGGCTTATATTCGCATAAGTTAACAGAGCTACCTTACTCTTCTCAAATGAGTTAAGAGTTTTCTGTTTTGTCCATTATAACAGAGGTATACTTCGATTCTTATCCAATCTTTTTATACCAAACAATTCTTACACTCCAAATTTTTGAAGAGATTTGTCCTTGAGGTCTTTGATCAAACCAATCAAAACCTAGACAAATCACAAGTCTGTGTTTATGATCTTACATCATGAGTCTGTGATGGAAGTGAAACCCAACAATCATAAATCTTAAGGAATTGACGGGGAACTTCGTTCCAGATTTTTACGAAACCCTTGTTTCAGTATCAAAAATTTCGAAACTTCAAATCATATTCAATTCGCATGTGTGGTCTTGATCAAATATTCACAAACAACAATGTTTGTTACCCAACAAGATCTAGAACAAATTCTTTTGAATATGATTTCTGTGTAAGTTTCATTCGCAAATCCTAGTCATGATAAATATTTTCACAAGCCAACTTGTCACTGACTACACTGGTCAAACAAGTAATTTCATTTACAATTTCTCAACTTATGTTAAGGCTGATATGTAATGAAATTTAAAACCAATCCAACATTTCTTTCAAAAGAAGCCCTTCGATACTTCTCTACAAATATTCGATTGTAATTCACGGGAAACTACACAAGTTGTTGATTATCTTTCTTGATGATTGACGAAGCAACCTTTGCCTGGGGTTTAACTGCATTCATGTCAAATTCAATTTTTGACATCACAAAATTCCAAATTTTTTGTTTCTCATCTTATTCTGTTGACACAATGGACACACGAAATCCTTGAGGTTCTGAGTACAACCAACTCAGACTGATGATTTCGCAAATCTGGCATATGACTTCACTTTATATCCCAATAGTGAAAGAGCCTTGACTCCATGCGAAGGGTTTTAACGGTTCAGATTCTATAACGAGAAACTTGACAGGCTGTGTACTCAAGATGGTTGGTATTCTATCCGGTTTTCAAGGAAATGTGACAGTTACTTTTTGAAGCATGGTTATCTTTTGCAGCCATGATCCGATTTTCAAGGTGCCACATCGGATAACATTAAATGACAAGAATAATGAGCTTCGCATTCAAGCACAAGGGAGCAATTTTTCTTCAGTGGTCAAGGATTTGAAAGCTATTGCAAAAGAACGTCATGTTCTTTTTGTACAGGATGTGAAGAAAGTTCGGGAGGATGTCAACTATAAGCTTCAAGAGTTGAAATCTGAACTTGCGACGCAGCTTCAGGATATTCATACTCAAAATGCTGAAGTTCAAAAGCAGATTGCGGAGGTTTCTTCAAGAGTACAAAAGTTTGTTGATGTTCCTATTCTTGAAGCCCATAACGAAGAAACAAAGGAGAAGCTTGATTAGCTAACCAAGGTGGTATCTGAGCTTAAAATGGTGGTTTCGCAATCTTCAACTACACAAATTCTCACTCCTGAGTTCTTGTCTCTAAAGATTAATACTTTAGAACAAGCAATTCAGAAAGCTCTTGCTCCACTCGCCAATTTTACTTCTTTACTACCAAAGGGCGCCCCACCTGCTTTCACAGGGGTGCAAGGGGGAGAGAAAAGTTTAAGTAAAGAAAAGGATGCGAGGACAATTGGAAAAGTTATATCTACTCAGCTCATAACTACTCTTCCCATACTTACGAAGCCAATTTCCTCAACCACAGTAACCACAAAAACGATTGCTAAAGGAATCGTTATTGGAGAAAAAGAAGGAGGTTCAAGTTTAAAACCTCAAACTGATATGGTAAGAAAAGGGAAAGGGATTTTATATGAAAAATCAAAGGAGGAGAAGAAAGCTGAGGCTGAAGCAGAGTTGGAAAGGATGAGGCAAGTACAAAGCATCAGGAGGCAGAGGGCAAGTGATCATCCCACGATGAACAAAGGAGATCCTGCGAAGCTTTACTCTTACGAAACTATAGAGTCAAAAGTTGTGGGAAGGGAAATGTACGAATTCGAGAAGAAGCCAAAGAGAAGTTATGATATTGCGAATTCAGACAATTGTCAGCTGGATTTTCCAGTAAATGAAATGCTATTCATCACTGCTCAGTACAAGATTAGTGAGAAGTTTGATAATCCTGATGATTATATACACATGAAAATCAGATTTCATGCTGTTTTGGGGAAGAATCCAGATGAAGTTTGGTCTTTAATGAAGATCAAAAAGGTGCTGACAATCCTGAAAGACATATTGTTTGAAGACATGCTTCAAAATTTTCGTTATTTCGTTATCAGAGCAGACGACTAGCAGTATGACTTCACTGTAGCAGATTTTCCTCTGATGAACTGCAATGATTTAATTCAAGTGGCTCTGATTTTGAAGCATATGGAAGAAAATAATCTCAAATGCTCTGAGACTGAAGTGTTCAAGATAGGCTTCGCTCATGTGAAGACATACATCGACAACTACTTTGATTGTTTGGCTCTTACAGATGAAAAACTGGCTAATGTGTTGGGAAGAGAAGTGAACGTTCCTTGGGAAGAAACTTTATCTCAATCAGCATTATCAAAATATGTTGTTGGGGAAATATGCCTGAAACCTTTCGGCATGGTGTTTTCTGTTGGGAAGAGAAGTGAACGTAAGAAGTTCTTGTTTAAAGTCTCAAAGATTGAAAGATATAACTTTTCGCAATATACGCACTTTATTGTTCATATGAACAATTGCAAGAAGAACAATGAAGGAGACAAGAAAGATCTCAAGAAGGTGATCTCCTGGTATGGAGAAGTGCGAAAGACAATCTACTCAGCTGTTCAAAAGCTTATGGGATGAATAGCTTCGACTGTTTACAAAGGGGGAGATTGTAGATGTAAAATTGTAAAAGTCGAATATAGTGTTTTGTATAGTTTCGCATTTTATGTTATTTTACTAAGTCATCTTTATGCGAAGTTAAATGTCTAGACTTAGTATATTTTTTGTACACTCATGTTCCCTATAAATAGGGACTGAGGTTAGAAGTAGAAAGAGACTTTTTGTAACAAATATCTCTTTTCTGCTTATGTTGTAATCAATCTTTATCAACATGAGATCTGATTAATATTTACTCTTCGTGTTCTAAATCTTCAATTACTCAAATCAAACTTTGCTTTCTCAAATCTCGGTAACAATTCTCATCAAAACTTTTATCTTTCTGCCTAATTTGATTCTTCTCATTCGTTCTGCCATACATTGAACCTTTTTCCAATGTTTCAGAATTATACTTAAACTTGTAAGCATAACCATGTTTACTAAACTTTAGTAAATCATGACGAATAGTCTTATCGATATTTGTAGTGGATCTTCACCAGCGCACGCCCAGTGTATTCGATCCCCTAGTCCTTCACTTGACTCACATATACATATGAACAAGGAATTAGTCTTAATTTACCAAAGATGAAAATTCTCATTCGTCATGTAATATAAATTGCATGATTCCAAGTTTCTGTCCAATTGAAACTTGGGTGATGAGAATCCTTCCTTATTTGGAAAATACTCGACATTACCACAAACGAAAGAATCAAGTTCATAATGCTAACATAGAAACATACAAACATCAATTTTCACAAATGCCTTTGCAAGGAGATATAATAAAAAATAAAGAAAATTTTTATTTATTTATAAAAAGTGTGGAAAAACTTTTCCTTACAATGCAATTACAAATGAAAACTATGTTACTACATATTTCTAAGCAATCTATCATAACTCTTAAGCAACAGCTCTAAAATCCAGTCATTGAACCATGCGATTGAAATCCATCTTTGCGACCAGATTCATAATACTCTTCCTTTAAGCCTCCTTCTCTCTACATGATCCTACAAAACATCAAAATGCAACCTTGTCACATCATGTATTAAGAATCAACAATTAGGAACTTAATGGAGTTAGACAATAGACTTACCTGAAGCAGATTCAAACTTTTTGATTCCACCTTTTCTTAGATCTTTCAGGTAGTTAGGGTAGCTTTGCAACCAATGTCCTTTTCTTGGCAATAGAAACATATAGACTCTTTGGGAGTGGTACACAGGACAATCTCATACTTAGCCTTTCTCTTTCCCTTGGAAAGAAAAATCTTTTCTAGACTTCCAATGTTTCCATTGTCAATGTCAATGGAAGTTTGGGGAGTAGATCTTCCAATCAAATTTGCTTTTCTAGTGAGCCAAATCATTGCTGATTTAGTAGCAACAAGCAAATAGGTAAGATCAATAAGGGTCATGTCGTGGTTTGTCACATAGTAGTCCTTAATGAATTCACTATATTAATCATGAAGTGATTGAAGAACTCAGTCAACAACCAACTTCCTCGAGACAACGACACCTAATACTCTCAGCCTGTCAATATGTGACTTCATCTCCAAGACGTGAGTACACACATGCCTTCCATCTTCATGTTTCATTTCAAGTAGAGCTTTAGTGGCCTTGAATTTTTCAATTCTTCGAGCTTGTAGGTTATGGAGAATAATTGGAGGAGGTGGAGGAAGTGAATTATGACTTCCATGATCCAACGGTGGAACATCATCTTCAAGAGGAAAGACTATTCCAAAAGATTTGGGTAGACCATAGTTGTATGAACTAGACATCTACAATGGGAGAAATTCAATTTAGTAATTTAAGTCCTTAATATAACACCCAAATGAAATATTAAGGCTAGGACCAAACATAATATTTTACAATTTGGAAGTGGGATGACGTAATCCAAATTGCAAAATATTTAAAGGTAGGTAAATGACGATTTACCAATTTCCATCACGAAAAACAAAAAGAATTTTAGGTTTTAAGTGAATTGAAATTCCTAGATCCTTTGATATTCATTGAAACTTTCAATGGCATGTTTAAATCTTGATTGTGCCCTTCAAGTTTGTGACTGGGATGCCGAGGATCACAAACAATGTGTGAATAACCATGCAAATTAGCTTGGTACACCTAATGTGACAACCACCTAATCAATGTTCCGGTTAACCACACACCCTCCATTGATCTATGATTAACATGAATCTACTCTTTTCCACACACTGTCAGTCCAGATTAGTGTGCCGGTTAACCATACACGCTCCACTAACAACTAAACAAGGTGCAAAGTGCAATCTCATGGGCTAGCACCATATTCACATTTTCCTAAGTAACTAATATTTGGTAATTTATAGGTTTTTTAGTTACTTTATAATTATCATTATACTTTTAATGAATGATAATTAGAGTCATATCCTACCCGTTCGGCTAATGACTCTCCACCAGTCAAGGAAGCGGTGGGTGAGAGTGGATACCCATTAAACTGTCATTTTATAGGCAGTAACCTTATACCCCCCTTATAGACCGGCTTCGTGAATGAGGCCTACTAACGGTAAGACTGACTTTGTTCTTATACATATATATAAATATTAAACCTATAATATTATCATAGTAAAAGGGTAGAGTTTTAAACTTTAAAATTATAGGGTTTGCAATTAAATGTTTCAAAAGTTAGATTTTTACATTTACAAATTCCAAAACTTGAGGGCAAGTTTTGAACTATTCAAAAACTTTTGGAATCTATAACTTATGAGTTTAATATAGGTTTTAATGAAAAAACTCTTGTTCATAAAACCACTTGTGGGAAAAAAGACTCTTCAAGTTCATAACCTATAATTTTTAATGATCTCTTGAAAAGGAAAACCTTTTTATTTTCCATAACTTGAGGACCAGTTATGGAATTCATCAAAAACATTTAGCTCGAAAATTATAACTTACAAAAACAAACAATTTGTCAATGATCTAAATTAAACTCACAAGAAATAGACAATTCATATCAAACAAATTTCATGTAACTAGCCTAACCATATAAACTAACACAAAACATGAAACTTTGACAATTATCTTTTAAATTAGATAAGCATGACCATTACCACATCAAAAAAAGGTTTATAAGTTCAAAAACATTTTAGGTTAATGATCCTAGTCCAATTCCAGCCTTAAAACTCGAAATTCTGCATCCAGGAGCACCAGCTCGTCGAGTGCATGAACTCACTCAGCGAGTTGGTCAGTTTATAGGGCTGACTCGGCGAGTCTGTCAGTGGACTCGGTGATTCTACAGTCCAGACAACAAAAATTCGAGTTTTTATGCCTTTAACAAAAGTAGCATCAAGTATAATTGAAAAAAAAGCCTAGGCTCTGATACCACTGAAAGATTTTTGAGCCTTCTAACACTCCTTAGGTGTGCTTGGAACCCAAGGAACCTTGAATCTATGTTTTCTCTATTATACATGCAAACTTTCATTTTTCTAAGGTTTCATCCTAACTAGCATACTATGAAGTATATGTAATACAAAAAACTAGTAGAATGACATACCTTTTCTTGTAGTTGGAAACCGTGGACCTTTAAGAACTTACTGCCCCAAGTGTTGTACCTCAAATGGCATCACACAACACCACCAACAATGAAGAAACTTGAGAGGAGGTTACTTGCACTCATAAAATCAGCTTGCCCTCTTGTAAGCTTACTTAGGTTCGACTTCATGAGCTAGAGGGGTTCTTATATATTGTGGCTTAATTAGGGTTACACCATGCAAACCCTAATGTGCATGACCTTCCATATTCCTCGTGCTCCATGATTTTAAACCTCCATGGATCATCTATGAGTCACCACATGGGTTTAACCCAACATAAAGAACTATGGATCATAAGCCCACATTATAAGAATGAATGATTTACATAATCAATCCCCATATATTTAATTAGTCTCTTTTGATCACAAAATTTATTCCAAATCAATTCTTGATCAATACTAATTAAATAATATGATTTCATATTAATATATTAGAACTTATAATATATTAATAAACCATAAATAACCTCTTCTCAATTATCCATCCTTCAGATTGTTCCGGTGCCATGCAACCCAAATGAACCATGCTACTCTCGGGTCAAGTACATAACAATTATAGTTATGGACTTAGATACTAAGCTAACACTAACCTCCATTGAATGCGTAACCATAAGTAACCAGAGGTGAGATAGTCACCCAAACAGATGATGCAAATTAGAGCCACAACCAAACATGGAACATGCATGAAAGCCGAGATCAAGAGTTATCAAGTTATACTACATGACTACATACGGCCTGTATCGCACTCCACTAGACGATAACCAGCCAACTAGTACTCTAACCATCATGCTACTATTGCTATATCTTATCACACCCGGATATATGTAAATGTAGCATATCACTACAGCACAACAACACCCTATAAACAAGGATAAATAACCAACTCTCCAAGGAATGCATAACCATATGTACTCAGAGGTGAGATAGATACCCAAATAGATGATCCTACTTTGGAGCCAAAACAAAACAAGGAACATGCAAGAAAGCCTAGATCAAGAATCATCAATCTATCCTATGTGACTACATACAGTCCCTAGGGCATCCCTCTAATAAATTATGACCAAAACCAGTGGGCCGGAAATGGTGCCTTTGACCCATAAGTGTGGTGAGGGAAACTCACCTGAAATGAAGAACCATGGAACACTGTGATGTACTTTCCTTTCTTCATTGCTTTCCCCTATGAGCCCTTTAACACCAAAATATGGAATAATCTTAATCAAGAGTCCAAACCCTCAAGTTTGACTCAAAGTCCAAATTGGTCAAAACGTCAACCGTCAATGTTGGTCAAATTCAACGTCATGTCATGGCCCTCCATAGCTACGATGTGGGAGCAAAAAGTCAATGAGTCAATCATGAAGTAGATTGTCATGCAGTGGTCCTCCTTGGCTACACAATAGAAATGCTTGAACAAGGCAGTCACGATTTTAGACTTCGCCACGCCGTGGCTACCCTTCATCATGTCGTGGCTACTGGAAAAATGCCATTTCTCTCATTAAGAGCTTAATCCTTTTAGATCTAAGCTCATATTTCTAGGTCTACTATTCCATACTGACTTAATGGACATAGTTTCCAACTTTAGCCATTTGGACTCAATTTCAAGGCTAGATCAAGCATTTAAAGTCCATTTGGTCCTTAATGAGGTTGTAACTTCAACATGGACACAAAATGCACCAAGCATGGTCCTTTTTCCCAATCGACATAGGTTCAAGGACCTAGGAAAGCCACCACACGTTCTGGAGCTCTTGAAACTTCAAGAACATTCAAGAAAGGGAAAATATCACCCAAATATGACCTAGAACTTGAATCTAGAAGGAATGATGTTAATGTATGAACTTTATAGCTTCAACAACTCAAAAAACAAAAGAGAATGTGTGGATCCAAACTTGATTCTTGTTCCCTTGTTTCCTTGTGATTCCCCCTCTTCCAAAAGTCTACAAAAATTCAAGAACAAGGCTAAAATTTGATGAAATGGACGTTCAAGCATGAATGGTTGCTAGGGTTTCGAGATGGGGAGATGGATTCTGAAGAGGATGCCCTAAACCTAAGGTTTAGGGGCTTAAATATTATGACACCTAATTATCAGTCGACCACCTCACGACGCTTCTGGTAAACTAGATCACCCCATTTGTCACCCACGCTAACCAATACTCCAAGACTTGATCCGACCAAAGTCTCATGGCCTTGCACCGATAATCGAACATCTGAAATGGGAACTACATTGTAAACTATAGCTACCAACCTCACACATTGATGCATAAGTGAGAAACCCTCACAAAAACCTAGCAGACAAGGCTAAACCATCCTTTTTATCACTATGTGGACCAAAAATATGCAGATTTGACAGGGCCTAGACTTTTTTGGTTATATTTAGTTCTTTTGAACAATGAATCCTAGAACTCTTGGCCAACAGCCATTCTGCTAACTCCACATATAAATGCACCAGTTTAAGGAAACCCAACGATCTTATACTAAACTAGACCATTCTCCTACTCGACTGTAACAATCTTTCTCTATTATCCATTGACAACACTTATGCTTACCTCCGATCTGCTAACCACTGATAGCACCCGAGCTTACTCATGGTCCACTTAACAAATAACAATACTTGGGCTGACCCTCAGTCTGCTAACAAATAATAGCATTCAGGCTTACCACCGATCTGCTAACTAATAACAACACTTTCACACATCGATCCCAACAAGACTTAATTAACCCTATAAGGACTTTGGGTCGTTACTTGGACATCCAATCCCTAATCAAACAAGAATAAACAAGGAAGCTCTCCTTAAAACCCTCAACGTGGGCTCCTAACATCGTTGAGTCTAAAACGTGAGGACGCCCTATCGATTACTATAAAAAATAAACCTAAGACAACTGAAAAAGATATTCAACAACTAATGATGAACCCAATGCGAAATCAAAAGATCGAACAATTATGAAAAAAAAATCCCAAATTGGATAAATCCGGCTAGGAACTAAACCTTGGAAAAAGGTCTTCTTGCTGCGAATTCTCCGCTATCCCCCACTTGGAATATGCTAGACCCTAAAAACTTCAACAATCTTTCTAAATTTATGGCCAAATTGAACTCTACTACTTGATCCCCACCCTTAACATCCAAATGCTGAGGAAAATCTACACCCACAACAACATTCACACATTCCAACATGCAAGCAAGCATTTCAAGGATAATAATCAATCCCTTCATAAAAAGAAATTACATAAAGCCAGAGCTAAATAAGATAAAATCATTCAAATGATAATTCAAGATTGCAACACATAAACAAAAATAAAAGGACATCAATAAAAGGACATCAACAAAAACAAAAATAAAAGGACTTCCAACACATAAACAAAAATAAAAGGACATCAACAATGCAGTACCTGACCAAATCGAAGAACTAATAACTCAAACCTTGCTCTTCGGGACTTTGGTTGTCCTATAACGTCTGTCAAATAATTGCCAAGGGGACTATGAGCTCTGATGTGGCCCTCCTGGCCACAATGGAAACAAACTCGCATACTCTGCTTGCAGTCGCTACCAAAATGCCCCTCCTTGCCACACGTACGACGTGTAAAAGATTGGCACCTCCCACCATAAAACTTCCTGCACCTTCCACACTCGAAATTCCTCCTCTCATCTGATCCTGAACTCGGGTCGGTGGACTTGAACCGCTTGGCGACCAGCTGATACTGTCCTGAAGCTCCCCTCTCCTTATTTGTCTAGGTCTCCAACTCAATCCCCCTCCTCCTGGCGCTTGAATTCAACTTAGTTAAGGTCTGATACAACTGAGTCGACACAAACTCCTAAATCTCCATCCTGATCATACTCAAGTATCTTAACATCTACACCTGCTCTGAAGCAACATACCTCAGGGTAGAAAAATTCTCTCTCTGTAACTTCCTGGTGATCTCTATTACTCTTGTGTTGGTCGCCCTCGCTTCACAAGAAGAACATATTCTGCACATAACATATCTAAAACTGCTCCCAAGTCACTACGGCTCACTTTGGATATGAAAATCCTTGGGTCACAAACTCGCACGAATTCTTCGTACCCCAATGAAGAAGGTTCAGTGCAAATTTCACCTTCTTGTCGTCGGGATATGAACACGTGTAGAAGCATCCCTACAGATCAGATATCCATCTTAGAGTAATAGTTGGGTCCCTGTCTCCCCTGAAATCTGAGGGCTTCATATAACTGAACTATCGGTATTTCGTTGCCGCGCCCTTGTGAAATCATGCAATGGCGACGGCTGTTGCGGCTACAACAATAACTACCTGCATGGCAGAGACATAGCACCAATCAAACTCCTCGATCAAAGTGGTTTGAATCGACCCAAACAACTATGGAATCACCTCCTAGATCACCTTGGACACTTTGGTAGTAGTGATCCTTTGGATCTCCTACTCACTCGGACCTTCCCTAACAGTCCCACCAACACCTGATTCTAAACCTCCGATGCTCACCATACTTAACATATATAACAGGAAGATCAGACACCAAAACATTGTACTTAACACACCATGCCTATAACTGTTGGATTAGGTGTCTAAGACCATAATTATAATTGGTATATACTTGAATTGATTGTAGCACAGTCCTTTCGGGTTGCCCTCAAAAGTAGCAACTGGACATGATGCCTTTTGGAGAGAGGTTGAATTTATTATTTGATTAATAAATTGAATAAATAATTTGTTAATATATTATGAGAATAATATATTAATTAGAAATAGTAATATTTAATTAATATTTAATCAGAAATAAATTGGAATTAAAAGAATTAATTAAAAGTACAAGGGTTGTTTAGCAATTTATTGATAGTTAAGGAAACGTTCTGGGGCGGAGGACGTCATGTACAATATCACAACCATGAAAAGTAGTAAACAAGTAACAACATCATCCATTGCATTAATAATATAATTATTATACAAGTGTGTTCTGTCAAATTTTGATAAACACTAAAGCATAAATCAAAATGAAAGATGAGTCTTGAACAAGCTCCATCTTCTCTAAACCTTGCATCGGTACCTGTCTATTGATGACCTGAGGATAAAAGTAATTTCGAAAGCGAGTATCAACTTTGAAGCTGATGAGATCATAAGTATTTTAGTGTCTTAATTTGTATGTAAGAATTTGTATGTATTGAAAATGTATGTAAATCGTAAGTATTGAAAATGTATGTAAATTGTAAGTATTGAAAATGTACGTAAAACAACTGTAAACGTTTGAAAAACTCAAGAAATCCCTATGATTCCTACTATTATAACAGGGAGTCTTCTACCAAGACTTAACTGATCTATATGTAGTCTTCTACCAAGACCTAACTGCTCTGAATGTTAGTTTCTTGTAAAAGTGTGTAATTTTCCAAGTGTAACTATCATTAACAAAATATAGTTTTTACATTTAATGTTTAAGTAAAAAGATCACTAAATATATGTAAGGGAAAATTAATGTAGTGTTGTAGTGTTGTATTATAGGAACTACTGCTGTACTAACTACCTAAAACCGGATTTATATTTAGGTATCATGTGATTAATTGTACCATACTATCGACTGGTAACAACGACAAAAGTTAGGTCGTAAAAAGAAATCATGTTTGGCACCCGCAGACATGCAGGTCTGGCTGTAGCTAGCAGCAAGGTGTAGGATAGTCAATCCAATATAAATCTATACGCAAACTCACGCTCTCCCTCTAAGAGACTCTGGCTACAACTCGGGCCATGACATTTAAGGCATGCTCCGATATAGTGGATCACGATTTTGTCAACATATTTATGTATATGTACCCATTTAAGTGTAATCATGTAAAAGTATATGAATGTATGCCTTTGCTACCCAAAGGTACTGAATTCACTGAAAGGAACTATTATGTCCATATATGTATACATGATATATAACTAATGTTTAAACGACCTTCGGACGGGTTACCGATATCCCACAAGACCACATCCAAATCGAAGAAAAGGAAACAGGGTGGATAGCCTTCCTAAGTCTTTTAAACATTACCTATATAACTATACATATATAGGCATGCTTATAACAGAATCTCTATGTAAACGTAATCATGTAATTGTATAGTAATGTACTGTGTGTACTAGCTGTAATGTATGTTCTCTCTATCTAGCAAGTATTGACTCATGAATGAACTGACTCATTGTATGATATCGCGTTCTAGTAATAGTTCTAGTATCTTCCTAAACTACCCATATGGTAGCTTACTAGGACTATAATTGGTACGTATGAACATGGATATATACCCTTGCTACCCAAGGGCATTGGATGAACTGGAAAGACCATTTATGACTATATATGTACACATAATATATAAGTAATATTTAAACAACCTTCGGACGGGTACCCGATATCCCACCAGACCACATCCAAATCGAGGAAAAGGAAACAGGGTGGATAGCCTTCCTAAGTCTTTTAAACATTACTTATATAACTATACATATAGAGGCATGCAATTTATAATATAAAAGCATAAAATAAGTTTTGTAAAACCTTTCAACATAATTATTATCTAAGAAAAGATCGACTTGATGTCAATCTATAAAACGTTTAGAAAGCATGGGTTTGATAAAACAGTTTAAGTATAAATAAACATTTTTTTGAAACACTATTGTAAATGAGTTTGAAATGAAACATAAAGAGTAAAATGTACAGTTTAATAAGGAGTTTTAAACATATAAAGTGTTTATGAAAATCATTTGAAGGAAACTGTTTGGTAAAACGGCTAATGAGTAGTTAATCATTAGAATGCTCCTTATTAATCACATGTGATTGATATAATAAGTAGCATGATTCTACTTGTACCCCCCCCGATAAAACATTTAAAAATAGTTAAAACATTGATTAAGGGGTATGAACTCACCTGTAGTAAGTGGATCGGAGGGAAGTGTCGGATAAGTGCTTGGTGTCAAGTGAAGACTTAGACACGCACAAAGATCCTAATAACATATAAGGATATATGTATATACACAATTAGTCTTTAAACAACTAATAAACAAAGTTAAGACACTCTAGGACATGCTAAACACTTTATACAAGTGTTATAAGTCTCAAGGGTTGCATCTAAGTGCTGTAGGGAAAGGCTAGTGTGTTTGGGGTTCAAGAGTAAACTCCCTTGGAGTTTACGGTTTTCATGACCATTACCCAAAGAGTTTACGACAGTAAACTCAAGGGTTTACAGTCGTAAACTCTACACTTTATGACCATTTGTTGGTTTGAAGTCTTCTAAGCTATTCCAAGCATTCCTACTTCATGATTTAGCCTTAGGAAGTGTTGTGTGGCATCAAAACACTCCTAAATGGAGTTTACGGTCTAAGGACCATTTCTCCATGAGTTTAGTACCTTAAACTCTTGAGTTTACTACCTTTAACTCATGAGTTTACTACCTTAAACTCATGAGTTTACTACCTTAAACTCACAAGTTTGGTATTTGGCGGTTTTCAAGTCCTTAGCTCAAACATGGCATTAGTCTAGGTTAGATTCTAGCCATAAGGAACAACCATGGGCTATTTATGGGACATTTACACAACATTTAAGGTGTTTACGGCTTTTGGAGATCCCCAAACCGTAAACACATAAAAATATATGATTTTGGTGCTTTTTGTGTGATACACTCATCAAGGATGGTTCTAGACAAGTCCCTAACGCATTGTGAAACATCTAGACACCCTAAAGCACCCTGAGGCACTATATTTGGTGTTTACGGTTTTGGGAGCCTCCCAAAACCGTGAACACCTTGTTCTTGGTGTGCTTGGGATTTTTCCTTGGTATAAACATGTATAGCTAGCTTAAAATGACTCTAGGATAGAAATACTTACATTGTGGAAGCTTGAAATGAACTTTAAGTCCAAGAACACTAGTGTGTGTTCTTGGTGTTTTGGAAAAACTAGTCAAAAAACATAAATGAATGGATTAAAGGATGTACAATCACTAGATTAAGTGATATACTAACTTGAAAGGGTTAGAACACTTACAAGTTTGAAGATCTAGAACAAAAACTAGGATGATACTTGAGAGATTTTGGAGTTTACTCTTTTAGAAAATGGGGAGTAAACACAAATGACTAGTTTTTGGGGAGTAAACTCATATATAGGTATGAGTTTACGATTTTTGGGTGATTTTTCAACCTAAACCTAAAAGTTTGGTCGGGAATTTCTAAGACGCGAGGTGTTTGCGGTTTTTAAAATTCAAAACCCGAGACGGCACTTTCTTTCACCCGTTCGTTTAAAAATAATATTAAAATAATCAAACGAACTTTATATTTTTTAAAAATAAGAAATAATGACATTGACTTATGATACGAAGTGGTCGACTTTTAGGGTTTGAGCGAACGGAAATTTCGGGTTGTCACATCATCCCCCTATTAAAGGGAATTTCGTCCCGAAATTAGAATTTAGATAAGGAAGTAGGTATGAATGATCGAGTCGAGAGGAGGAAACTCCCTAATTGTTTGGTTCTCGCGCTCCTAAGTGAAATCGGGTCCTCGGTTGGTATCCCAACGAACCTTCACTAATGGGCGACGACGTTGCTTCGTCCGCTTGACCTCTCGGTCGAGGGTCACTACGGTTCTAATTCGAAGGCATGGATCTCGACGAGTGGACTTACAATAGTCCTAACATAAATGCATGGTTTCAAGATCGAGATGCGAAGAGTAAATGTACTTTACTGAGTTCGCGGAGTAGGTCTAGTTTGCAAGGTTCAGGACCGATTCTAGTAAGAATCTCGGAGGTCCTGACTATATTGGATTTAGCTTTCCACGCGAAGCGAAGCGTATTAAGCCATTCCCAGAGTGAGACTTCCTAAAGGACTTGGTCTCTCACTTGGGATTCCAAAGGTTCTTGCTCATGCTTAACTTCCCAGTCAAAGGCCACTCCTTGCTGGGTCAAAGTTGTACGGGCTTCTGGGATTTGCGAGGAGTTTTGGATGAACTATGCCAGTAGGTCTGTAAGACCTAGAATTTGGCGAATTTCTGTCAGTGGCTCTGGTGTCGACAAATTCTCAACGGTTTTGATAAATTGACAGGGTACTCAAGAATTTCCACATCACTAATAGTGTGTCTTAAGAAAATTTGACTCTTAAATTTCAAAACTCGTGTTCAGAGAACTTTGCGAAAAGTATCTCCGAGGGTAATGTTTCCGCGGGTTCCTTCTTACTATGAGGGTAGATAAGTAAGTCATTACATTGAGAATGACGAACTGATCCAAGTAAGAAAGACAGACTCTATTCATTAAACTCATGAATGCTTCAAGCGTATTGGTCCCATCCGAGGGGTATCACTACGGACTTGAAGTGTCCGCATCGAGTTCAGAAGGTAGTCTTTCGGACATCCTTCCTTAACACTTAAACTGGTGATATTCAGATCACAGGTCCATTTCTGAAAGTAATTCTTTCCTTTTGTTTGCTCAACCAATTCATTTATGTGAGGCAGGGACAGCGATTTCTAATCGAAAAATCTTGACAGAGTCCTCGATAGCCGAGGTACATACGATGCAATCCGTCGATCTCTAGAAGAATAAGACCGGAGCTCTCGAGGGTGAGAAGCCTAGTCTTCCAATTCTATTTCTGTGTAGTTCGCTAAGTTGTCCGGACTGTTCTTGTATCTCCGTAGGTGTTTAGGCTGTAGGGCGATCCGTTTACGGGATTCATACTGGGTTCTAAGTTGGTTCGCATAACGATGCAATTAATCGTAGGCTTGGGTTGTTCTCCGTCCTGAAGTTCATATTAGAATTCATACATGGTTTCACAATCACAATCTCATGTATACGAGTCGTATATAATTAAGATTGAAAAGGTAGTCGAATAACTGATTCTTCTTTAAGCTCACATCCTATCGAGGAAAAAGAAGTTAAAATGGAATCTTCAATTCTAAACCCGTAGAACCTTGATTATATATCACTCTTATGTATACATTCCTCAGTGATAGATCAACCGTATGAATCCTTGGATTGAACTTGACGTACTGCACGAGTGGTACTTCGTGGATTTCTTCGGAAAAGAAAAGAGCTATGGGGTACTCCAGGCATGAGTACTTCAGTGTTCTGATATGGCGGCTTCGTTGGAAAAGCGATCTCGAAGAAAGAGGTGTACGTATGAAGCTGATTGTTTCTTGATGACGACATGATTCTGATAGCACGAAAGATAAGGATTTTGTGAGCGACTTTGGTTGACCCTAGATGTACTTCGATTGTTCAAGAAAAGAGTAGAAGTATGTTCTCGTGAGGTTGACCTACATCCCTATGAGGCAGTCCTAGTACGGAATGGAGGTGAGTTTGTAGAATGGTCTCAAGACGTTTGTCGTTTTAGCCGAGGTATCGTGGGTTGGTGAATAACAGGATCCAACCACTAAAAGAGACTTGGACATGTCTCCGGAGCTAAATTACTATAGTCCAATGAATTGACTAAATCAGGTTTCAGATAGACTCCAATGAAAGTATGATGAGAGTACTTGAATAAGGAAAGACACGGAAGTTAGCCGACTGTCAATATCTTTGATATTCACGACGTAAAGTTCGGGAAAATGACCTTGCAAAAGGTCTTACATCATATCTCGACAAGATAGTCCTTGACAGCATAAAGACCTAACCAAAAGTACTTATAGTACAAGATAATTTCATAGAAAATGCCACATCGGGCATAGACACAAAAACGATTCCTTTTAACAAGGAAAATAAAGTAAAACATCTACTACTGGCGACGGTCATCCCTCTGGTGAACTCTCAGTTCAACCAGTTGACGTTCCACGTCAAGTAGGTGTCTTTCGTACACCCTCTGGCGTACGCGGAGCTCTATGACTTCGGCTCGTGATTCAGCTAGTGCTTGAAGCAGGGTTTCATGGTTTCTCTCAGATCTCTCGCGAGCATCTTCTAGACGAATGGTGTGGAGGGTATGCATTCTCGCATTGGCGACAACTTCGGTAATCTGATGTAGGGGTGTCCTGCCTTGAATCTCATTTCAGGCTACTCCGCAGACCAAGATTGGCAAGATTCTGTCTGCTGAGCCCCTATTGCTTAGGTCATAAAAGCTTTGGTCACCATTAAATGTCATGGGCTGATCTTGTCCTTGGCTCCATGTTTCCAAGCATTCCACCCACTCAGGCGTCTGGCCATGAAAAGCCGGACGAGGGTTAGGAATTGGAAAGGGAGCTGCTTGAGGTAGGTTCTCAACCTCGGGTTCGGAGTTAGCATCGTCTAAAAGATCTTCATCATGGTGATCATTCAAAGGGATATGATGATCATTCTCTGGTTCTTCTTCAAACCATCCAGCAATGACCTCATTCGGGAGGTACGGGTTGCCGTGGAGATAGAGTCCAGCCATGTTATCTACGTGAGAATTGGGGTAAGAAAATAATTATTAGACGAACTATCTAGATAATTATTTAGAAAATCTTCATTAGTTACATCGCTATTTGTGAAGTGCATACCAGTTATATGTTATCTAAACAGGATAGGCCTTCGAATAAGTGACCTTAACTCCAAATTCACACAGAATAGGGGTAAAGTAAAATTTTCACAGATTCTAAGTCTATAACATCCTAATTACATATAGCCTTAGTGTATCCACTTAGCAACTATCAACTTGGTAATGAAGATCCCGTTTTTGTTCTCAAGTATAACGTACTTAAAGTAACACCAAATACTCCTATAGTATTTTAAGTTTAATGTTATGTTCTACTGTTCTCATTGTGGTAGGGTTGGTAAGATTTTAGACTTGTTGCAACGACAAAATTAAACTTAGGCACATGCTAGTCAACCCTCGGATAATATAGGTGATCAGGCTATATCTTCCCAGTTTCGACCATATGTCTCTAAGCCCACCTGTGTTGCCCAACAATCGTAATTCTTTTGTACTGTCCTAGTGACACTGATTTTAGTATGAATGCAGGTACGTATAATTTATTAAATATTTTATTATTTAAAGTATAAACTCTTGGTCAGAGTATTTTTAATCCCTTATGTATTTATAGTTAGTATATCTTTTTATGGGTTGATATACTTAATTCACTATAAACAATGATCTAATACCAATCTGTCACACCCCAAAACCAAGAACGGCGGAAACGTTCTGGGGCGGAGGACGTCATGTACAATATCACAACAATGAAAAGTAGTAAACAAGTAACAACATCATCCATTGCATTAATAATATAATTATTATACAAGTGTGTTCTGTCAAATTTTGATAAACACTAAAGCATAAATCAAAATGAAAGATGAGTCTTGAACAAGCTCCATCTTCTCTAAACCTTGCATCGGTACCTGTCTATTGATGACCTGAGGATAAAAGTAATTTCGAAAGCGAGTATCAACTTTGAAGCTGATGAGATCATAAGTATTTTAGTGTCTTAATTTGTATGTATTGAAAATGTATGTAAATCGTAAGTATTGAAAATGTATGTAAATCGTAAGTATTGAAAATGTATGTAAAACAACTGTAAACGTTTGAAAAACTCAAGAAATCCCTATGATTCCTACTATTATAACAGGGAGTCTTCTACTAAGACTTAACTGATCTATATGTAGTCTTCTACCAAGACCTAACTGCTCTGAATGTTCGTTTCTTGTAAAAGTGTGTAATTTTCCAAGTGTAACTATCATTAACAAAATATAGTTTTTACATTTAATGTTTAAGTGAAAAGATCACTAAATATATGTAAGGGAAAATTAATGTAGTACTGTAGTTTTGTATTATAGGAACTACTGCTGTACTAACTACCTTAAAACGGATTTATATTAAGGTATCATGTGATCATTTGTACCATATTATCGACTGGTAACAACGACAAAAGTTAGGTCGTAAAAAGAAATGACGTTTGGCACCCGCAGACCTACAGGTCCGGCTGTAGCTAGCAGCAAGGTGTAGGATAGTCAATCCAGTATAGATCTATACGTAAACTCACACTCTCCCTCCAAGAGACTCTGGCTAAACTCGGGCCATGACATTTAAGGCATCCTCCGATACAGTGGATCACAATTTTGTCAACATATTTATGTATATGTACTCATGTAAGCGTAATCATGTAAATGTATATGAATGTATGCCTTTGCTACCCAAAGGTACTGAACTGACTGAAAGGAACTATTATGTCCATATATGTATACATGATACATAACTAATGTTTAAACGACCTTCGGACGGGTACCCGATATCCCACAAGACCATATCCAAATCGAGGAAAAGGAAACAGGGTGGATAGCCTTCCTAAGTCTTTTAAACATTACTTATATAACTATACATATATAGGCATGCTTATAACATAATCTCTATCTAAATGTAATCATGTAATTGTATAGTAATGTACTGTGTGTACTAGCTGTAATGTATGTTCTCTCTATCTAGCAAGTATTGACTCATGAATGAACCGACTCATTGTATGATATCACGTTCTAGTAATAGTTCTAGTATCTTCCTAAACTACCCATACGGTAGCTTACTAGTAATATAACTGGTACGTATGAACATGGATATATACCCTTGCTACCCAAGGGCATTGGATGAGCTAGAAAGACCATTTATGACTATATATGTACACATGATATATAACTAATATTTAAACGACCTTCGGACGGGTACCCGATGTCCCACCAGACCACATCCAAATCGAGGAAAAGGAAACAGGGTGGATAGCCTTCTTAAGTCTTTTAAACATTTCTTATATAACTATACATATAGAGGCATGCAATTTATAATATAAAAGCATAAAATAAGTTTTGTAAAACCTTTCAACATAATTATTATCTAAGAAAAGATCGATTTGATGTCAATCTATAAAACGTTTTGAAAGCATGGGTTTGATAAAACAGTTTAAGTATAAATAAACATTTTTTTGAAACACTGTTGTAAATGAGTTTGAAATGAAACATCAAGAGTGAAATGTACAGTTTAATAAGGAGTTTTAAACATATAAAGTGTTTATGAAAATCATTTGAAGGAAACTGTTTGGTAAAACGGCTAATGAGTAGTTAATCATTTGAATGCTGCTTATTAATCACATGTGATTGATATAATAAGTAGCATGATTCTACTTGTACCCCCCCCCATAAAACATTTAAAAATAGTTAAAACATTGATTAAGGGGTATGAACTCACCTGTAGTAAGTGGATCGGAGGGAAGTGTCGGATAAGTGCTTGGTGTCAAGTGAAGACTTAGACACGCACAAAGATCCTAATAACATATAAGGATATATGTATATACACAATTAGTCTTTAAAAAACTAATAAACAAAGTTCAGACACTCTAGGACATGCTAAACACTTTATACAAGTGTTATAAGTCTCAAGGGTTGCATCTAAATGATGTAGGGAAAGGCTAGTGTGTTTGGGGTTCAAGGGTAAACTCCCTTGGAGTTTACGGTTTTCATGACCATTACCCAAAGAGTTTACGGCAGTAAACTCAAGGGTTTACGGTCGTAAACTCTACACTTTATGACCATTTGTTGGTTTGAAGTCTTCTAAGCTATTCCAAGCATTCCTACTTCATGATTTAGCCTTAGGAAGTGTTGTGTGGCATCAAAACACTCCTAAATGGAGTTTACGGTCTAAGGACCATTTCTCCATGAGTGTAATACCTTAAACTCTTGAGTTTACTACCTTAAACTCATGAGTTTACTACCTTAAACTCATAAGTTTGGTATTTGGCGGTTTTCAAGTCCTTAGCTCAAACATGGCAGTAGTCTAGGTTAGATTCTAGACATAAGGAACAACCATGGGCTATTTATGGGACATTTACACAACATTTGAGGTGTTTACGGTTTTTGGAGATCCCCAAACCGTAAACACATAAAAATATATGATTTTGGTGCTTTTTGTGTGATACACTCATCAAGGATGGTTCTAGACAAGTCCCTAACACATTGTGAAACATCTAGACACCCTAAAGCACCCTAAGGCACTATATTTGGTGTTTACGGTTTTGGGAGCCTCCCAAAACCGTGAACACCTTGTTCTTGGTGTGCTTGGGACTTTTCCTTGGTATAAACATGTTTAGCTAGCTTAAAATGACTCTAGGATAGAAATACTTACATTGTGGAAGCTTGAAATGAACTTTAAGTCCAAGAACACTAGTGTGTGTTCTTGGTGTTTTGGAAAAATCAGTCAAAAAACATAAATGAATGGATTAAAGGATGTACAATCACTAGATTAAGTGATATACTAACTTAAAAGGGTGAGAACACTTACTAGTTTGAAGATCTAGAACAAAAACTAGGATGATACTTGAGAAATTTTGGAGTTTACTCTTTTAGAAAATTGGGAGTAAACACAAATGACTAGTTTTTGGGGAGTAAACTCATACATAGGTATGAGTTTACGATTTTTGGGTGATTTTTCAACCTAAACCTAAAAGTTTGGTCGGGAATTTCTAAGACGCGAGGTGTTTGCGGTTTTTAAAATTCAAAACCCGAGACGGCACTTTCTTTCACCCGTTCGTTTAAAAATAATATTAAAATAATCAAACGAACTTTATATTTCTTAAAAATAAGAAATAATGACATTGACTTATGATACGAAGTGGTTGACTTTTAGGGTTTGACCGAATGGAAATTTCGGGTTGTCACAAGGTTAGACGAAAACTTCTAGCAAGACCCTAGATTTTTCATCGAACGACTCCTTGGATGGAGGTTGATGGGCTGCTTGGTCCTTAAGGTAAGGGATTAGAGTTTCCTCCTTAAACCCAAGCTTTGGCTCTAAGCTACCTCGCCTATATAAAGGGCCAAACCCCTCATATTTTCGGCCATCCCTTGACTAAAATAAAACCAAATTTCTTTTCACCTCTCTCCTCTCTCATCCTCTTGCTAGTGTTGGGTGTGAACCACTAGAGGCACGACATTTGTGGTGCTTGCTCTCGATGCTTCAACAACACAAGGATTTCTTTGTTATTTGTCAATAACGATCAAGGTATGTTTTACTAAACCTATGTAAGTATTTTTGAAAATATAATAGACATCCTAGGGTTTCTTATTGATGGATTTATACATAGCAAACAATCCTACGTGTGCATGCTACGCTAATTGAAGGATCTATGTTTTCTCTATTAGACATACAAGCATTAAACACAAATCCATAAAACCTTGGAAGCATGTAGTATTTTCGAAATCAACGTAAACTAGGGTTTAGATACATACCTTGACTTGTTATGTATTAATAACAAAGAATCCTTGAAGATCTTGAACTCTTGCGAGCAAGTGCCTCAAATGTGACACCTCTAATGGCTTACAAACACTCTATGCAAGAGGATGAGAGGAGAATGGAGGAGGAGGCACAAGATTTCGGCTCTACTAGGGTTTTGATAGCATGGGACAAAATCATGAAGGTTGGGGCTCTCCTAATTTATAACTAAGATGGCTTAGATCCAAAGCTAGGATTTTGAGGTGGAAACCCTAATCCATTAGCATAGAGCCTAAGCAGCCCATTAGCTCCCATTCTTAAGGCGTTAGACGAAAACTTATAGCACCTCCCTATAATTTTCGTCCACTCCTTCTTAAGGGGTCCAATAGCCTAATTTCACAACTATCACTTAATAGTAAAACATCCCTTGTACTTTTAATCAGTTCCTTTAATCCCAAAATTAATTCCAAATTAATTTCTTATTAAATATGAATTAATATTATGATTTCTTATAATATATTAATAAATAATTTTAAGCACCAACTTATTATTCCAAATAATAAATTCAACATTTCTATCCAAAAGTCATCCTGTCAAGTTGCTAGAGTAAAGGCAACCCAAAACGGCTGTGCTACTATCAATTCAAGTATATACCAATTATAGTTATGGGCTTAGATACCTAATCCAACAGTCTCCCACTTGGATAAGTCTAATAACTATAATTGCAAGTATAACTTCAAAAATTGACCATCACATTGTAGCTCTAAAAATCCACTGCGAACTCTAACCTAGTCAGTTACGTGTCCCAAAATAAGGGATCATATAATCCTTTGTTCTACAAGATATCATGTGGACAAATGACATGGAAAAGAATCATTCTCATTGTCCAATAGTTTGTTTCCCGATTTCTGATTTGTAATGACAAAAAAAATTAATTAAACAGATCAACTTAGTCCTGACCGGGCCTGACACATAAGTCAACACCAAATCATCGAGGGGCCCAAGATATCGCTTTTCTCGTTAGGGAAAAAGGAATATATAAAGTTTGAATTATATGCTTGTACTATTTACTCATTAAATCATGCACAACAATACGTTTTATAACATCAAGTTACTGATGCATTTACACATTATCAATGCACAACGAACTCGTAAACAAAAACTCATATATCTATGTTTAAAGATTATATGATATTATCGTCTGATAATTACTCATGATAAATTCCATGAAGTAATTCTATGAGCATGGGTTTATTCCAATACTTAAATGCCTATTTTAAAAGTACTCATGAATGTTTCAACAAACCATTGCCATGTATAACCACTTAGACAATCTATAAGCCAATTCTTGACAGTCTTAATTTACTACTTACTTCCAGGGTATGATTGACTGTGGATAATTTAAATAATCCAATTATTCGGGAAGTAAAACATGCAAAAGTGAAACACAATGATAAACAATTGACAAATGATAGTAACCAATACTTATAAAAAAGTCTCCATTTATTTAATTATCAAATTTTAATTACATTTATTTGTTACAGGTTTCTAAGTATCTATCTAATCACTAAAATCCTTCAGACCAGTGCTCCTTGCATGTTGAACGTGCTTAACCCTACTCAGACCCTTTGTGAGGGGCTCTTCAGGATTCTTTTCTGACGATACCCTCTTAAGGACGAGGAGTCCTTCATCTACCCGATATCTGATTAAATGGCATTTTCTATCGATATGTCTAGATCTGCCATGATCCCTCTATTCCTTTTGTCAAGGAAACTGCTCCTTCATTATCACAAAAAATCTCCATAGGATCCTTTATGGCTGGCACTACTCCAAGATCTCCGATGAAGTTTTTCAACCATATAGCCTCCTTTGACGATTCGCTTCTAGCAATGTACTATAATTAACAGGTAGAATCGCCCACCGTCTCTTGCTTGGAACTTTTCCAAGTCACAGCTCCTACATTAAGGGAAAACACTCAGCCTGACTGAGAATGGAAGTTGTCTCTGTTAGTCTAAAAGCTAACGTCACTAATCACTATACCCTATAACTCTTAAGGCATCACTGCCTCCAAGCACAAGGACCTAATCCTTAGTCCTTCGTAGATACTTAGGAATGTTCTTAACCGCTATCCAGTGAGCCTTACTCGGGTTTCCCTAATATCGACTAACCATGCTCAAAGAAAAAGCCACATCAGGGCGAGTACATGTTATAACATACATGATCGATCCATTGGCAGAAGCATATAGAACTCGACTTATTTCCGCTATCTCATAATTCTCCATGCTAAAACGCTTTAGCCCCTTATCTAAGTAAGTACTTTGACTAATTACAATTCGTCTTCTACTCCTATTCCTCAAAATCCTTATTCCCAGAATATATGCAGCCTCTCCCAGATCCTTCATGGAAAAACATTTTTCAAGCCAGGATTTAACTTCCTGCAAGGTTGGAACACTGTTTCCTATGAGTAGTATGTCATCAACATACAATACTAGAAACCAAACTCTTTGACTTTCTTATCAAAGAAAAAATTCCATTTGCGAGAAGCTTGTTTCATTCCATAGATTGATTTCTCAAGCTTACACAATCTATTGGGGTATTTAGCATCTACAAAACCCTTTGGCTGACTCTTGTAAACATCCTCAGCCAACTTTCCATTAACGAACGCAGTTTTGACATCCATCTGCCAGATTTCATAATCATGAAACGCAGCTTTGGCTAACATAACCCTAATAGATTTAATCTTAGCTACTAGCAAGAATGTCTCATCATAGTCAACCCTCGGGGTTTGAGCCCTTCGCAACTAGTCGAGCCTTGAAAGTGTGTACCTTTCCATCCATGTCGGTCTTCTTCTCGAAGATCCATTTTCACCCAGCTGTCTTACGACCTGACACATTATCAAACAAACTCCAAACTTGGTTGTCATACATGGACTTGATCTTGCTTTCCATTGCCTCTTTCCATTTAGCAGAATCAGGGCCCTCCATGGCTTCCTTGTAGTTAGAAGGCTCATCCAAATTTACCAGTGTACTATCAATGATAAATGTATAACCATCTGTAGTAATATGGAATCCATAAAACTTAGGTGCCATTCTAACTATGCTAGAATGTCTAAGAGGCAATGACTTGTTAATAGGTTCAACATGAATTTCTTCCTCAGGTTGAGCGCTAGTGTTAGAGGTTCCATCATCGCTTGACTCTTGAATTTCTTCAAGATCAATTGTACTCCCACTGTCCTCCTTGCATATGAGTTCTCTCTCGCGAAAGACTCCCCTTTGTGCTACGAAGACCACATTTTTGTTGGATTAGGTGTCTAATCCCATAACTATAATTGGTATGTACTTCACCCGATAGTAGCATGGTGCATTTGGGTTGCCTTCACCAGAACAATTTGATAGGATGTATATTTAAGAAAGAGGTTATTTGTGATTTATTAATATATTATAAGTATAATATATTAATTGAGAAATTATATTATTTTATTGGTATTGATCAAGAATTAATTTGGAATTAATTTAGTGATCAAAAGAGACTAATTAAATTAACGGGGATTGGTTATGTAAATCAGTGATACATATAGTTTGGGCTGCTAATCCATGATTGATTAGTGACGGGCTAAGCTTATGAGTCCAAAAGAATTATTGGATCAAAAGCCTAAGTGAATGGATTAAGTTTTACAAGTGATCCTTGGAATTCTACACTATATATGTAACCCCTTAAGCCCTAAAATTGGACACAAGTGTATTCTAAGAAGAGTATAGCCGAGTTTGGTGCCTCCAAGCTCTTTCTCATTTTCCTCCATTGTTTTTGGTGTTTGTGACACATCTGAGGCATCACACTTGAGGTGCTAAGCTCTTGTAAGGCTAAGTTCTCCAAGCAACAACAAAGAGGTAATCATCTTACTTGCTTTTATGTTTCAATTATCAATGTTGTATGCTAGTTAGGCTTCATGCCTTGGAATATGAAAATTGCATGTATAATTAGAGAAAACTTAGACCCAAAGCATTAGGGTTGTAAGTGCACCATAGGGATGTCAAAATTCTCAATACCCATCAGTGGTAACCGAGCAAGGTTGTTTTCTGTTATATTGATGCAATGGTTTGATTTTCAAAGCTGGAAAAATGTAATTTTTGGCTACTGACTGTTGGACTCTTCGAATCCAATAAGGGAACTCGATGAGTTGGATCATATGAGATGAACTCGTCGAGTCCATGCCATGAACTCGACGAGTAGGATCCCCTGTTTGCATATTTTCGAGTTATTGGCTAACTTTGGATTAGGATCATTACCACAAATTGTTTTAATTGATAAAATTTGTTTTTCATGATATGGTAATGATTATTCTCATCCAAATGAATGTTTATTGTCAAATATTAAGATAATTATTTGATTATGTGAAATGTTAATTATTTGCAGAACTTGATTTGAATCATCCGGTTATGAAATTAGATTGGGTCAATCTTGTGATATAGTTAATTGAATGATTAGTTTAATTGCTATAAAATTGATCCAAGAGAGTTTTGAAGATTTTCAAAACTTTCCCTCAAGTTATAGAATTTGAAAAGTCTCATTTATGAAACATTAAATTCTAAAATTCAAGAGGTTTTGAAGAGTTTCAAAACTTGGCCTCAAGTTTCAGAATTTGAAAAGGCTCATTTATGAAACATTAAATTCTAAACCCTAGAATTCTAAAAGTTAAAAATTCAACCCTTATACTATTATAATATTACATGATTATTACTTATATATATGTATAAGACAAGTCAGTCTTACCATTAATAGACTTCATTCACGAAGCTGGTCTATAAGGGGGTATAAGGAAATTGCCTATAAAATGGTGATTGAATGGGTGTCCACTCTCACCCACGGCTTCCTTGACTGGTGGAGGGTCGTTAGCCGAATGGGTAGGATAGGACATTAATTCTCGTTAAAAAGTATAATTATAATTATAAAAGTAACTAAATATTTTACAAATTCCCAATCTTAGTTACTTTAGGAAAAATCTGAAATTAGTGCTATTCCACGAAATTGCACTTTGCACCTCCCAAGTCGTTAGTGGAGCATGTGTGGTTAACCTACACACTAACTTGGACTAGCAAGGGTGGAAAAGGGTAGCTTGATGTTTGTCATAGATCAATGGAGTGTGTGTGGTTAACTAGCACATTAATTAGGTGATAAATGACATCAAGAGCACCAAGCACATTTGTATGGGTATTCACACCTTGTTTGTGATCCTCGACATCCCAGTCACAAACTTGAAGGGCATAATCGAGATTTAAACATGCCATTGAAAAGTTCAATGAATCTCAAAAGAATCTAGGAATTTCAATTCATTTAAAACTTAATCCTTAATTTCGTTTTTCATGGTGGGAATTGGTAAATCGTCATTTAGCTACCTTCAAATATTTTGCAATTGGATTACGACATCCCTCTTCCGAATTGTGAAATATTGTGTTGGGTCCTAGCCTTAATATTTCATTTGGGTGTTATATTAAGGATTCTTATCTAATTTAAACTTTGTCTTTCTTTTCAGATGTCTACCCCTAACGTTGCTGGCTCCAACCCTTCTGACTCTTTTTCCCTCATGAACTTATGTGGGAGGGTGATTTTTGATGGGTCGAATTTTAATGAATGGATTCGAAACATTTGGATGGTCACTCGTTACGAGGATAAGGAATATGTCCTCGATAAAGAGCTAAAGGAGGTTGATGAAGCGACTGCTACTCCTGAAGAAATTACTGAATATAGGGTTCATGAGAAGGACACGACAAATGTGTCTTGCGTCATGTTTGCCACAATTACAGCTAACTCCAAAAGTCCTATGAGGACTACTATCCTTTGGAGATGCACCAATACTTGATGGAAAGGTACCATCAAAGTGCTCATGGCCCACTTGCAGAAGATGCAGAGATTTCCGGACCGCTTGCTGAAGTTAAATGTCACATTCGATGAAGAGTTGGCTATTGACATTATCCTAAAGTCTTTGCCTTCTTGTTATGATCAGTTCAGAATGACTTATCATATAAAAAAGGAGGAAGTCACTCTAAGCAAGCTTCAAGGCCTTCTCAGAACTGCTGAAAGTAGTTTGAAAGGAAAATCTGTTGTATGTACTCCTACTGCTACTGCCCCAATCCTAGAAATTGGACATGGTAAAGAAAAGAAAAGGAAATCTCCATAAAGAATCACAAGGGAAAGTCTCGTGATGGAGCCTCTTCTAGTGGGTCCAAAGGTGGTTCTGTTGTTCCCTCTTCCAATCCAAAGGAAGCAGAGTGCTTCCATTGTCATGAAAAAAGGCACTTGAAACAAAGCTGCCCCAAATAGTTGCAGGACATCAAGGATGGGAAGATAAAGCCCACCTTCGCAAGTATTTTTACTATTCTATATAATAACTTATCACATGCTAATTGTTGGGTCCTGGGTACAGGATGTGGTTTTCACATTTTTTCTGATTTGCAGGGCCTAGAAAGAAGTAGGGATGTGAAGCATGGGAAGATGAACCTGGTCATGGGGAATAGGAAAGCATTGGCTGTCACCAAGATTGGAGTTTATTCTCTATTGCTTAGTAGTGGGTTATAATTAGATTTGAATAATTGTTGTTACTCATCAGATATAGCAAGAAAAATAATTTCTTTTCATGGTTTGTATAAACAAGGTTTTAGATTTTCATTTAATAATGAAATTGGTTCTATTAATGCTTTTTATAATAGTAAGTTCTATTTTGAAGCACTTCCTTGTAATGGTGTATATGAAACTGTAATGGTGGTAGGCAACATAGGAAATAATGTATTGCATATTGATTCGTCCAATGGTTTGGACAAGGCATGCTTGTGGCATTGTCGTCATGGAAATGACAACAAGAAGTGCATAGCCCAACTCCAAAAGGATGGAGTATTGGAGTCATTTGACTTAAAGTCGGATGACACATGTGAATCTTGTTTGCTTGGAAAGATGACCAAATCACCTTTCACTGGTACTTGTGAAAGAGGTGAGGGTTTGTTGGATCTCATACAAACCAATGTGTGTGGTGCCTTTAGATCTGCCAGAAGGGATGCTAACCGCTTCTATGTGACTTTTACCGATGATTAGAGCAGATCTGGGTATATCTACTTAATCAAGCATAAATCAGAAACCTTTGAAAAGTTCAAGGAGTTTAAACAAGAAGTGGAGAATCAGCTGGGCAGGAAGATAAAGAAGCTCTGATCTGATCGAGGTGGTGAGTATCTTAGTACTGAGTTCCACGACTATCATAAGGAATGTGAAATTTTTTCACAATTGGCGCCACCTAGGACACCGCAACTTAATGGTGTGGCTGAGAAGCGTAATAGAACCTTGTTTGACATGGTTCGTTCCATGATGAGTCGACCATCATTACCTATCTCATTATGGGGGTATGCCTTAGATCCTGCCAACCATATCCTTAATCTACTCCCAACTAAGAAGGTTACCAAAACAACTCACAAAATATGGACATGAAAGGTTCCTTCGTTGAGACATATCAAGGTTTAGGACTGCGAGGTTTTTGTAAGACGAGAGACTCATGGCAAGCTCGAACCTCGTAGTGAGGGTTGTATTTTCATCGGCTACCCACATAAATCCTTTGGATATCTCTTCTATAGACCGAGTGACAATGTTGTCTTCAGTGTAAGGATAGGGGTTTTCTGCAAAAGATAACTCATATGCCAAGAGGACAGTGGGAGGCAATTGACCTTGAAGAGCTTCAAGAGTTAAGCGATGAAGGGACCTCAAACACTAGCGCTCAACCGCAGGAGGAAACTCCTGTTAAACCAGTTGACGAGTCCGTACCTCTGAGACGTTCCTTTAGAGTTAGTGTTCCACCTGTATTATATGGTTTTCATATAACAGTTGAAGGTGATACGTTTTATCAGTGATAGTACATTGATAAATTTGGATGAACCTAATAACTACAAGCAAGCCATAATGGGCCATGGGTCTGCTAATTGGAATGAGGCGATGGACAGCGAGATTCAGTCCATGTATAGCAATCAAGTTTAGAACTTAGTTGAAAAAGTACTAGGTCGTAAGACGGTCGGGTGCAAGTGGATCTTCAAGAAGAAGACCGACATGGATAGGAAGGTACACACATATAAGGAACGACTGGTTGTGAAGGGCTTTACTCAAACTCTTGGAGTTGACTATGATGAGACTTTCTCAGCAGTAGTGAAGATCAAATCTATAAGGGTTATGCTAGCCATGGTTGCGTTTCATCATTATGAAATATGGAAGATAGATGTCAAAACCGCTTTCCTTAATGGAAAGTTGGCTAAGGATGTTTACATGAGTCAGCCAGAGGGTTTTGTAGATACGAAGTACCCTACTAGAGTGTGTAATCTTGAGAAATCCATTTATGCATTAAAGCAAGCATCTCACAGATGAAATCTTTGTTTCGGTGAGAAAGTCAAAAAGTTTGGTTTTTCGAGAAGCGAGGATGAGTCCTGTGTATGTTAATGCTAGTGGGAGTATAGTTAGCTTTCTGGTGTTGTATGTAGATAACATACTTCTCATAGGAAACGACATTCCAACCTTGCATGAGGTTAAGTCCTGGATTGGAAACTGTTTCGCTATGAAGGACCTCAGGGAAGTTGCTTACATTTTGGGGATAAAAATATTGAGAAATAAGAGTAAAAGACTAATAGGACTTAGTCAAAGTACCTACTTGGACAAGGTGTTGAAACGTTTTAGCATGGAGAATTCCAAGAAAAGAGAATTGCCCATCCATATCAGTACCAAACTGAGTAAGACTCAGAGTTCGAGTACCGATGCCAAGATAACAGAGATAAGCTGAGTATCATATGCTTCTGAAGTTGGCTCGATCATGTATTCTATGACATGTACTCTCCCTGTTGTGGCCTTTTCTTTGAGCATGGTCAGCAGATATTAGGGGAATCCTGGTAGAGCTCACTGGACTGCGGTAAAGAACATTCGTAAGTACCTACGGAGGACTAAGGACAGGTTCCTTACCCTCGGTGGGAGTTATGACTTGAGAGTGACAGGGTATAGTGACGCCAACTTTCAGACCGATAGAGATAATTTCCGCTCTCATTCGGGTTGGGTATTTACCCTAAATTGAGGAGGAGTGACCTGGAAAAGTTCCAAACAGGAGACTGTAGCTGATTCAACGTGCGAATCAGAGTACATAGCAGCAAGCAAAGCGTCAAAGGAGGCAATATGGCTGAAGAACTTCATTGGAGACCTTGGAGTTGTACCAGCTGTAAAGTAGCCTATGGAGATTTTCTTTGGATATAAGGGTGCGGTCGCATTAACCAAGTAACCGAGGGATCATGGCCGATATAGGCACATCGACAACAAATATCACTTCATAAGACATCGAGTAGAAGAGGGAATCCTCGTAGTAAATAGGGTATCGTCAGAGAAGAACCCAAAAAATCCCCTCACGAAGGGACTGGATAGTGTTAAGAACTTATAGCATGCTAGGAGTATTGGGCTGAAGGACGATATTAGTTTTAGTGATTAGATAGCTATTTAGAAACTTGTAATAGATAAAATGTAATTGACATATGATGATTAAATAAAATGAGTTTGGTTTATGAGTAAAGTTACTATCTTGTGTCAATCATTTACCATTGTTTCATTTTGCATGTTTTGACTTCCAGAATAATAAGATTATTCAAATGTTTCCACAGTCGATCATACTTTGGAAGTAGTTTATGAAGTTAGACTGGTATGAATAGGTTTGTAGATGGACTAAAGTTTTTAGACATTGCAAAAGTTAGCTGAAACATTCATGAGTGCTCCTGAAATAAGATTTGAGTATTGAATTAAACCCACGCTCACATGAATCACTTCATGGAATTCATCACGAGTGATTGTGAGACGATAATATCATATGATCTTCAAACCAAGATATATGAGTTGTTGATTACGAGTTGGTTTTGCATTGATAGTACAAAAATGCATCATTAACTTGATGTTATAAAACATGTTGTTGTGTATAATTTAACAAGTAATTAGTACAAGCATATAAGTCGAAGTTTATCTATTTCTTTTATCCTAGGAGGATTAGAGGCGATATCATGGGTCCCTCGATGATTTTGTTTTGACTTATGTGTCGGGCCCGGTCAGGACTCAATTGATGTGTTCAATTAAGTTCTATGTCAAACAAATCATAAATCGGGAAACAAATTGATGGACAATAAGTATGACTATGTTCCATGTATTTGTCCACAAGATATCTTGAAGAACCGAGGATTGTATGATCCCTTATCTAAAGGACGCGTTATTGATCAGAGTTAACAGCGACTTTGAGAGCTATGATTTCTAATCGGATTTTGAAGTTGCATTGGCAGTTATAGTTTTTAGAATTATCCAAGTGGCAGACTGTTGGATTAGGTGTCTAAGCCCATAACTACAATTAGTATGTACTTGAACTGATAGTATCATGGTCCATTTGGGTTTCCTTCACTAGAGTAATTTGATAGGATGGATAATTCAGAAAGAGGTTATTTGTGATTTATTAATATATTATAAGTATAATATATTAATTGAGAAATCATATTATTTAATTGGTATTGATCAAGAATTAATTTGGAAATAATTTAGTGATCAAAAGAGACTAACAAAATTAACGGGTATTGATTATGTAAATCAGTGATACATATAGTTTGGGCTAATGTTCCATGATTGATTAGTGATGGGCTATGCTTATGTGAAATTTCATGAAGTGTTAGTCCAAATGAATTATTGGATCAAAAGCCTAAATGAATAGATTAGGTTTTACAAGTGAACCCTGGAATTCTACACTATATATGTAACCCCCTAAGCCCTCAAATCGGACACAAGTGTATTCTAAGAAGAGTATAGCTGATTTTGGTGACTCCAAGCTCTCTCTCATTGTCCTCCCATGTTTTTGGTGTTTTTGACACATTTGAGGCATCACACTTGAGGTGCTAAACTCTTGTAAGGCCAAGTTCTACAAGCAACAACAAAGAGGTAATCATCTTACTTGTTTTTATGTTTCAATTATCAATGTTGTATGCTAGTTAGGATTCACGCTTTGGAGAATGAAAATTGCAGGTATAATTAGAGAAAACTTAGATCCAAAGCATTAGGGTTGTATGTGCACCTTAGGGATGTTATAGTGCTCAAAACCCATCAGTTTTCACTAGGTCTGTAGAACAAGTATCCAAAGTATTTCTGTGGGTAGCTGATGAATATACATCGCTCACTTTGAGGGTCAAGCTTGTCGTGAGTCTCTCGTCTAACGAAAGCTTCACAATCCCAAACCTTGATATATGCTAACGAGGGAACCTTCCCTGTCCACATCTCGTGAGGTGTTTTGGCAACCTTCTTTGTTGGGACTAGATTAAGGATATGGGTGGCAGTCTCCAAGCCATACCACTAGAATGAGATTGGAAGTGAAGCTCCACTCATCGTGGAATGGACCATGTAAAACAAGGTTCCATTACGCCTATCAGCCACACCATTAAGTTGTGGTTTCCTATGAGGTGTCAATTGTGAAATAATTCCATCGATTACACCTCTCAGCCTCACCATTAAGTTGTGGTGTCCTACGAGGTGTCAATTGTGAAACAATTTCATATTCCTTGAGGTAGTCGTGGAAATCGATACTAAGATACCCATTGCCTCTATCAGACCTAAGCATCTTTATCTTCCTGCCCAATTGATTCTCGACTTCTTCCTTTGAACTCTTTAAACTTTCAAAGGTTTCTGACTTATGCTTGATTAAGTAGATATAGCGATATCTGCTATAATCATTAGTAAAAGTCATGTAGAATCGATTTGCATCCCTTGTGGTGGATCTGAAGGGCCCATACAAATCCGTGTGTGTGAGATCTAACAATCCTTCATCTATTTCAAAAGTACCAGTGAAAGGTGACTTAGTCATCTTTCCAAGCAAACAAGATTCGCATGTATCATCTGGCCTTAGGTTTAATGATTCCAACACTTCATCCTTTTGGATTTGGGCAATGCGCTTCTTTTTGACATGTCCAAGACGACAATGCCGCAAGCACGCTTTGTCTAATCCATTAGACGATTCAATTCACAATACACTATTTCATAAATTGTCTACAACCATCATAGTTTCATATACACCATCACAAGGAAATGCTTCAAAATAAAATACACCATTATAATACGCATTAATAGAACCATTCTCATTATTGAAAGAATATCTAAAACCTTGTATGTACCAACCATGAAAGGAAATAATATTCCTCGTCATTTCTGACAAGTAGCAACAAGTTTTCAAGTCTAAACATAACCCGCTATTAAGCGTTAAAGAATAAACGGCGATCTTGGTAACAGGTGACGATCTCCTATTTCCCATTATCAGGTTCATCTTCGAATGCTCCACATCCCTACTTACTTTTAATCCCTACAAGTCAGAGAAAATGTGGAAACCACATCCTATATGAAGGACCCAAGAATTAGAATGTGATGAGTTTTTAGACAGATTAGTGTAAATACCTGCCAAGGTAGGCTTTATCTTGCCATCCTTAATATTCTGCAAGTATTTGGGGTAGCTTCTTTCCCAATGCTCCTTGTCTTGGCATTAGGAGCACATTGCTTTCTTTGGATCCGATACGGGAGGGGCGTCAACACTTGATTTTCCTTTGGGTCCACTACTAGAAGACCCTGCATGGTACTTTCCCTTCCAGTTCTACTTCGAGGGAGCTTTCCTTTTTTTCCCCTTCCGCTGTCCAATGGTCAGGACTGGAGCAGCAGCACTAGGAGTGGATTCAACACCCTTTCCCTTCAATCCACTCTCAGCGATTCTCAACAAGCTTTGATGATGACTCAACGCGACTTCCTCTTTGTTCAAATGATAAGTCATTTTAAACTGATCATAACAACTAGGAAAGGAGTGCAATAATATATCGATAGCCAATTCCTCATCAAAATTCATGTTAAGTTTTAGTAAACGATCCATATAGTGTTGCATGCGCTGCAGGTGGGTCGTGACGGACTCTCCGTCCTTCATCTTGGTGGTTATGAGTGACTTGACTATCTCATACCTTTATTGATGTGCTCTTTGATGGTACTTCTTCATCAAGTCCTTGAACATCTCATAAGGCCAATAGTCCTCATAAAACCTATGTAGCTCAGGAGTCATAGTTTCAACCATCATGCATGACACTTTGGTAACGTCTTTGCAATGGGCCTATACTCAACTATTTCTTCAGGAGTAGCTTTAGATTCAACTATCTCGTTCAGCTATTTGTTGAGGACATTTTCCTTGTCCTCGAATCAAAATGCCATCCTAATGTTGCACATCTAATCATTAAAGTTGGAGCCATTGAATGTGAGCTTGACACAAATGCTCAAGAGAGACAAGGTGTTCGAGGAGTTGTTGTTGTTGTTGTTGTTGGAGCCATAAGCGTTGTTTGAGGTAGATATCTGAAAAAGAAGAAGAGCAAGTTTTGATTCTATAAGAAATTCTTAATATAACACCCAAATGAAATATTAAGGCTAGGATCCTTCTAAATAATTCAATATTCAAAAAAGGGATAATGTAATCTAATTACAAATTATTTAAAGTTAGGTCAATGACGATTTACCAATTTCACCACGAAAAATGGAATTTAAACGAATTAGGTTTTAAATGAAATTCCAAGATCTTTTGAGATTCATTGAACAATTCAATGGCATGATTAATCTCGATTATGCCATTTCCATTTGTGACTGGGATACCGAGGATCACAAACAAGGTATGAATAACCATGCAAATTAGCTTGGTACTATCGATGTCATTTATCACCTAATCAATGTGTCAGTTAACCACACACGCTCCATTGATCAATGATAATTTACGATCTACCCATTGTCACCCTTTATTAGTCCATATTCGTTTGCCGGTTAACCAGACACGCTCCACTAACGAATTTTATAAACTGCAATGTGCACGTCCATGGATTAGCATCAAATTCACATTTTCCTAAAGTAACTAAGATTGGGAATTTTATAAAAAGCATTTAGTTACTTTATATATATATATATATATATATATATATATATATATATATATATATATATATATATATATATATATTCTATTATACTTATTAATGAGAATTAAGTGTCCTATCAAACCCGTTCGGCTAACGACCCTCCACTAATCAAGGAAGTGGTGGGTGAGAGTACACACTCATTCAAACGCCATTTTATAGGCAGTTTCCCTATACCCTCCTTATAGATCGGCTTCGTGAATGACGCGTACTAGCGGTTCGACTGACTTGTCTTATACATATATAATATTAGGCTTTTAATTTTATGTAGTATAAGGGTGCATTTAAAATACTAGGGTTTTTAATCTAATTTAAAACTTTTGAAAAATTAATGCTTTTTAGTATAAAATTTTAAATATTAAAAACCTTGATTTAATAATTATCTAAAATTAAATAACTACTTTAAATTATTAAATCAATTAAGGATTATCCATTAAATTAATTAAATTAATTTAACCTAATCCTTTACCCCCTACATTTCAAAAATGGGGAAGGATAATTTTCGAAAACCCTAGGGTTAGGAAACCGTAGATTTCGACTTTAAGGAGGCCAAAGGAGCGGGTTCAATATCCCTTCATAATTTTCGAAACTAGGGTTATGAAACCCTAATTTGCGAAAAATCCAAGTTCTAGGGTTTAATTGCTATAAACCCTAATTTTGTCAAATTAAATCTATTTTATCAACTCTAATTGAATACAAAAACCATAGACTTTGATACCAGTGATGGGATTTATACATAGCAAACAATCCTATGTGTGCATGCAACCCTAATTGAAGGATCTATGTTTTCTCTATTAGACATACAAGCATGGAACACGAATCTAGAAACTTGTAACATCCCAAAAATACGGTCCAAAATTTTCATTTTTCAATCATTAAACAAACCATAATTGTCAAATCATTTATTTCATAAACATAAGTTACTTTATCAAAACAGAGTATTAATTCAAAACATGCTTATTTTATCAGAGTAAAACATCCCAGGATAAACTTCTTGGTGTGTGCCATGCAGTCATCTCAAGCTCTTCCCTCCGCTGCCAGAAGTACCTGAAACCAAAACTGAAAACTGTAAGCATGAACCTTAGTGAGTTCCCCAATCTATCACATACCATACATATAACTGATAGGTTTTGTGCATAAGAAACATTCCTATGTGCTCATACAAACCCTAATGCTTGGATCTAGGTTTCTCTATTGAACATGCTTTGATTCCAAGACTTACAAACCCTAATCTAGCATGCAAATAACAAAAACAACATATAGAATCAGATCTAGATGTTTACCTCTTCAAATATTGCTTAGATTTTCTTCTCTCCTACTCTTGAGCTTAGAGTCACAAATGTAACCCCTCTAATGGCTTACAAACACCACAAGCAAGAAGGAAACTATATGAGAGAGGTGGGAGGATGCTAAATTCGGCCCTAGGGTTTGCTTGGAAGCAAGTGGTCGAATTTGGGATCCAGGGGTCCCTATTTATACTGCTGGATGCTAGGGTTTCAGTCTAAACCCTAATGGACAGCTTATTGACCAAGCAGCCCATGGAATCTTCTGGATTAAGGCCTATGGACGAAATTTTGATGGATCCCCATCATAATTTCGTTCTTCCTTTGATCCATTAGGTATACCCCTTTATTCAATTAGTCTCTTTTAGTCACCAAATTAAGTCCCAATTTATTTATGACTAATACTAATTAAACAATATGATTTCTCCTTTAATATATTATTCTTATAATATATTAATAAATCATAATATCCTCTCTTTCTCCATAAATTACCCAGTCAAGTTGCTCTAGTGAAGGCAACCCAAAAGGACCATGCACAACCGGGTCAAGTACATACCAAATATAGTTACGGGCTTAGACACTATTCCAACAGTCTCCCACTTGGATAAGTCTAGTAACTATATCTCACATGTGACTTCAAAATCCGATTAGCAATCGTAGCTCTTATACTTCGCTGTCAACTCTGATCAACTTGTCCTTCAGATAAGGGATCGTATAATCCTCTGTTCTGGATATCATGCTAACAATGCTTATTGTCCAACATTTGTTCGTCGATTTCCGATTTATTTGACATAGAATTTAGTTGAACACATCAACTTGATTCTGACCGGGCCCGACACATAAGTCAAACAAAATCATCAAGTGGCCAAGATATCACTCTTATTCTCATAGAATAAAAGGAACATATCAACTTCGACTCATATGCATCTATTATTCACTAATTGAATCATGCACAACAATGTGTTTTATAACATCAAGTTACTGATGCGTTTACATATCATCAATGCATAACCAACCAGCAAACAACAACCATATCTCTAAGTTTTAAGACTATATGATATTATCGCTTTGCGATCACTTAAGGCAAAACACCACGAAGTGATACCAGCAAACTCAGGTTTATTCCAATGATCAAATCATATTCATAAGCACTCATGAACTTTGCAGCAAACCTTTGCTATGCCCAAACCTTTTAGACAATCTACAAACAATTCATGACAGTCTTCATTCATATCTACTTCCAAAATATGACTGACTGTGGACTGTTTGAATAATCCTATCATTCAGGAAGTCAAAACATGCAAATATTGAAACAATAGATAAATAACCAACACAAGATAGTAGCTTTACCCATAAATAACACAATTTTATTTATTCATCAAATGTCAAGTACAAACTATCTATTACATGTTTCCTATCTAATCCAAACTTATATCATCCTTCAACCCAATGCTCCTAGCGTGTTGCAAGTGTTTGACCCTACTCAGTCCCTTCGTAAGGGGATCTGATGGGTTTTCTTCTGATGATACCATCTTCACAACGAGGAGTCCCTCTTCTACCCGATGTCTGATAAAATGGTATTTTCTGTCGATATGTCGAGATGTACCATGATCTCTCGGTTCCTTGGTCAAGGCAACCGCTCCTTCATTATCACAGAAAATTTCTATCGGCTCCTTTATGGATGGCACAACTCCAAGGTCTCCAATGAAGTTCTTCAACCATATAGCCTCCTTCGATGCTTCGCTTGCCGCAATGTACTCTGATTCGCACGTTGAATCAGCTACGGTCTCCTGCTTGGAACTTTTCCAAGTCACTGCTCCTCCATTTAGGGTAAAGACCCAGCCCGACTACGATCGGAAATTATCCCGATCCGTCTGAAAACTAGCGTCACTGTACCCTCGTACCCTTAAGTCATCATGTGACAACCCAACGTCCGTTATACAATTTCCGTTTCCGCTAACGGAATATGTCATTTATAAAAGTTCCGTAATTTGGAGTCGTAAAATAAATGAATATTTGATTATTTATTTATAATTCATGGGATTATCATTTTAGTAAAAATAAATATAACTCGTTAATGTTAGTTCCATTTAACGAAATAAAGTTATATTATTTTTCAACCACTTAACCCGGGTAAAAAGTTTAAACCCCGTTAAACTTAGCATCGGGTAGTCGTGTATCGGGTGCAATACCCGAGGCATATATAAGGAAGTTAAACACCTCCTTGAACTCTTTTACCACTCAAACACTCTCTCTCTCTCACTACTTTCTCTCTCTAGCTTGTTTTCGGCTCCAAAACCGCAATTTCCGGCTCCTAAATGTAAGATCTTCAACCCTAACTTGTTCTAAACATACATTGTTGTCTTTATAGCTCAAAAATCACATGATTGGGACATGGAAAAGGAGTTCATGGCCTAAGAACCTCCTTAGGCCGTAAACACCCAAAAAGTTGCCAAAAGTCCCGATTTTCCTTCTTTTAAGCTTGGATACTAGTTAGGGATTTTACCTAGGAGTGTTTGAGCATCAAAACCATGACATTTAGGGAATTAAAGAGAGTTTACGGCCCAAGGACATGCTTAGGCCATAAACACCCTTTTTCCATGTAAAAATGCCCCAAAACCCTTCCAATGCATGTTTAGGCTTGAGATATGATTTTAGGAAATTCCATTTCGAGTTTGGGGCCATTAAACATCACATTTTGAGGGGTAATTTAGAGTTTACGGCCCAAGCACAAGCTAGGACTGTAAACTCCCCCAAACCTCACCAAATGAGGGTTTAAACCCCCCTAATTAGCCCTAGACCTTCACTAGAAAATTTAAGGGATTGATTTAAGGGCTTTAACATCAAAATTGGGGAGTGAACAAGAGTTCACGGCCAAGCCATGAGGCTTACGGCCATAAACTCCCAAGGAGTGGCCTTTGGGCCGTAAACTCCAAGGGAGCAAACTCTTGGACGCCCCTTAGTACCCCTTTTGGCCTTGTACAATCCCCGAGAACCACTTCTAATCCATAAGACCTCGAATCAATTTAGAATATGTAAGAGTCTTTAAATAAAAGTATAAGTGACTAATTTCTTGTAAAACATATATATCATATGTTAATAGGGACTTAAAAGGTGTGCAAGTCCTAAATTGACACCAAACGCGCAACCGAAACTTTCACCCGATTTACCCGATTTACTCGATTTCAGGTGAGTTTATACCCCTTAATGAACCTTTCTAATGTTTTCTTATGTTTTAGGGGGGGGGGAATACAAGTCAAATATACATTTTTATGGAAATCAATCACATGTGATTTACTATCCGTAGTTCGAATCACATGTGCTTTATCACTATGCTTTATAAAACAACCTTACGCTTTCAAAACTACTTTGGAAAAATAAACTATTTTCTAAATGATTTCTTTGGTCAAGATTTTTATTAAATTAATTTTCTTATAAAATGTATCTACACTAATATATTTATATAAGTAAGACTTGAAGGGCTTAGGACCGATAGCTCGCCTTATTTCTTGTTCTTGTTTGATGTGGGCTTAGGGTATTTGTTATCCGTCCAACTGTCGTTGATTTCTTATTTATATATATCATGTATATCGGTGTTAGATACAAGCATTTTCATGTCATTTGTTGCCTATATTACTTAATTGCCAAGAACCATACACACTAAGTTAACTATAATAGGTATAGTCAAGGTCACTACTACTTGTTACCGCTACTACTACACATACTATAATTCATACTATTACAAAATGATACACGAATAAGAGAACACACTATGAACTACATAAAAGACTACTACACTATATTACAAGAGAAAACACTTACCCGGAAGATAACACACTAACTCTCTACAAGATACTCTACGCGCTACATATTGTGACCAGAGCTTTCCGGAAGGAAGGCGACGCTACATGTATAGATCTATATGGAGCAGACACTATTAGATCCCGACTGTTAACTTCAGTCTGAGCCGAGCAGGGCCAGGGATGACACTACTTCACTACACTGTGCATGACCGGGAAGGTCATGGGATCCTCTATTACTCACACTATTGGTCACATAAAAAGGAATACACTATATCCACACTAAAATACTAAGACTAAAGTTTCAGTTAATATCCCGAAGTAAAATAAGTATCTATTACTAATGGCGCACCACTATCACTGTCAACAGGCATAACTTTTCTTTTACCTACACTACATACTGGAGATTTAGTACCCAACTTTTACAACAAATAGTTTTCAATGATAAAACTTACATGCAACTTAGAGTCTTTCACTTACGATGTATTTTTCTGGAAAATATAGGATTTTCTAGAGTTTTCTACTACTTATAAATGTAAATTGCAGTTTTTCACACTATATGTTCTAATACATTTTATACAAAATTCAAACTAAATTCTTGTGAACTCACCTGCTTTATGCTGATACTCGTTTTCAAAATAACTTGTATCCTCAGGTCAAAGATAGACAGGTACAGGTGCAACATTTTGGAGAATATGGAGCATACAAGATCCATCTCTTATTTTTGTATTACTTTTGGTGTCTATTGAAACTTTATAGAACACACTTGTAATTAAACTCACTATGTAATGAAATGGTTGTATGTTTCTTGTTTTTACTATTATGCAATTGTGATGATACTGTACATGACGTCCTCCACCCCGAAACATATTCTTCCGTTATCGGTTTTGGGGTGTGACACATCACTCCCACCGAGGACTAGAAACCCTTCCTTGGTCCTTCGCAGGTACTTAAGAATATTCTTAACTGCAATCCAGTGGGCTCTACCAGGGTTCCCCTGATATCTGCTGAGCATGCTTAAAGCAAAGGCCACATCAGGGCGAGTACAACTCATAGCGTACATGATAGAGCCTACTACGAAAGCGTAAGGTACTCAGCTCATATCAGCTATCGCTGCCTCTGTACTCGGGCTCTGAGTCTTACTCAGCTTGGTATTGCTTTGGATTGGAAACTCCCCTTTCTTGGAATTTTCCATACTAAAATGCTTTAGTACCTTATCCAAGTATCTATCTTGACTGAGTCCTATCAATCTCTTTTCTCTGTTTCTTACTATCCTTATTCCCAAAATATAAGCAGCCTCTCCGAGGTCCTTCATAGCAAAACATTTCCCAAGCCAAGACTTGACCTCCTGCAAGGTTGGGACATCGTTTCCTATGAGCAGTATGTCATCGACATACAATACGAGGAAGCTCACTATACTCCCACTGGCTTTCACATACACACAAGATTCATCTTCGCTTCGCAGAAAGCCAAACTCTTTAACCTTCTCGTCAAAATAAAGATTCCATCTGCGAGACGCTTGTTTCAATCCATAAATGGATTTCTCAAGCTTGCATACTCTATTTGGATGCTTCGCATCGACAAAACCCTCTGGCTGATTCATGTAAACATCTTCAGCCAACTTTCCATTTAGGAAAGTGGTTTTCACGTCCATCTTCCATATTTCATAATTATGAAATGTAGCTATTGCAAGCATTACCCTAATAGAATTTATCTTCGCAACTGGTGAGAAGGTCTCATCATAGTCAACTCCGGGAGTTTGAGTAAAGCGCTTCGCAACCAATCGCGCTTTATAAGTATGCACTTTCCCATCCATGTTCGTCTTCTTCTTGAAGATCCACCTGTACCTGACTGTCTTAGGACCCGGTACATTATCAACCAAATTCCAAACTTGGTTGTCGTACATGGATTGAATCTCGCTGTCCATCGCCTCTCTCCATTTCGTAGACTCCGGGCCTGCCATGGCTTCCTTGTAGCTGCTAGGTTCATCCAAATTTACTAGTGTACTATCACTAATAAACGTATCCCCTTCAGTAGTAATATGAAAACCATAAAACTGGGGTGGAACACTATCCCTAGTGGAACGTCGAAGAGGTAAGGACTCATCAATAGGTTCAACAGGAGTTTCCTCCTCAAGTTGATTGCCAGTGTCAGAGGTTCCTTCATCGCTTTGGTCTTGAATCTCTTCAAGCTCAATTTGCCTCCCACTGTCTTCTTGGCTTATCAATCCCCTTTCTCGGAAAATTCCTCTTCTAGCAATGAAGACAACATTGTCACTCAGTCTATAGAAATGATAGCCAAAAGACCTTTGCGGATAGCCGATGAAATAACATTTCTCACTATGAGGTTCTAGCTTGTCGTGAGTCTCTCGTCTTACGAAAGCCTCGCAACCCCAAACCTTAATATGGGCGGCAGTCTCTAAGGCATACCCCCATAAAGCTATTGGTAACGTAGTCCGACTCATCATAGAACGAACCATGTCAAACAAGGTCCGATTACGTCTCTCAGCCACACCATTCAATTGTGGCGTCCTCGGAGGCTTCAATTGCGAGACAATTCCGCATTCCTTTAGATAGTCATGAAACTCAAGACTTAGGTACTCTCCTCCTCGGTCTGACTAAAGCATCTTGATTTTCCTGCCCAACTAATTCTCCACTTTATTCTTAAACTCTTTGAACTTTTCAAAGGTTTCCGACTTTTGCTTGATTAAGTAGATATATCCATATCTGCTATAATCATCTGTAAAAGTCATGTAGAAGTGGCAAGCATCCCTTGTGGTGGATCTAAAGGGCCCACACACATCGATGTGTATGAGATCCAATAAACCCTCACCCCTTTCACAAGTGCCAGTAAAGGGTGACTTGGTCATCTTCCCAAGTAAACAAGATTCACACGTGTCATCATCCCTAAGGTCGAATGACTCCAACACTCCATCCTTTTGGAGTTGGGCTATGCGTTTCTTGTTGACATGGCCAAGGCGACAATGCCACAAGCATGCTTTGTCTAGACTAGTAGACGAATCAATATTCAAAACATTATTTCCTAAATTATCAACAACCATCACAGATTCATAAATCCCATTACAAGGTAATGCATTGAAATAAAAGACACCATTCAAATAAACGTTAATAGAACCATTACTATTATCAAACGAATATCTGAAACGTTGTCTAAACAACCCATGAAATGAAATAATGTTTCTTGCCATATCTGGCGAATAACAGCAATTGTTTAAATCTATCCCTAACCCATTGCTCAACACTAAAGAATAAACACCGACTTTGGTCACAGGCGACGATCTTCTGTTTCCCATAATCAGGTTCATCTTTCCATGTTCCGCCTCCCTACTTCTTTTTAGGCCCTGCATATCAGAACAAATGTGGTAACCACACCCTGTATCAAGAACCCATTAAGTAGCAAATGATGAGTTATTAGATTTAATAGAATACATACCTACAAAGGTGGGCATAATCTTCCCATCTTTTATGTATTACAGATATTGAAGGCAGCTTCGTTTCTAGTGGCAATAGAAGCACTCCGCTTCTTTGGGATCGGAAGAGGGTTTAGCAGGGCCTGCTTTGGTCCAACTTGAGGAAGAACCATCACAGGGTTTCCCCTTATGGTGGCTCTTACATGGAGCCTTCCTCTTTTTACCCTTTCCTTGACCTATTGCCATCACAGGAGCGGCCACAGCAGGGGATGGTGCAACGGATTTGTCTTTGAGGTTGCTCTTAGCAGTCCTCAAGAGTCCTTGCAGCTTGCTCAAGGAGACCTCCTCTTTGTTCATGGGGTAGGTCATCCTAAACTGGTTGTAGCAGGAGAGCAAGGAGTGGAGGATTATGTCGATAGAAGCACTCTGCTTCTTTGGGATTTGAAGAGGGTTTAGCAGGGCCTACTTTGGTCCCACTTGAGGACGATCCATGATGGGGTTTCCCCTTATGGTGGCTCTTACATGGAGCCTTCCTCTTTTTACCCTTTCCTTGACCTATTGCCATCACAGGAGCGGCCACAGCAGGGGATGGTGCAACGGATTTGTCTTTGAGGTTGCTCTTAGCAGTCCTCAAGAGTCCTTGCAGCTTGCTCAAGGAGACCTCCTCTTTGTTCATGGGGTAGGTCATCCTAAACTGGTTGTAGCAGGAGAGCAAGGAGTGGAGGATTATGTCGATAGAAGCACTCTGCTTCTTTGGGATTTGAAGAGGGTTTAGCAGGGCCTACTTTGGTCCCACTTGAGGACGATCCATGATGGGGTTTCCCCTTATGGTGGCTCTTACATGGAGCCTTCCTCTTTTTACCCTTTCCTTGACCTATTGCCATCACAGGAGCGGCCACAGCAGGGGATGGTGCAACGGATTTGTCTTTGAGGTTGCTCTCAGCAGTCCTTATGAGTCCTTGGAGCTTGCTCAAGGAGACCTCCTTTTTGTTCATGTGGTAGGTCATCCTAAACTGGTTGTAGCAGGATGGCAAGGAGTGGAGGATTATGTCGATAGCCAAATCCTCATCAAACTTAACATTAAGTTTATGAAGTCGATCAATATAGCTCTACATTTTCTGCAAATGAGAGGTTACGGATTCTCCACTCCCCATCTTAGCGGTTATCATGTTAGTAATGATCTCATAGCGCTCTTGCCTCGCGCTCTGGTGATACCTGTCCAGCAAATCATGATGCATTTCATACAAATACATGTCCTCATAGGACTTTTGGAGTTCAAGGTTCATGGTGGCCAGCATGATGCAGTGAACTTTCGTAGCATCACGCTCGTCGGCCTCAAAGGCGGCCAACTCTTCAGGAGTAGCAACATCTGGGATGATCTTCTCAAGCTTTTCATCGAGGACATATTCTTTTTCCTCGTAGCGTGTGATCATGCGAATATACCTCATCCACTCGTTGAAGTTTGAACCATCAAATGTCACTTTCTGACACAAGTTCATCAACGAGAATGACCCAGAAGCGTTGTTGTTGTTGTTGTTGTTTGCAGACATCTGAAAAAAAAAGAAACAAAGTTTGATTAGAAATGAATCCCTAATTAAACACCCAAATGATAAATTAGGGCTAGGATCCAACAACATTATTTACAACTTAGAAAGGGATGCCGTACTCTAAAAGTAAATAATTTGAAGGTAAGTGAATGACGATTCACTAATTCTCACCATGAAAAACGAAAAGGTAATTTAGGTTTTAAATGTACAAAAAACTCCTAGTTATTTGAGATTCATTAAACTTTTCAATGGCATGTTTAAATCTCGATATGCATTTCAAATTTGTGACTGGGATACCCAGGATCACAAACAAATTGTGAATAACCATGCGAATCAACATGGTGCACTCAATGTCTCTATCACCTAATCAATGTGCCGGTAAACCACACACGCTCCATTGATCTATGACAAACTTCGAGTCACCCTTCGCTACCAATGTCATCCCCAAATTGATGAGCCAGTTAACCACACGTGCTCCATCAACGTTTGACAAGGGCACAAAGTGTAATTCCATGCATTAGCATCATTTTCACATTTTATCCTAAAGTAACTAAATTAGGAATTTGTAAAACATGTAGTTACTTTATATCTAACATTATACTTTTAATGAGGAGAGGGTTTCCCTATCCTACCCGTTCGGATAATGACCCTCCACCAGTCAAGCAAGCTGTAGGTGTGAGTGTACACCCATTAAGCGTCATTTTATAAGCAGCAACCTTATACCCACCTTATAGACTGGCTTCGTGAATGACGCCTACTAACGGTAAGACTAGCATTTTAAGTTATACATATATATATATATATATATATATATATATATATATATATATATATATATATATATATATATATTAAGCTTGTAATTATATATAGTAGTATAGGGTTGAATTTTAAACTTGTAAAATTCTAAGGGTTTGAAATTTAAATTATTCAAAATTAAACTTGTAATCACAAAATTCAAATTTCAAAACTTGAGGGCAAGTTTTGAATTTTTCAAAACATAAGGGATCAAATAAAAAATAATTCAAATTAAACAATTGATTTCATAATTATCTATATTTGACCTAATCTTATTTTAGTCACTAGATAATTACCAAATAATTTAAAATAATCCATATTTATCATATAAACAACCAATATTCAAAAGATTTGAAATTATCTATTGTTTTGGCAAGGATAATCATTAATTTAAGATAAAAATCGGATTTTAACTTCAAAAAACGAATTAGGCATCAAATCCAAGTCAAAACAATAGCTAAATCCCGAAACACCCTCTGTCTGACGCACAAAATCGCCGAGTCGGACCTGGACTCGCCGAGTAGGGCCATCTCGCCGAGTCCAGATACTGACTCGCCGATTTGAGTCGGGCAGAGGCCCAAAATTCAATTTTTAGCAAACAAAACAGTTAAGCATCACATACAACTGAAACCAATCAAGGATCTGATATCACTGATAGGTTTTGTGCATAAGAAACATTCATACAAACCCTAATGCTTGGATCTAGGTTTCTCTATTGAACATGCTTTGATTCCAAGACTTACAAACCCTAATCTAGCATGAAAATAAAAAAAACAACATATAGAATCAGATCTAGATGTTTACCTCTTCAAATATTGGCTTAGATCTTCTTCTCTTATACTCTTGAGCTTAGAGTCACAAATGTAACCCCTCTAATGGCTTACAAACACCACAAGCAAGAAGGAAACTATATGAGAGAGGTGGGAGGATGCTAAATTCGGCCCTAGGGTTTGCTTGGAAGCAAGTGGTCGAATTTGGGAGCCAGGGGTCCCTATTTATACTGCTGGATGCTAGGGTTTCAGTCTAAACCCTAATGGACAGCTTATTGACCAAGCAGCCCATGGAATCTTCTGGATTAAGGCCTATAGACGAAATTTTGATGGATCCCCATCATAATTTAGTTCTCCCTTTGACCCATTAGGTTTCCCAGCCCATATATTCAACTATCAAACATTTGACAGTTTATACCCATTTATTCAATTAGTCTCTTTTAGTCACCAAATTAATTCCCAATTTATTTATGACTAATACTAATTAAACAATATGATTTCTCCTTTAATATATTATTCATATAATATATTAATAAATCATAATATCCTCTCTTTCTCCATAAATTACCTAGTCAAGTTGCTCTGGTGAAGGCAACCCAAAAGGACCATGCACAACCGGGTCAAGTACATACCAAATATAGTTACGGGCTTAGACACTATTCCAACAATAATCACATACTGGGCTCCCACCCACTACATCGGGACTTGCTCGACATCAGACTCGCTCTGGAATCGGGCCCCACCAGGCATTGAGTCCCGCTCATTATACATATATATATCTCTTAGGCCCCGCCTGTCTCTGGGCCTGGCCCGCTATACACATACAAACATAGTAGCACATAAAGGATACATACTCTACTGTACTCCTGTTCTAAGGCCTTGCCTAACTTGGGCCTCGCCCCTGGTTTGCTACTGATGAGCTATGGAAACCCCGTCCACACTTCTGCTATTAGTGAGATATGGACCCCCGCACACACTCACTTATCTCCTATCACGGGCGTCGCCCCTACTCTGCTAATATTGAGATATGGAACCCCATCCACACTCAGCTAGTGATGAGATACGGGACCTCGCCCACACTCACCATAATATAAAAAGGGCCCAACACTAGGTAGGCTTCCTAAGCCGACTAGTGGCCTACTAGCGGCCCAATTTGCTAAATTGCGCCTAATCACTCTAATGGGCATTACCCTAAGCCCAAACATATTCTTGGACCAAATTAACTAACTTCTGATGGCCCACTAAGGCACAAAGGCCCAAAGTTCACTGCTTGGCTCAACTAGAGGCCCAAAACACACCAAGCCCATAACTGATGAGTAAGTGGGGCGTACTCCTCTGTACGTTAAGCGTACAGACTAAATCGCGTGTACGCTGCATGTACCTGCATGTATGCCCAACGTACTCCTCTATTAAGTCACTCTTCCCAATAAGTGCTTAACACCCCATTCCAGAAGCTACTATCATAGATCCAAGTCCTTACTAACGTCTTAATCCATAAAGTCGATTACTTGGTGGCTTGCAACCCATGAAATGAGCCCAAACATGAAATGTAACAACAAACTTCCATGAAAATGGCTAGATTTCATGCATGGTTATAAATGGACCCAAAAGATTGAAACTTTACTGCTTATGGAACACTTTTAGCTATAAGGGTGGCAACCCCAAGCTTAAAAACGAAGTTGCAACAAAAAGATCCATTCTTTGGACCTAAATGATGGGTTTTGAGCATTCTAACACTTCTTAAGTGTACATGCAACCCTAATAACCTTGGATCTATGTTTTTCTAATTATCATGCAAAGTTGAATTCCAAGGTTATATTCCTATCTAGCATACATGGGGAACAATTTTTAACTTGAATGAAAGATAGAATAACATACCTTGTTATTGCTTATGATCCTTGAAACCTTGTGAGCCTAGCACCCCAAGTGTGATGCCTCAAATGCTTCACACAACACCAAATGCAAAGGAGTAAAATTTTTGAGAGAATACACTGTAACAATGTAATTTTCAAAACAAAATTTTCATTTTTCAACAACCAATTTTTTCATATATAAGACATTCCCAAAAGTATTCCACAATAGTTATCAATTCAAAACATATCCCAAGATCACAAATCAAATCTTCTATCTGTGTGTACGGGTCACGCCGGCACTTTACCACGGTCCTTGCTAGTACCTGAAACACATAACACAACAACTGTAAACATAAATGCTTAGTGAGCTCCCCAAATACCACTTACACACATACGCCTTTCCAGGCCATACTCTACACGACCTTCCGGTCTATGTGTCTTAGGGAACTTCCGTCCCAGTCCCAGTAGACCTTCCGGACCTACTCATACCGACCTTCCGGTCCCTGACTCCCTGACCTTCCGGTCCATGCCATAATGCCTTCCGGCCCATATCATACATAACATACATATCACATACATAACGAAATCAGAACATGCAACGCATAACATACAGTACATGCATCTCATAGCATACAAGACCTTCCGGTCACACATAGGTACCTTTCCGGGTACAGTATAGTGAGAAGACTCACCTCGCTTGATGTCAGATAATCACTCGTGCTCGATTCCCTGACATATCGTCCTCCTATAACATAAATACATCTCTAATTAATACTTCCCTAGCTTAGTTTGACTAACACTATTAAGTCAACACTAGTCAACCCTAGTCAACGCTTGGTCAACGGTCAACCCTTGACCCGACTCGTCGAGTCCGTACGTGAAATCAAGTCATTTAAATCCTTTCCGACTCACCAAGTCACTCACCCAACTCGGCGAGTCATCCACTGATCTGAGTCACGGGACAACCCGCTCCGACTCGTCGAATCTGCTCATGGACTCAGCGAGTTCATTTCATGCACATCCTCAAACAACCTTCTGAGGCCAGATCTATTCCTCTAATCCTTAGATCTAACCTTCCCAAGTTCAATAATCACGTAAAGTCTCTATCTTGATGCACATGCAACATCCATATGACCATATATGATGATTTAGCCGCAAATACCATAACCAAAGGTCATAACCTCCATTGTTCTTCATAAAGCTTGATGAGTAAGGCTCTCTGGACCTCTATGGATCCAGATCCAAAGCCTCATCACCAGAAAGGGACTATTTGGACCTCAAATCAACTTAGTAAAGGGCACAAGAAACCCTAAATCCATTTATTCATCATAAGACAGAAGAAGGGCCAAATTAATACCTCAAATGCGATGATCTTAGCTTCAAATCCACAAAATAGCAACCTCCTTTGCTTCCTCTTGGGTAGGACCTCCTTATTCTTGCTAAACAACACCACAATGGTCAAGAATGGCTTCCCTTCTCTCTCAAAACGCTCAAGCACTCTAGGCTTTCTCTCTATGGACTGGTAGCCGCAATTAAATGCCATAAGGGCCTTTAAATAGGTCCCAAACCCGAGAAATTAGGGTTTCTTTCGTCATCTGTGACTCGGCGAGTCACTCCCTTGACTCGTCGAGTCCCCTCATTAACCATGTCATCCAGTCGCGACTAGACTCGACGAGTCTAAGCACCAACTCATCAAGTCACCTTACAACATAAATCAATATACCTAGGAAACTAGGTGTTACAATTCTCCCCCACTAAAATCAAACTTCGCCCTCGAAGTCTCTTCTAACAAATAACCCCGGATACTGCTCACGTATCTCTAACTCCAGCTCCCAAGTCAGCTCGGACCCCTTCCGATGTTGCCACTGGACCTGAACCAATGACACCTCCTTGTTTCTCAAAACCTTGATCCTCCTATCCTGAATCACGATCAGCCTCTCAACATAGTTTAGGCTAGCATCTACCTGAAAATCCTCTAATGGAACCACTGCCGAATCATCGGCGATACACTTCCTCAACTGAGACACGTGGAAGGTATCATGAATCTGACTCAACTCCGTAGGTAGCTCCAAACGATTTGCTACCCTACTCACCCTGGCGATCACCTTAAAAGGACCAATATACCGAGGCCCCAACTTGTCTCTTTTTCTGAATCGAATCACACCTTTCTAATGTGAGACTTTCAGGAGAACGGAATCACCTACCTAAACTCGAGCTCTGACCAACTTCTATCCGCATAACTCTTTTGACGGCTCTAGGCTGTCAACAACCTCTTTCTGACCTGCTGAATCTACTCGGTGGTCTCTAGTACTATCTCTATGCTACCCATCATCCGCTACCCTACCTCACCCCAGAAAATGGGGGTCTGACACTTCCTCCCGTACAACAGCTCAAAGGGTGGCATACCAATGCTCGAATGATGGCTGTTGTTATTAGAAAACTCGGCCAAGGGAAAATACGTGTCCCAACTCCTGCCGAAATCGAGTACACATGCATGAAGCATGTCCTCAAGCGTCTGAATAGTCCGCTCACTCTGACCATCGGTCTGAGGGTGATAGGCAGTGCTGAAATGCAATCTCGTACCCAACTCCTCGTGAAACTTCTTCCAAAACCTGGAAGTAAAACGTACATCCCGATCCGACAAAATCGAAATCGGTACCCCATGCCGAGATACTATTTCCCTCACATACATCTCTGCCAACTTCTCCGCAGAAGAGTTCTCACTGATAGAAAGAAAGTGGGCACTCTTCGTCAGTCGATCCACTACTACCCAAATCGCATCGACACCCCTTGGGGTTCTGGGTAACTTGGTGATAAAGTCCATGGTAATCTATTCCCACTTCCATTCGGGAATCTCCAAAGGCTGTAACTTACCATGCGGACGCTGGTGCTCGGCCTTAACCCTGCGACATGTCAAACACCTCTCAACGAACCATGCAACATCCCTCTTCATACAGGGCCACCAATACTCTCTTTTCAGATCCAAATACATCCTAGTGGCCCCGAGATGGATCGAGAACCTCGATCTATGCGCCTCCTCCATCAAGATGGTACACGTTCCACCCACAAACGGTACCCAAATCTGACCCTGAAAGGTCATAATCCCTCGGTTATCGGTAACGAACTCTGATACATGTCCGATAACCCACTCTCTCTTACGGTTCTCTGGTCTCACGACCTCAGCCTGGGCCCCTCGAATGACACCCAACACCGGAGTCATCACAGTCATCCTCATACACGTACCTCGGATTGAGGCACTCTCTGCCCTCCGACTTAGGGCATTAGCTACCACATTCGCCTTGCCCGGGTGGTACAGGATCTCACAATCATAATCCTTTACCACATCCAACCATCTCCTCTGCCGCATGTTCAAGTTGGGTTGATCTATCAAATACTTCAAACTCTTATGGTCCGTGTATATGGTACACCGAACCCCATACACATAGTGACGCCAGAACTTGAAAGCGAACACCATCGCTCCCAGCTCCAGATCGTGGGTGGGATACCTCGCCTCATGAGGCTTCAGCTGCCTCGATGCATATGCTATCACATGCCCTCTCTGCATAAGCACCGCTCCCAACCCTGATATCGATGCATCACAGTACACCATGAAATCCTCCATCCTTTCTGGAAGAGCGAGCACCGGGGCTTCGCACAGTCTCTGGCGAAGTGTCTCGAAAGAGGCCTGCTGCTTTAGGCCCCATGAAAAAGCAACACCCTTCCGGGTCAATCTGGTGAGTGGCACGACGATCTTGGAGAAATCCCTGATAAATCTTCGATAATAGTCGGCCAATCCTAGAAAGCTCCTGATCTCGGTGGGCGATCTCGGCACCTCCCACCTCATGACTGCCTCAATCTTGGCCGGATTGACCAAAATCCCATTCTGGTTGACGAGATGCCCCAAGAACTGGACCTCTCGTAACCAAAACTCACACTTGGAGAATTTTGCATAAAGCCTCTCCGATCTCAGAACTACAAGGATCTCCCTCAAATGCTCCTCATGCTGTTCTATAGATCTCGAATACACCAAAATATCATCAATGAACACGATCACCGACCGATCCAACATCGGCTTGCACACCCTGTTCATGAGATCCATGAACGCTGCTGGTGCATTGGTGAGCCCAAAAGGCATCACCACGAACTCGTAATGCCCATAACGAGTTCTAAACGCCGTCTTCTGGATATCTTCATCTCGAACCCTCGTTTGATGATAACCCGACCTCAAGTCTATCTTGGAGAACCAAGACGCCCCTTGCAACTGATCGAACAGATCATCGATCCTCGGTAACGGATAACGGTTCTTGACCGTCAACTTGTTCAACTCCTGGTAGTCAATGAACATCCATTGCGAACCATCCTTTTTCTTGACAAAAAGGATCGGCGCTCCCCAAGGCGAACTACTCGGTCGAATAAACCCCTTCCCCAGCAGCTCCTGAAGCTGCGAGGATAACTCCTGCATCTCTGGCGGTGCGAGGAGATAAGGCGCCTTGGCGATAGGCGCTGCTCCCGGAACCAAATCGATATGGAACTCCACTTGCCTCTCAGAAGGCACACCCAACAATTCCTCGGGAAAAAAATCTGGGAACTCGCACACTATCGGAACCTCATCAATCGAACTTGGCCTCCCAGCGGCCACTTGTGTGTCCATCACATTGGCTACAAACCCGATGCAGCCCTGCTGCAAACTCTGTCTCGCCTTGGCAGCCAAACAAAATGCTGACCCACATCAGGTTCCCTCGCTGTATACTGTAAGTACTCCCCCACTAGGGTCTCGTATCGTCACTAACTGACGCTCGCAGTCTATAACAGCTCCAAATCGGCTCAACGAATCCATGCCCACTATAACACATACGTCCCCCATCGCAATCGGGACCATATCTATCGGAAACTCCACACCGAAGATCTCAAGGATACATCCTCGAATCACATCCGTAGCATACACCGCTCGCTCGTCAGCTATAGAAACTTGCAGAGGTCGACTCAACGCCTCTCGTTGGATACTAATGTGCTGACTAAAAGCCAAGGAAACAAATGACCGACGCGCTCCTGAGTCAAATAACACCAAAGCAGGTACATAATTCACAAGAAAAGTACCTACGCATATCATCATATAAGCACAAAATTTCAACTCAAAATAAAAAAATAAGAACACATACCAGCCACAACATCGGGCGCCGCGCGGACCTCCTCCGCCGTCAACAAGAAAGCTCTCCCACGAGCCTTCGGTGCCTCAGCTTTCACTGGCCGAACCTCGGTAACCCTAGCAGCAGGCGCAGATCCCTGTGCTGACCTCTGATGCAACTGCGGACACTCGGCCTTCCTATGGCCAGTCTGGTTGCAATGAAAGCAAACCATGAATCCCTTGGGTCAATCCTTGGCGATATTCCCCTCCTTGCCACATTTGTAGCAAGCACCCGATCGACAGACCCCCTCATGTCCCTTGTCGCACTTCCCGCAAGTGCGGCCCTTCTGGCCTCCAGTCCTCGAATCAGCAGACTTGGTCCGCATGGCTGCTGGCTGAGACTGAGCCGGCCGCCGATCCATCCTCTGTGACTTGGCCTCCTCCCTGGCCTGAGTCTCCAACTCAATATCCCTCTTCCGGGCATTTTCCTGGAGCTCAGAAAATGTCCGGTACGTCGAGTTCGATACGAACTCCCGAATGTCTCTCCTCAGAACGCCCAAATACCAGCTCATACGTGCCTGCTCAGTAGACACCTGCTCAGGGCAGAACATCGCCCTCTCATGAAACTTCCTTGCAATCACAGTGACCGAATCAGTACCCTGCATGAGGGTCAAGAACTCTTGAACCAATCGTTCCCTCTCCACCGAGGGAACATACTCATCTCTGAACATGGTGGTGAACCTCTCCCAGATCACCTCTGAAATCTCTGCAACTGAAAAGCTTGCCAGCACGAACTTCCACCAGTCCTTCGCTCCCAAGCGAAGCTGGTTCAACGCGAACCGAACCGTCAGATGCTCCGGACATGAACACGTTTAGAAGCATCACTCAATATCAACAATCCATCTCATCGCAGCGATCGGATCCCGCGCCCCATCAAACTCAGGTGGCTTCGTGTTGCTGAACTCTCGAAACAACAACGAGTCACCTCCCTGAGTCCTGGCAGCAGCCACAGCTGCGGTAGCTGCAGTAGCAGCAGCCTCAGTCACCGCGGCACATCGCTCATCGAAAGTCTCAATCAGTGTGGTCTTGATAGACCCAAACATCTCCGGAATCTCGGCCCTAATCGCCGCCGCCACCTCATCGTGGATCATCTGACGAAGCTCCTCGTCACTCACACTGCTCGCCTCAAGTCTGTGGCGTGTCCCAACCATGATGTCTCTGAAATATAACATAATAATATCAAAGACTTGTTCGAGCATGCTCGCACTCGATAACTCGACCGTACTTGTTCCTTAGTACCCAAAGGATTCTTACTTAGAGTGCGCACTGCTCCGGTGTCTTCGGTAGTACGGGCCCTTATACTACCGTCTACACCGCATCAGTATTCACCCTAAGTCCTCCTCCTTGGATCCCAGATCACAAGTACTCTATATCTCACTGGCATAGGCTACCCTTCGGTAGACCTCTTATCAGCCCCTCACTGCTATCTACTCGCGCTCAAGCATCACATAGCAGCACAATCCTTACTAGGCTAAGGCAACACAAAATCAGGCCACTCTAGTCCTAACATGAATACCTAGCCAACTCTAGCATGCCTAACATAATATATCATATCTCATAACACATAACATAAGGGCATTTTGGGGATTCACCGTTCGGGCGCTGGCTGACCGTACACACTGCTCCGCTCTGGTTGTCTCAAAACCTCTTGCTCTTTAAAAAAAATATTAGTTTTATTGTTTTAAAATTCTTCTCAAATCCTCAGTTTGAGTTCAGATACACCCGAAGGTGCATCCGAGTCTCTCAAACCAAGCCTCTGATACCAACTTGTAACGATGTAATTTTCAAAACAATATTTTCATTTTTCAACAACCAATTTTTTCATATATAAGACATTCCCAAAAGTATTCCACAATAGTTATCAATTCATAACATATCCCAGGATCACAAATCAAATCTTCTCTCTGTGTGTACGGGTCACGCCGGCACCTTACCACGGTCCTCGCTAGTACCTGAAACACATAACACAACAACTGTAAGCATAAATGTTTAGTGAGCTCCCCAAATACCACTTACACACATACGCCTTTCCAGGCCATACTCTACACGACCTTCCGGTCTATGTGTCTCAGGGGACTTCCGTCCCAGTCCCAGTAGACCTTACAGTCCTACTCATACCGACCTTCTGGTCCCTGACTCCCTGACCTTCCGGTGCATGACTTAACGCCTTCCGGCCCATATCATAAATAGCATACATATCACATACAGAACGAAATCAGAACATGCAACACATAACATACAGTACATGCATCTCATAGCATACAAGACCTTCCGGTCACACATAGGTACCTTTCCGGGTACAGTATAGTGAGAAGATTCACCTCGCTTGATGTCGGATAATCACTCGTGCTCGATTCCCCTACCTATCGTCCTCCTATAACATAAATACATCTCTAATTAATACTTCCCTGGCTTAGTTTGACTAAAACTATTAAGTCAACACTATTCAACCCTAGTCAACGCTTGATCAACGGTCAACCCTTGACCCGACTCATCGAGTCTTGCAAGGACTCATCGAGTCCGTACGTGAAATCAAGTCCTTTGAATCCTTTCCGACTCACCGAGTCACTCACCCAACTCAGCTAGTCATCCACTGATCTGAGTCACGGGCCAACCCGCTCCGATTCGTCGAGTCTGCTCATGGACTCAGCGAGTTCATTTCATGCACATCCTCAAACAACCTTCTGAGGCCAGATCTATTCCTCTAATCCTTAGATCTAAACTTCCCAAGTTCAATAATCACGTAAAGTCTCTATCTTGATGCACATGCAACATCCATATGACCATATATGATGATTTAGCTGCAAATACCATAACCAAAGGTCATAACCTCCATTGCTCTTCATAAATCTTGATGAGTAAGGCTCTCTGGACCTCTATGGATCCAGATCCAAAGCCTCATCACCAGAAAGGGACTATTTGGACCTCAAATCAACTTAGTAAAGGGCACAAGAAACTCCAAATCCATTTATTCATCATAAGACAGAAGAAAGGTCAAATTAATACCTCAAATGCGATGATCTTAGCTTCAAATCCACATAATAGCAACCTCCTTTGCTTCCTCTTGGCTAGGACCTCCTTCTTCTTGCTAAACAACACCACAAAGGTCAAGAATGGCTTCCCTTCTCTCTCAAAACGCTCAAGCACTCTAAGGTTTCTCTCTATGGACTGGTAGCCGCAATTTAAGGCCATAAGGGCCTTTAAATAGATCCCAAACCCAAGAAATTAGGTTTTCTTTCGTCAGCTCTGACTCGGCGAGTCACTCCCTTGACTCGTCGAGTCCCCTCATTAACCACGTCATCCAGTCGTGACTAGACTCGACGAGTCTAAGCACCAACTCGTCGAGTCACCTTACAACATAAATCAATATACCTGGGAAACTGGGTGTTACAATTCCCCCCCCCCCCACTAGAATCAGACTTCGCCATCAAAGTCTCTTTCAACAAATAACTCTGGATACTCCTCACGCATCTAACTCTGGCTCCCAAGTCAGCTCGGACCCCTTCCGATGTGGCCACTGGACCTGAACGAATGACACCTCCTTGTTTCTCAAAACCTTGATCCTCCTATCCCGATCGGGAACGACCTCTCAACATAGTTCAGGCTCGCATCCACCTGAAAATCCTCTAATGAAACCACTGCCGACTCATCGGCGATACACTTCCTCAACTGAGACACGTGGAAGGTATCATGAATCTGACTCAACTCCGCAGGTAGCTCCAAACGATATGCTACCCTACCCACCCTGGCGGTCACCCTGAAAGGACCAATATACCGAGGCCCCAACTTGCCTCTCTTTCTGAATCGAATCACACCTTTCCAAGGTGAGATTTTCAGGAGAACGAAATCACCTACCTAAAACTCGAGCTCTGACCGACGTCTATCCGCATAACTCTTCTGACAGCTCTAGGCTGTCAACAACCTCTGTCTGACCTGCTGAATCTGTAATGTGTTAGACTTTAACCTTACATACATTGATCTTCTGTAATGTCGAGGCTTCAATGTCATAAAAACGTAGGCAACGATATTACAGAATGTTCCAATGGAACTTTGTTACTAAAAAATCTCCAAAGTAATGAAGTTTCAAATTCAAGATACACTCCTTGAGCACCTTCCCTGCATTAAAGTTTCTAACTTATATGTAGACTTTAATCATCAGATCCCTCTATGGAAACATGTAACATCCCGAAATTTAGGTCAAAGAGTGTGAACGGTCAAGTTCACAGTAAATCTTTTGGTAATTTGATTTATTAAGTTTTAATGCCTCTAATGTAAAATAAATGAGTTATTTCAACTATTATAAGATACCATACGATATCTTACTTCCAAATATGTAATATGACAAACAAATCAAATAGCTCAAACTGCAACCTTAGGAATGCGTCTAAAAAACTGAAATTTCGCATTAAGTAATTATGAGCAATACAAACACTCTAGTCTTGTAGTACGCATTTCCCTGATTACGAAAATATAAAGAATGTCCAAAACAGAGTTCGTATGCAAAAGCTACGACCGTTTTAAGAATCCAAAACCAGTACAATGCAGATTTTCTTAAAATCGTTAAAACCGTTTCTATCCACTGAGAGACTTGCATACCTCAAATAGAAATTACAAAAGCATTTTTGGACTAAGCATATAGCCTAATATTTAATTTCATATTTGAAATATTTTTGAAAAAATATTTATGAAAGTTAAAAAAAAATCAGACGTTTTCAGCGTAATTAAATGTGAAACCTTAATTGTCATTTCACGGAGACCAGTATAACATAAGTCAATTTCGTCTGCATTTTTGGAATCACCACGACCTAAACATTAAGCAGACACTTTTAGAAAATTTATATGAATCCATAAGAGGGCAAGAGAATCGAGGTCGATATCATGATAAATAAATATATATAAAATGTATCGTAATTACTATTATGAAAAATGTTTATAAGTTGTATAATGACAATGCCACAATATATGTATATATATTTTTTATGTCATATGACATTTCAAAAGAATAAAATTTGTCGTGTAATCAAAATATCTATCTTATATAATTAAAATTTTATAACAACACTAAATTAATATAAGTATTTATATAAATTATATGACATTTTTCCAAATACCAATCGCTACATGTATGACAATTTGAACACTTATAATATACACATTAATATAGATGAGAGAAAACCATACATTCAAATGAATTAAATATAATGCATACTTGCATCCATGCTACAATAGTATTTTATACTATTAAAAATCAAATTGAAGATTTTATATACAATTCCAAAAATTTAAATGTGCAGAAAATGATTTTTTACAATACATACACAAATACATCTATTTAATCTACCAAATACAAATAAATAAATAAATAAATAAAGACAGGCAAATTATTCTAACTTATATTTTGTACAATTGATTGAGTGTTGCCTTTCTAAGTTATATTTTGTACAACTAATTGAGTGTTTGCTTTCCCTTTCCAAATTGAACCGTGCACTCCTTCTATACAAGTATGGTATTCTATATTTATAATCATCGATCAAATCTCAAAAATGGACTAAGAACATCAAACCCCACTTCAGTCCCTTCCTGTTTAGGTGACCAAAGCCTCAACTCAAACACCCATTTCCCCTATCGGTGTCTATCAAAACAATCAAAATCAAAACACCCTTGAAGATCTTTTGTTAATGTTCTTCGTTCTTCTTTGATTTTTAGCCAGGAACCAAAACCAAACGCCCGAGATATCCTTGTGTTGATCTATCTTCTTTCCCTGCAATCAAAGGCAAAACCCAAACACAAATTTCATCCATCGATTTATGTCAAACAATCAAACCCAAAATCTAACTTAATTCAATCGATTTTCTGTCAAAAATTTAATCCCAAAGGCCCAAACACCCAATTAGATTCTATTCATTACTGTGCAGCAATCAAAAAAAAAAAAAAAAAAAAACGACGAAGCCCGAAGGAGTTGCAGAAGTAGCCCCATCCATTACCTGAAATCGCTGGAGACCGACGCTTCCTCACGATCTGTTCCATCGATTGGACCATTATTTCTTCGAGTTCACCTCATAGATAGTTTTCCTCGCATTCCCTGTTCACCTTTCGATCGAGCAACGACGCCAACACCCCGTCTTCGTCACTGCTGCTGCTGGGGATACCTGACCCTTCGCTGCTTCTCCCCTTCGGCCATGGAACCCCGGAGACAACAATCCATCTGGCGATTGATCACTGAAAACACGCCTGCTTCAGTGACACTTCTGCTTGAGACGCCCAGACTTCACGCCTCGCAGCCAGACAAGAAGAGGGAAGCTACGTTGCTTCGGCCTCGCCGATCCCGGAGACGACAACCTCCCCTCGTCCTTCGATGGGAGAATGTCGCCTGCGAAGCCCCGTAACCGCTTCTTGTTTTCCGACGACAACCTCCCCTTGTTTTTTTTTCTTGATTTGAAGAAAACGGAGACCCCGATCCCTGTTCTCCCTATTTCGATTGTATTAGCCTAATCCACCAGATTCGTCCCTCATTTTTATCAAATAGTAAAAAACAACCCCTCTGTTACGTTAATATTACAATCAGCCCTAACAATCATTTGATTTTGATAAAGTAACAAAATAACCCTTCATTTGACAAATACCTTACAAGATCAACCCAATCCTAAACCATTGAAACCATTTATCCAAAACAACACCTCCCTTGAATTATTTTAACCAAATCAGTTCTATTTTGGTTAATTATATTACCAAACGACCCCCAATAGTTTATATTTGTTACGAAATGGTCCCGAGAGTATTAAAAAGTTCAAGAATTATGGATTTACAGTTTCTCATGTCAAGTTTCTCCAAGAAACCGAATTCGAATGATTGGAACTCACGCTACGAATGTAAGTGCTTACGACCCCTTTTTAATATTTTAATTATTTCCGCGGGGCGGGGGGGGGGGGGGGGGGGGGACGTCATGTATGTATCACAACAATGTAAATTAGTAAACAAGCAACAACATCATCCATCACATTAATAGAATAATTCTGCTTACAAGTGTGTTCTTTCATAGTATAAAACAACATAATGAATACTCAAAATAAAAGACGAGTCTTGATTGCTCCGTCTTCTCTAAACCTTGCATCGGTACCTGTCTATTTGTAACCTGAGAATACAAGTTATTTTGAAAGCGAGTATCCATAATAAAGCTGGTGAATTCATAAGTATTATAATGTTATCGCTTTGAAAAGTTGTTATGAAAGACTGGTGAATGTTTGATGAAACGTTTAGTATAAGTATCAAAACCCTAGAAAATCTCATATTTCCTACTAGTATAAAAAGTAGTCTTCTACCAAGACCCGAATGTTTTAAAAGTAGTCTTCTACCAAGACCTGACTGTTTTAAAAGTAGTCTTCTACCAAGACCTGAATGTTTTGAAAGTAGTCTTCTACCAAGACCTGACTGTTTTGAAAGTACGCATCACTTGTAAATGTGACGGTTTTTCCCCTGTTTAACTATTATTATAAACCTATAAAAGTAATAATATAATAACTTATGTTGTATCCTTTGGTACTAAGATATTCTAGTATAATCTACCTCGTCGGTTATGTGAACGTGACACAAAATAAAGGTAACAATATAATTATATAGGTATTAGTCCACCCCGTCGTTATCTGAATGTATCACAAAATAAAGGTAATGAGCTAATAAAATTAAGTATTATCATTTGGTACTAGAATAAACACGGCGTGGAAACTCGCCGTAAATGGATCCACCGTAGACATCCGTAGATGTGCATTTACCTCTGTTACTAACAGCCGGGTGTAGGAATAGTTAGTCCCTTAAGTATACCTGTAATGGTATCAACCGTAGACATTCGTAGATGTGCATTTACCTTTGTAGCTAATAGAGGGATTAGGAGTGGTTAACCCCTTATAGTATCTTATCATATAGTATCCATGTAAAAGTATCCCTGTAAGAGTATCAATATAAGTGTATTCATGTAAGAGGAATCTCTGAAAGAGTATCCCTTCATATAGCATGTAGTATAGACTCATGAATGAACTGACTCTGGTTTAATTCCTTGTACTAGGAATAATGTTTTGTATCCCCTAAACTATTCCTATAATTGTTTACTGGAATGTAATTGATGAGTGTCCAAGTAGGTTTATACACCCTTGCTACCAAGGAGTGTCGGAACTGAACTAACTGATGGAACTTTTATGTCTATATAGTTATACATGATCTATATAACTAATATTTAGACGACATTCGGACGAATAAGTGACACCCTTAGGCCACATCCCAACAAGAACAACAAAAGAAATAAGGCGAGCTAGCCATTCTAAGTCTTTTAAACCTTTCTTATTTAACTATACATATATAGGCAAGCATTTAACAATATAAAAGTATAGAAGAATTTTTGTAAAACCTTTGAAAAGTTTAATAAATAAGAATTTATGACTAAATGTCAGTTTATAAAACGATTCGAAAACCGTTGACAAGACAGTTTAAGTGTAAGAAAACCTTTGTTTGAAGCACAACTATAACATATTCAGAAAGGAAACATACAGTTTGTAAGACAGTTTCTAAAAGTGTTTAAACATGTAAAAACGTTTGAGAAAGCTATTTGAAGTACTCTGTTTGGTGAAACGGCTAAAAGTGTAGTAAGTCCAATTGTATGTTAGTTATAAATCACATATGATTCACTTGATAAAAAGTGTATAATGAAACTTTATATAACACACGATAATAACCGTGTGTTTTACTTGTATTCCCCCCCCCCCCCCTTAAAAGCATATGAAAGCATTTACAAAACATTTAAAAGTGTAGATTATAGGGGGTATGAACTCACATGAAAGATCGAAGAAGGCGAGATGAAAATCGAGCAGAACTTTGACTTGAGAAAGCGGATTTTCTCGGGATTCTCGGGAATCTCGGGAGTATAAACGACTGTCGGGGCTTGAGTATGGAAACCGGGGCTTCGGGATATCACGTGCACGGGAAACGAGGAAAAAACGTAAGAAAGAAAAGAGGAAATGAGCCTTTTCCCCGGAACCCTCGCATCCCTTTTATAGGGGTTGGGAACCGCCTCGGTACGCTGGGCGTAGGTGGTTATGCTGGGCGTACGCGTGCGTCATGCGTGACCGCATCCTCGACTGCCTCGGAGCTCAGATGGGACGAGGCATAGCCTCGCATAGGGGCGACGTGGACGATCCGAGACCTAGTCCTCGAGTACGTTGGGCGTACGAGAGTACGCTGGGCATAACTCGGATTGGCCTGGTGACTCCTCCTTCGGATAATACCGAAATTTGATTTAAATAATTATTTTTATTATTTATTTTTAAAAGGTTGGGGTAAGAAAACTTCGTTAGAAATCCATAACTTCATTATCCGATGTCTGTTTTTGCCAGACTTTTTACCGTTGAAAAACCATTGTCGAGACCTTTGATTCTTATTTAGGTCATTCCGGCCAAAAGTCGCTCGATCTCTGATTCGAGTTTTTAGCTGTCTATCGCTATGCCGAACTTGGAAAAAATCATAACTTCCTTATACGAAGGCAGATTTGGATGTTCTTTTTATGTACGATCACGGTTTAATGATATCTACAACTTTCATTTAGATACTTAAGGCTAAAAAACTATTGTATTGAAACTTCGCGTTTTTCGTTAATCGGTGTTGCCGGTTTTGTCGGAAATCTTAGAATGGTCATAACTTCTTAGTTATAACTCGGATTTTAGTGTTCTTTATATGTATGAAAACCTTGTTATGATTCCTACCACTTTATTTACCCAAATAAAATTTTAGGAGAGTTATATTTTGATCTAAATTTGACTGGTGTTACATTACATTGTCTCAAAATATCTGGTTGTCACATCATCCCCCCATTAGAGAGAATTTCGTCCCGAAATTAGAGTTTAAGCAGAATTGATAATCATGCTACAATTGAAAGTTTTATTTTCTCCTCGTGTTCTTAAGTGAACTCAGGTCCTCGCTTGGCATTCCAGCGAATCTTTCACTATCGGGATACGACTTTGTTTCTTTCATTTGACTTCACTGGTGTGATAAATCTTCTTGGTCGAATGTATGTTGAATGTTTTTGTGGTCTGTGAAAATAGTACACCTTGTACCCTACAAGTAGTGTCTCTAGATCTTCAGAGCAATTACCGCTGCTCCTGACTCAAGATCATGTGTTGTATAGTTAACTTCTTGCGTCTTAACCTGTCTTGAGGTATAGGCAGTGACCTTTCCTATTGCATAAGAACTCAATCAAGCCCTTGGTTGGATGCATCACCTTTCACCACGAAATCTTCTATCCCCTTTGAGAGGGATAATATCAGTGCGGTGCCCCAGGCTTACTTTATCGTTTGGAACGCTATTTCTTGTTTATAGACAAGTCCGGTGCTCCTCCAAGTGAGAAACTTGGCCTAAAGAATCCTCTTCTGAGGAGTTCGTTAAGCTGTGTGGGAAGTTCCAGTATCTTAGTTGGAGTTAGACGATAAGGTGATTTGGCTACTGGGGTAACCCTTGTATCGGTAGTTCTTTTGGAAAGGTGTTGGGAAAGTCGCATACTTTTGGGATGTTCTGAATGTCCTTCACTTCTTGGCTCGTATCGACAATGTGTGCAAGGAATGTGTGATATTCCCTTCTTAAGCTCTTTTGAGCCTAAATACACGAAATGATGCGAAGGTTCATACTTGATTTGTCTCCGTAAGTAACAAGAGGTTCTTTGATAGGGAGGTTAAGATGAATTGCTTTCCTAAAGTGCTTGATATCGGCTTGATGTAGACTCAACCAATTCATACTGATTATGACGTCTTCGCTAGAAAGACGTTTACGGAGAAGGAGACGTACGCATGAAACTGGTATTGTGCGGATCGAATTGACTCAAGTTGTATGATAATGTCGGACTTACTTAGAAGTAAAAGATGTCAGATTTGAACATAAAGGCGTTATAGGCAAAACACAACGGTGCAACTTTTAACAGAGTTACAGTGCTTTAGAGTAACTATAGGAATACTGCTGCGAACAAAGTATACTACAAAAGGCAAGTATACGCAGCACAAGGGTCCCTTAACTGATGGGATCTCGCAAAAGATAAGACTCGAGTTGCACTAGTTTTAAACATATTTTAAAAACATACCTAATACTGACGATTGGAAGTGAACCTATACTATAGTAGGGTCCTTCGTTGCCTCTTTCCATTCTGAGGTCAAACTCCTCCGGATTCGCCGTCGTTCTTCTCTGTTGGACAGTCCCTCTTGAGGTGTCCCATTACGCCACATAGATGGCATATTCGAGAGATTTCGACATTGGTGGTTGAAGTAATGTGTTGGATCCGAGTCTTGCTGTAACAGACAGTGTGTCCCTTTTTATTGCAGTTTAAGCACTGCATTTTCCGAGAAGGTCCATGATGGTCGTAGTTGCATTTGTTGCACTTTGGGAGATTCCCAGCATACTGTCTGGCCGGGTAATGGATAATTTGGATACTAGAAGGGATGATAGTAGGAGGCACAAAAGTCATGGCTGCGAAGGTTGCCACCGATTGTTGTCTTTTGCTCGCCCCCTGGGGTGACTTGCCTTTAGCCTTAGCCCAGAACTTTCGTTTGTTATTCTTGGGCTTGGGATTCGGGGTGTCGTGGTAGTTTGTTGCTCGTTCAGGTACTTGATTGTTACTTGGATTGGAATTATTTTTAATAATCCTACTAACATTCATGTTCTTAGCGTTAAGGTGGGTCAGAACAGCTCTTACGGCAGCCGAGGCTGCAGTTTGAAAGGTAGATGCATCAATCTGAAGAGTTGGTATTTGGTTGATGGGTTGATCGTTTTTCTTTGGCGACATGATTCTGTTACACGGAAAGAGAATGAATTTGTGAGCGAGTATGGTTGAACCTAGACGTAGTTCAATCATTCATGTAAAGAGTAGAAGTATGGTTTTGAAGGTTTGACCTACATCCCTATGATGCAGTCCTAGTATAGATTAGAAGTAAACTAATAGAATGGTGTCAAAACGTTTATCGTCCAAACCAGGGTTTTATTGGTTGGTGGGTAACATGATCCAACCTTTGAAAGAGAATTGGGAATGATCCCTGAGCTAAATTAACCTAGTCCAATAACTTGACTAGAGTGGGTTTCAGATAGACTACAATGAAAGCATTTGAAAAAAGATTGACACGGAAGTTAGCCGACTGTCGATATCTTTGATGTTTAAGATGTAATAGGTTTGGGGAAATTGACCTTGTTGTAGGTCTTACATCATATTTGGAGTAGAAAAGTCTTTGACAGCATAAAGACTTAACTAAAAGTACTTACAGTACAAGGTAGTCACATAGAAAGTACTTACGCAAAACATAGACAGGAACACGGTTCTTTAAAAAATAGAAGGAAGTAAGGTATCTGTCACACCCCCAAACCAGAACGATGGAATCGTTCGAGGGCGGAAGACTTCATGTAGTATTGAAACAGCTGAATACATAGTAAAGAAAGTAAACACAACCAACACGCACACACACACACACACACACACACACATATATATATATATATATAATTGAAAAAGTTACATTGTTTGTGGGTATTATAGGTTCCAAAATATCAATTACAATGTGTTGTCAAAATGAAATTTAACTAACGCGGCAGCGTCCCTTCTTTAAAAGTAGTAGTTTACCTGTATTACTGAATCCCTGAGAAATACAATTAGTTTTGAAAGAGTAGGTCAGCATTTAAGCTGGCGAGTTCATAAGTATTTAGTGACAATGTTTGAATAAAATCAAATGAAATTTGTTTGCAGATGTTTCGAAAAACTCCTAGGAAATCCAATATTTCCTACTAGTATAAAAGTAGTCTTCTACAAAGACTCGATTGTTTTGAAGGTTTTCTTTTATAAACCCAATATCCGTTCATAAGTGTGTGGTAGTTTAAAAGTTCCAACACTGAAATGCAACCGTGGTTTTCATGCCTAGAGTAGTAAATTTGTGTAAGTATTAAAGCACTAAGGCATTTGATAACCCGATAAATCAATAAGTTCTTAATACTCCATGTGAGTTTTATAACCATACTAATGACCCAGACTGCTTGTAACAACGTTCTTCAGGCGTTGAAATGTTATGACATTTGTCACCCCAGGCCCGCGGGCCTAGCTGTAGCTAACAACTTAGGTGCGGGATTGTTAATCCCGTATAGATCTATACACAAGTATCACGCTCCCCCTACAAGGGATTATGGTATGTAATACAAGACTTAAAATGCATACTCGAAAGTACGTGAAATGTCTCACAAAACTTAGTATAAAACAGATTTACATATGAAAATGTCCATTTGTTCTTGAATATGAAAGTATCTCTTTGATATAGTATTTCTAGTATGTAAATGTTCATGATTTCCTCGTACTATACCTATTATAGTTATTAAAAGTGTGTGTTTCGTTTGTATAGCAAATCCTAGTGTAATGTTCACTTGTTATGTAAAGTATAACATCTAAAGTGACATAAATGATCACATATACTTAAAGTATAAATAAAGGGTTTGATTCGCATATACGTATATATATATATATATATAAACATGTTTTATTTCCAAAAGAAAAGATGTTATCGTGAATATATATTGCATACAAAAGTTCCCATGTAGTAGTTATGAATCACATATGATTCGCTTGATAGAAAAAGAGTATATAGTGAAACTTTATGTTACACACGATAATAACCGTGTGTTTACTTGTATTCCCATCCCCCCCTTAAAAGTGTATAAAAATCATTGATAAACATTTGAAAGTGTAGATTATAGGGGTATGAACTCACTTGATTGATTGGGGAAAGCGAGATGAAAATCGAGCAGAACTTAGGCTTGTGAAAGTTGATTTTCTCGGAATTCTCGGGAATCTCGGGAGAGTAGAACCTTCCTTCGGAACTTGAGTGTGAAAACCAGGGCTTCAGGAGGGCTTCGAGAGCTTAACCGCACAGTTTCAGCACGAGAGAGGGAAGAATGGAGCACCTAAACCCGGCACCCCAAGAGTTCTATTTATAGGGGGTATTTTTGAGTGCCACGTCGTGGCTAGGATGTGCCACATCATGGGGAGAAATTATATCCTCTTCCATTGATGGGACGCCCTCAGTCACTTGCCGGGTCGCGGCAAAACAGTGCCACGTCGTGGCAAGCCTGACAGCCTCGAATTTTGGACCCCAAACTTGTAAAATCCATAACTTTCGCGTGCGAGCTCCGTTTTCGATGTTCTTTATATGCACGCGTAGCTAAAAATATGATCTACGACTCTCGTTTAGACTTCATTGGAAAATTTTGAATTTATTTTTAATTATTTATTTTTAACGGGCCGGGACACGAAAAGTCCGTGTAAAATCCATAACTTCTTCATCCGATGTCCGTTTTCGTCAGACTTTTCGCCGTCGTGCTACTAATGTTGAGACCTTCGATTATCATTTAGGTTGTTTTGGTCAAAAGTCTCTCGAGCTCTATTTCGAGTTTTTAGCTGTCTACTGCTACATTCGGATCTTGGAAAAATCATAACTTCCTCATATGAAGTCAGATTTGGACGTTCTTTTTGTGTACGCTCACGGTTTAATGTTATCTATAAATTTCATTTAGATACTTAAGGCTAAATGCTATTGTATTGAAACTTCGCATTTTTCGTTTAATCGGTGTTGCCGGTTTTGACGGAAATCTTAGAATGGTCATAACTTCTTCGTTATAACTCGGATTTTAGTGTTCTTAGTATTTCTGTAACCCTTGACACGATATCTAACATAATAGATATTCTTATAAAGACTTTTTACATATTTCATTTTCGAAGTTAATTTCATTATTTCAAAGGTAGCTTCAATACTTGACTTTTTAGGTCATTACATAAAGTCGAAATATCGGGTTGTCACAGTATCTCCTACTGGCGACGATCACCCTTATGGCGAACCCTTAGTTCGGTTAGTTGACGTTCCATATCAAGCAGATATCTTTCATACACCTTCTGGCGTACTTGGAGCTCTATGACTTCGGCTCTTCTTTCAGCTAGTGCTTGCAGCTGGGTCTCATGGTTTCTCTCAGATCTCTCACTTGTGATCAAGGCGATTGGTGCGAATGGTATGCATTTTGGCATTGGCATTAACCTCTTCGATACGTTGGAGAGCCGTCCTTCCTGAATTTCGTTTCGGGCAACTCTACGGATCAGGATTGGTATAACTCTGTCTGCTGAGCTCCCTTCGCTTGAGTGGTAGAAGCTTCGGTCTCCTTTAAACGTCAAAGGTTGATCTTGCTCTCTGCTCCATGTTTCCAAGCATTCTAACCAAGGAGGCGTCGGGCCATGAAAAGCGGGACGAGGGTTAGGATTTGGAACAAGAGCCATTGGGGGTAGGTTCTCCACTTCAGTTTTGGAGGCAAAACCATCAGCAAAGCCTTCAGCATGGTGACCATCCATAGGGATTTGGTGATAAACCACTGGCTCCTCTCCAAGCCATCCAGCATTGCCGTAGTTAGGGTAATACGGGTTGCCGTGGGGATGGAATCCAGCCATGATATCTACGCGAAAAAGGGATATTAAGAACTAACTAGATAGACGAACTAAATAAGATAATTATAAGATGATATTTATCAGTTGCTTCAATACTTGTTTAGTGCATACCAATTATATGTATTTAGGAAAGGATAGACCTTCGAATAAGTGACCCTAACCCTAAGCCCCCAACCCAACGAGGACAGGACATAACACAAAGATTCACAGATTCTAAGTCTATGACATTCTAGTACATATAACCTTAGTGTATCTACTAAACAACTATTGACATACTGATAAAAATCTATTTAGTTCTCAGATAAGAAATTATAGTAGCACTAAATACCCCTATGGTATTTCATTGTGGTCGTGTTGGTAAGTTTTTAGACTTATTGCCACATCACAACCATTCTTGGGCATATGCTAATCACTCCTCGGACCAGCATAGTTGATCAGACTATGCCATTCCCAGGACTGACCATACATCCCCAAGCTTACTTGTGATATTCAAAAATCGTAATGGTTTTATTCTTGTCATTGTGACACTGATTTTAGTATGAATGCAGGCACGTATGCTTAATTAAATATTTTATTATTTAAAAGTATAAACTCTTGGTTAGAGTATTTTAATCCCATTGTATTTATAGTTAGTATATCTTTTATGGGTTGATATACTCAATTCACTATAAACAATGCTCTGATACCAATCTGTCACACCCCAAAACCGAGAATGACGGAAACGTTCTGGGGTGGAGGACGTCATGTATGTATGACAACAATGTAAAGTAGTAAACAAGCAACAACATCATCGTTTGCGGTAATAGAATAATTCTGCTTACAAGTCTGTTCTTTCATAGTATAAAACAACATAATGAATACTCAAAATAAAAGACGAGTCTTGATTGCTCCGTCTTCTCTAAACCTTGCATCAGTACCTGTCTATTGGTAACCTGAGAATACAAGTTATTTTGAAAGCGAGTATCCATAATAAAGCTGGTGAATTCATAAGTATTTTAATGTTATTTCTTTTAAAAGTTGTTATGAAAGACTGGTGAATGTTTGATGAAACGTTTAGTATAAGTTGAAAACCCTAGAAAATCCCACATTTCCTACTAGTATAAAAAGTAGTCTTCTACGAAGACCCGAATGTTTTGAAAGTAGTCTTCTACCAAGACCTGACTGTTTTGAAAGTAGTCTTCTACCAAGACCTGAATGTTTTGAAAGTAGTCTTCTACCAAGACCTGACTGTTTTGAAAGTACGCATCACTTGTAAATGTGACGGTTTTTCCCCTGTTTAACTATTATTATAAAACTATAAAAGTAATAATATAATAACTTATGTTGTATCCTTTGGTACTAAGATATTCTAGTATAATCTACCTCGTCGGTTATGTGAAAGTGACACAAAATAAAGGTAACAATATAATTATATAGGTTTTAGTCTACCCTGTCGTTATGTGAATGTATCAAAAAATAAAGGTAATGAGCTAATAACTTAAGTATTATCCTTTGGTGCTAGAATAAACACAGCGTGGAAACTCGCCGTAAATGGATCCACCGTAGACATCCGTAGATGTGCATTTACCTCTATTGCTAACAGCCGGGTGTAGGAATATTTAGTCCCTTAAGTATACCTGTAATGGTATCAACCGTAGACATTCGTAGATGTGCATTTACCTTTGTAGCTAACAGAGGGATTATGAGTGGTTAACCCCTTATAGTATCTTATCATATAGTATCTATGTAAAAGTATCCCTGTAAGAGTATCAATATAAGTGTATCCATGTAAGAGGAATCTCTGTAAAAGTATCCCTTCATATAGCATGTAGAATAGACTCATGAATGAACTGACTCTGGTGTAATTCCTTGTAGTAGGAATAATTTTTTGTATCCCCTAAACTATTCCTATAATAGTTTACTGGAATGTAATTGATGAGTGTCCAAGTAGGTTTATACACCCTTGCTACCCAAGAGTGTCGGAACTGAATTAACTGATGGAACTTTTATGTCTATATAGTTATACATGATTTATATAACTAATATCTAGACGACATTCAGACGAATAACTGATACCCTTAGGCCACATCCCAACGAGAACAGCAAGAGAAATAAGGCGAGCTAGCCATTCTAAGTCTTTTAAACCTTTCTTATTTAACTATACATATATAGGAAAGCATTTAACAATATAAAAGTATAGAAGAAGTTTTGTAAAACCTTTGCAAAGTTTAATAAATAAGAATTTATGACTAAATGTCAGTTTATAAAACGATTCGAAAACCGTTGACAAGACAGTTTAAGTGTAAGAAAACCTTTGTTTGAAGCACAACTATAACAGATTCAGAAAGGAAACATACAGTTTGTAAGACAGTTTCTAAAAGTGTTTTAACATGTAAAAACGTTTGAGAAAGCTATTTGAAGTACTTAGTTTGGTGAAACGGCTAAAAGTGTAGTAAGTCCAATTGTATGTTAGTTATAAATCACATATGATTCACTTGATAAAAAGTGTATAATGAAACTTTATATAACACACGATAATAGCCATGTATTTTACTTGTACCCCCCCCCCCCCTTTAAAAGCATATAAAAGCATTTATAAAACATTTAAGAGTGTAGATTATAGGGGTATGAACTCACATGAAAGATCGAAGAAGGCGAGATGAAAACCGAGCAGAACTTTGACTCGAGAAAGTGGATTTTCTCGGGATTCTCAGGAATCTCGGGAGTACAAACGACCGTCGGGGCTTGAGTATGGAAACTGGGGCTTCGGGATATCACGTGCACGGAAAACGAGGAAAAAACGTAAGAAAGATGAGAGGAAATGAGCCTTTTCCCCGGAACCCTCGCATCCCTTTTATAGGGACTGGGAACCGCCTTGGTACACTGGGCATACGCGGTTATGTTGGGCGTACGCGTGCGTCATGCTTAACCGCATCCTCGACTGCCTCGGAGCTCGGATGGGACGGGGCATAGCCTCGCATAGGGGGCGACGTGGACGATCTGAGGCCTAGTCCTCGAGTACGCTGGGCATAACTCAGATTGGCCCGGTGACTCCTCCTTCGGATAATACCGAAATTTGATTTAAATAATTATTTTTATTATTTATTTTTAAAAGGTCGGGGTAAGAAAACTTCGTTAGAAATCCATAACTTCATTATTCAACGTCTGTTTTTTCCAGACATTTTACCGTTGAAAAACCATTGTCGAGACCTTCGATTCTCATTTAGGTCATTCCGGCCAAAAGTCGCTCGATCTCTGATTCGAATTTTTTGCTGTCTATCGCTATGCCGAACTTGGTAAAATCGTAACTTCCTTATACGAAGTCAGATTTGGATGTTCTTTTTATGTACGATCACGATTTAATGATATCTACAACTTTCATTTAGATACTTAAGGCTAAAAACTATTGTATTGAAACTTCGCATTTTTCGTTAATCGGTGTTGCCGGTTTTGTCGGAAATCTTAGAATGATCATAACTTCTTCGTTATAACTCGGATTTTAGTGTTCATTATATGTATGAAAACCTTGTTATGATTCCTACCACTTTATTTAACCAAATAAAATTTTAGGAGAGTTATATTTTGACCTAAATTTGACTGGTGTTACATTACATTGTCTCGAAATATCGGGTTGTCACATCATCCCCCCGTTAGAAAGAATTTCGTCCCGAAATTACAGTTTAAGCAGAATTCATAATCATGCTACAATTAAAAGTTTTATTTTCTTCTCGTGTTCTTAAGTGAACTCAGGTCCCCGTTTTGCATTCCAGCGAATCTTTCACTATCGGGATACGACTTTGTTTCTTTCATTTGACTTTACTGGTGTGATAACTCTTCTTGGTCGAATGTATGTTGAATGTTTTTGTGGACTGTGAAAATAGTACACCTTTTACCCTACAAGTAGTGTCTCCAGATCTTAAGAGTAATTACCGCTGCTCCTGACTCAAGATCATGTGTTGTATAGTTAACTTCTTGCGTCTTAAGCTGTCTTGAGGTATAGGCAGTGACCTTTCCTCTTGCAAAAGAACACAATCAAGCCCTTGGTTGGATGGATCACCTTTCACCACGAAATCTTCTATCCCCTTTGAGAGGGATAATATCGGTGCGGTGCCCCAAGCTTCCTTTAGCGTTTGGAACGCTCTTTCTTGTTTACAAACAAGTCCGGTGCTCCTCCAAGTGAGAAACTTGGCCTAAAGAATCCTCTTCTGAGGAGTTCGTTAAGCTATCTGGGAAGTTCCAGTATCTTAGTTGGAGTTAGACGATAAGGTGGTTTGGCTACTGGGTAGACCTTGTAACTAAGTCGATTCTGAACTTGAACTGACGTTGTGGTGGTAATCCCGGTAGTTCTTTTGGAAAGGTGTTGGGAGAGTAGCGTACTTTTGGGATGTTCTGAATGTCCTTCACTTCTTGGCTCGTATCGACAATGTGTGCAAGGAATGTGTGATATTCCCTTCTTAAGCACTTTTGAGCTTAAATACACGAAATGATGTGAAGGTTCGTACTTGATTTGTCTCTGTAAGTAACAAGAGGTTCTTTGATAGGGAGGTTAAGATGAATTGCTTTCCCAAAGTACTTGATATCGGCTTGATGTAGACTCAACCAATTCATACTGATTATGACGTCTTCGCTAGAAAGACGTTTACGGAGAAGGAGACGTACGCACGAAACTGGTATTGTGCGGATCGAATTGACTCAAGTTGTATGATAATATCGAACTTACTTAGAAGTAAAAGATATCAGATTTGAACATAAAGGCGTTATAGACAAAACACAATGGTGCAACTTTTAACAGAGTTACAGTGCTTTAGAGTAACTACAGGAATACTGTTGCGAACAAAGTATACTAAAAAAGGCAAGTATACGCAGCACAAGGGTCCCTTAACTGATGGGATCGCGCAAAAGATAAGACTCGAGTTGCACTAGTTTTAAACATATTTTGAAAACATACATAATACTGACGATTGGAAGTGAACCTATACTATAGTAGGGTTCTTCGTTGCCTCTTTCCATTCTGAGGTCAAACTCCTCCGGATTCGCCGTCGTTCTTCTCTGTTGGACAGTCCCTCTTGAGGTGTCCCATTACGCCACATAGATGGCATATTCGAGAGATTTCGATATTGGTGGTTGAAGTAATGTGTTGGATCCGAGTCTTGCAGTAACAGACAGTGTGTCCCTTTTTATTGCAGTTTAAGCATTGCATTTTCCAACAAGGTCCATGATGGTGGTAGTTGCATTTGTTGCACTTTGGGAGATTGCCAGCATACTGTCTGGACGGGTTAGGGATAATTGGGATACTAGAAGGGATGATAGTAGGAGGTATAGAAGTCATGGCTGCGAAGGTTGCCACCGGTTGTTGTATTTTGCTTGCCCCCTGGGGTGACTTTCCTTTAGCCTTAGCCCAAAACTTTTGTTTGTTATTCTTGGGCTTGGGATTCGGAGTGTCGTGGTAGTTTATTGCTCGTTGAGGTACTTGATTGTTACTTGGATTGGAATTATTGTTAGCAATCCCGCTAACATTCGCGTTGTTAGTGTTAAGGTGGGTCAGAACAGCTGTCACGGCAGCCGAGACTGTAGCTTGAAAGGTAGCTGCATCAATTTGAAGAGTTGGTGTTTGGTTGATGGGTTGATCGTTTTTATTTGGCGACATGATTTTGTTACACGGAAAGAGAATGAATTTGTGAGCGAGTATGGTTGAACCTAGACGTAGTTCGATCATTCATGTAAAGAGTAAAAGTATGTTCTTGAAGGTTTGACCTACATCCATATGATGCAGTCCTAATATAGATTAGAAGTAAACTAATAGAATGGTCTCAAAACGTTTATCGTCCAAACCAGGGTATTATTGGTTGGTGGATAACATGATCCCACATTTGAAAGAGAATTGGGAATGATCCCTGAGCTTAATTACCCTAGTCCAATAACTTGGCTAGACTGGGTTTCAGATAGACTCCAATGAAAGCATTTGAACAAAGATTGACACGGAAGTTAGCTGACTGTCGATATCTTTCATATTTAAGATGTAATTGCTTTGGGGAAATTGACCTTGTTGTAGGTTTTACATCATATTTGGAGTACAAAAGTCTTTGACAGCATAAAGACTTAACTAAAAGTACTTACAGTACAAGGTAGTCACATAGAAAGTACTTATGCAAACCATAGAAAGGAACACGATTCTTTAAAACAAAGAAGGAGGTAAGGTATCTCCTACTGGCGATGATCACCCTTATAGCGAACCCTTAGTTCGGCTAGTTGACGTTCCATATCAAGCAGGTATCTTTCGTACACCTTCTGGCGTACTTGGAGCTCTATGAATTCGGCTATTGTTTCAGCTAGTGCTTGCAGCAGGGTCTCATGGTTTCTCTCAGATCTCTCACTTGTGATCAAGGCGATTGGTGCGGATGGTATGCATTCTGGCATTGGCATTAACCTCTTCGATACGTTTGAGAGCCGTCCTGCCCTGAATTTCGTTTCGGGAAACTCTACGGATTAGGATTGGTAGAACTCGGTTTGCTGAGCTCCCTTTGCTTGAGTGGTAGAAGCTTCGGTCTCCTTTAAACGTCATACGTTGATCTTGCTCTTTGCTCCATGTTTCCAAGCATTCTACCCAAGGAGGCGTCGGGCCATGAAAAGCGGGACGAGGGTTAGGATTTGGAACAAGAGCCATCGGGGGTAGGTTCTCCACTTCAGTTTTAGAGGCAGAACCATCAGCAAAGCCTTCAGCATGGTGACCATCCATAGGGATTTGGTGATCAACCACTGGCTCCTCTCCAAGCCATCCAGCATTGCCGTAGTTAGGGTAGTACGGGTTGCCGTGGGGATGGAATCCAGCCATGATATCTGTGACAACCCTATATTTTCCAAAAACAATGTAACACTCAAAATTCAAATACAACGAAAAAAGTGAAATTACTACAATGAAAAAAGTGATGCATCGAATATTAGATATCCTGCCAAGGTTTCCAAAAACATAAAGAACATTCGAAACCGAGATATATTGAAGAAATTATAACCACTCGAATATTTACGGCACACCGTTAAAACATTATTTAACGTAAAAAGTGAAATTAATATAAAATGCATTTTAGCCTTAAGTATCTAAACAAAAGTTGTAGAGTTCGTTAAACTGTAAACGTACATAAAAAGATCTCCCAAATTGGACCTCGTATGAAGAAGTTATGAATTTTCTAAGTTTCGTAACAGTAGTAGAGGGCTAAAAACTCGAATTGAAGATCGGCTGTTATTTAACTATCGCAACCTAAACGAAAGTTGAAGGTCTCCACAATAGGAGTAAAATGATAAAAAGACAAACGAAAACCGACGTCGAATAAAGAAGCTATGAATTTTTAACGGACTTTAGCAGTCCCAGCCTATTAAAAACATATCATTAAAAATAAAGTCAAAACTAGCCGACGGAGTCTAAATGAAAGTTGTAGAGCATAATCTCACCTACGTGTGGATATAGAGAACACGAAAAACGGAGCCCGTACGCAAGAGTTACGGAATTTAGAAGATAGAAGCCAGGATTACGCCCAGCATAATGTAGGAGTACGCCCAGCGTACTCAGGTGCAGGGTCGAGTCCCATCAGCTGTAGCTCTACGCCTAGCTAGACTCGAGTCGTAAGCCATGATGCAAAGTTACGCCCAGCGTAACCAAAGTACGTCCAGCATAACGCGTACGCCCAGCGTACTCGACTTTCCAGCACTATAAATAGAAGGCATGAGCTACGGGTTTTAGCACACCTTCTCAAACTCCCACATACTCTCTCATACTTTCAAGCACCAGAATCTGTCCCGACGCCCTCGGTTTCCGCACCAGAGCCCCCGACGAAGATTCTACGCTACCGAGATCCCCGAAGAGCTCGAAGACGCAGCTTTCCGCAGTTGAAATTCTGCTCGACTCTAGCCCCACTCTCTTCAAACCAAACAAGTGAGTTCATACCCCTACCTTTCAAGTCTTTTCATGTTTTAGGGGGGAAATACAAGTACAATACAAGTAAAAGTATCGTTTTATAAACATAAATGTAACATCTATCTTATTGATTATCGATACCAACATCTTTACGTATAAAGGGCTAGTATATCATCAAGTTATTTTCACCAAATGGAACATACTTTCTGAAAAACTATAATGTGTATAGTTAGCAAGTTATTCATACATTTTTACGTATACATCTTGAAAAACGAAATACTTTCAAATGTAGTAAAGTCTTTCTTATCATAAATCTATTTATACTAAGCGATGTGAGATATTCAAACTTCAACGTACTCTTATGTATGCATTTCAAGTCCTGTATTATATACCATAATCTCTTGGAGGGAGAGCGTGATACTTATGTGTAGATCTATACGGGATTGACAACCCCGCACCTAAACTGTTAGCTACAGTTAGACCGGCAGGTCTGGGATGACAAATGTCATAACACTACAACACCTGAAGAATGTTGTTACAGGCAGTCTGTGTCAATAGTATGGTTATAAGACTCACACGAAAGTATAAAAACAAGTTTGATTTACGAGATTCATATAGGCATTCAGTATTTACATTATTTTGGAACACAAAGTTTATCTTTATCATTCAAGTACGAAAAATACTAATGCACTCCAAATTTTGGGAACTTTTCAAACTATATATAGAAAATATTGGATTTTCTGAAAACCACGTTCATCGATTTTTCTACCAAAAGGACATACTTTTCAATACAAAACACTTATGAACTCACCAACTTAATTGTTGACACTTTTTCGAAACCACTTGTATTTCTCAAGGAATCAGTAATACAGGTAACCACCAGATTTTGAAGAAGGAACGCTAAGGACGTTTATTATTAAACATTTATATCATCATATTGTAACATTCTTTTGCAAATATGTATAACACAAAAATATACGTTTTTATTATATATATGATGGTTGTGGTACTTTCCTTACAATATTCAATTGTTGTGATACTACATGAAGTCATCCACCCCCGAATGTTTCTGCCATTCTGGTTTGGGGGTGTGACAGATTGGTATCAGAGCATTGTTTATAGTGAACTAAGTATATCGAACCACATAAGATATACAAACCATTAATGCAAAGGGGACCAAAAAAACCCTCTGACAAAACGTTTTCATAAACAATATATTTTCTTTTAAAAATATACATTTTTACTCCTATGTATTAGTCTCGTATCATGACAAGTTTTCTAAAAAGTATTAAGGCAAGTTGCGACACTACGATTGGGCCTCAGGGTATGTAATCAAATCGAGAATAAATATAGCCTGATCAACTATATTTATCCTGGATTTGACCAATGTACGTCGAGAAATGGTCGTAGTGGACAAGAAGCCAAAAACTTACCAAATAAAAAAATTCTTTTAAGATTCGCCAATTAGAAATACAATAGGAGTATTGTTATAAAATAATAGTACAATGAAAAGTTGCACACCGTAAGATATAGTTAAACGTAGGATGTCGTTAAATAGAAATTTCTTTTCTTATGAAATTCTCATACCTCTATCCCAGTACAGACAAATGGCCGGATTTCATTTACCGGGAGATCCCTACTACCCAAACCAAGGCAACGGCGGATGGATAGAAGAAGACCCGGAGGAAGACCCAGAGGAAATCGAAGAGGAAGTCGAAGAAGAATTCGAAGTCGAAGTCAGAGAGGAATTCGAAGTCGACGAGGAGGTCGAGGAAATTACTAGTGGAACAGAATCCGAGCCGGAAGTAATCGACCCTCCCATCCCTCATCCTCCCGAAATCAGACCATATCAACCAGGACCCATTCCCATGTGGGGAAGCCACATCTACTACTGGAGCCGCCAACTAGGTGTACACCCTCCTTTCGGCATGTGTCGAGATTTTTACAATGTCAGTGGGGGAGGCTCAGCTGATCGAGCACTTCCTGTTATTGTGGGCACTATAGCTACCCATAACTACCATGCGGACAAGCAAGCAGCCAGAGTTCGCGAGATCAATTTTGCTACTCAGGGTAACGCCGCAGACATCCGTCATCTGGAAGGACTACACGAAAGTACCAACTCCACACAGGAACGCTTCAGAATCAAATGGTGATAGCACTGACAGAAATAAAAGAGATGAAGGAACAACAAGCAGTTCTTGAAAGGCGCCTGATGGGGGTCAAGCAGTCGGATGCCGAATCCAGCTCCAAACGTACAACACGCAGCAAGTAGAACTTGCTCAACTCCAATAATTTTGATATAGCATAGGACCTCAGATAAAGTTTTTCTCTTATTTCCTTTGTATCTGTAATCGGAGACCTCTAGATAGGTCGAATTTTCCTAAACATGAAGCATAATGTAACACACCTTAGGTGTGACATATATAGAAATATGAAGTACTTCTTTATATACCTCTCGAAACTTATGGGATTAACTAAATTACTATACCTACCTTCAAACCATAAACTAAAGTCAAAACAAATTACAAGATACAACTAACCCTCTAGTACACGATTGTCAAAACATTAGAAACTTATAGTATTCATTCTTATTTTCTCTACCAGAACATGCCTCCTCGTAGATCAGCACGCAGAAACTCAACTCCAACACCACCTCCACCACCTCCTCCAATTATGGATGCCGCTATGTTCCAAACTGTTGTAACCGCTGCTGTAACCGCATCGATGGCTCAAATGAGCAACAACGGTTCGGGAGGAGGAACAAACAGCTTTACAAATGGCCAAGGTCAAGGCTGTTCAGGGGTATGCACTTACAAAGACCTCACCAACGGAAAACCTATTCCCTTTTATGGAATTGGGGGAGTATTGGCTCTATCCCAATGGATAGAGAAAACGGAAGCTGTATTCGAAATTTGTGCATGCCCTGAAGAAAGCGAAGTAAAATTTGCTGCTTTTACTTTCTCTGAACGTGCCCTGACATGGTGGAACGGCCACGTCAAGACACTAACTCCAGTGGTGACGAACTCCATGGGTTGGGAAAACCTGAAATGAATGTTCCTACGAGAGTACTGCCCAAAGGGCAAGATTCAGAAACTCGAACAGGAACTGTGGGGCCTTACGATGATAGGCTCGGACATCGTAGGCTACAGCAACAGATTCAGTGACTTGATAACACTTTGCCCAGGGATGTTGATCCTGGAAAACCAAAAGGTGTAGAGGTACATCTGGGGACTATCACCCCAACTTCGAAAAATTGTGTTAGCTTCCAAACCCATGACCTTCGACAGCGCCAAGGAACTGGCGCAATCTCTCGTTGATCATGGTGTCTGTCAAGGAGTCACGGCTATCATCGCTGAACCAACCAAAGGGAACAACTACAACGATAACAATGCCAACAACAACAGCAAGAAGAAATTCTGGAACAAGAGAAAAGGGCAAACTTCGCAAGAACCTTCAAAGAAACAAATGGTTGCGGTTCATGCTGCTACTGCTCCCACTACGACTCCTGCTACCCCTGCGCCAACAAAACAATATGCGGGGAACATGCCCAAGTGCAGCAGATGCAACTACCATCACCACGGTAATTGCCACGAGATGCACTGTAAGAACTACGACAGGAAAGGGCACACTGCCCGTTTCTGTAAGGCACCAGCGCGACCAGTCACTCAAGTTCCTGGTACTAGGATAAGCCAGGCATGTTATGGGTGTGGAGAAACTGGGCACTTCAAGAGGGACTGCCCCAAGGCAAGGAATGTTGGCGGCGTTGGGAGAGTGCTGGCGATAGGTCAAAATGAAGCAATAGCTGACCCAACGGTGGTTACGGGTATGTTTCTCCTCGACAACATTTATGCATGCATACTCTTTGACTGCGGTGTGCAGAGAAGTTTTGTGAGTCATAAATTCAAACACCTACTTAATCAAAGACCCTAACCACTCAATAAAATACTCACTGTAGAAATGGCTAATGGTAAAATGGAAAGCACAATCGATATGTATGTATGGTGCACATTAAACTTAAACGAACAATTATTTCAAATCGACCTTATGCCCATTTCGATAAGAAGTTTTGATGTAATCATCGGTATGGACTGGTTAAGTCTTCACCATGCCGATATTCTTTGTCACGAAAAGGCCGTTCGTCTCAATCTGCCCAACGGCGAAACTCTTGTCATATATGGAGACGAACCTAGTTCAAATTTACAAATCATCTCCTGTGTTAAGGAACAAAAATATCTTCGCAAGGAATACCATGCCTTTCTAGCCCATGTAGTAGACCAGAAACAAGAACCAAAGAACATTAAAGACATTCTGGAAGTCTGCAACTTCCCAAACATTTTCCCAGAAGATCTTCCAAGAATTCCACCAGAATGCCAAGTCGAGTTCAGAATCGACTTAATCCCCGGGGCTACTCCAGTAGCAAAGTCGCCTTACCGACTAGCCCCAGCCGAGATGCAAGAACTGTCCAATCAATTAAACGAACTACTGAGCAAGGGCTTCATCGGACCGAGTTTCTCACCATGGGGAGCACCAATCCTATTCATGAAAAAGAAGGATGGATCTTTTCGCATGTGCATCGATTACTGGGAGCTGAACAAACTCACGATCAAGAACCGATATCCCCTACCGTGCATAGACTTTATGTTCGAACAGCTACAGGGAGCGAGCTACTTCTCAAAGATCGATCTAAGATCTGGCTATCACCAACTGCGAGTACTGGAAGGAGACATCCCCAAAACGGCCTTCCAGACACGCTATGGTCACTACGAGTTTGTAGTAATGCCCTTCGGATTGACAAATGCTCCAGCAGTGTTCATGGACTTGATGAACCGAGTATGTCATCCCTTCCTAGATAAATTCGTGATCGCGTTTATAGATGATATAATCATCTATTCAAGAAGCTAGGAAGAACACAGCCAACACCTCCGCCAAGTTTTGGAAACATTGAGGGCAGAGAAGCTATACGCAAAATTTTTAAAGTGTTAATTCTGGATTCGGGAAGTGGATTTCCTAGGACATGTAGTAAGAAAGGAGGGGATACATGTGGATCCTTCTAAGATCAAGGCAATAGAGAGTTGGAGGACTCCAAGAACCCCTACAGAAATCCGGCAATTTTTGGGACTCGCCGGGTATTACCGAAGGTTCATACAGAACTTTTCAAAGATTGCCAAGCCACTCACCACCCTAACTCAGAAGAGTGTGACCTTCGACTGGGGAGAAAAACAAGACATTGCGTTTCAGACACTAAAGCGAGCCTTATGTAGTACGCCCATCCTAACCTTGCCAGAAAGAACCGAGGACTTTGTGGTCTATTGTGATGCATCAAACCAAGGACTCGGGTGCGTCCTGATGCAACAAGGGAAGGTCATTGCCTACGCCTCAAGGCAACTAAAGACGCACAAAGTGAACTACACTATGCACGATCTTGAACTAGGAGCAGTCGTCTTCGCTCTAAAGATATGGAGGCACTATCTCTACAGCACGAAATGTACGATCTTCACTGATCATAAAAGCCTCCAGCATATCTTCAACCAGAAAGAATTCAACATGAGACAAAGATGGTGGGTAGAACTACTAAATGATTATGAATGCGAAATTTGATATCATCTCGGAAAGGCCAACGTGGTGGCCGATGCACTCAGCCGGAAGGAATACTCGGGCCGCAGAGTGAAGTCTTTAACCATGACAATCCATCCACACATGTCCACGCAAATCAAGAAAGCCCAAATAGAAGGCTTAACATCTGAAAATGTGGCAGGGGAAGCCTTGAGGGGAATGGATAAGAAGCTTGAAGTCAAAAATGATGGAGTTTATTACTTCATGGATTGGATCTGGATGCCGAAGTTTGGCGGATTCAGAGAAGTCGTCATGAACGAAGCCCACAAGACACGATACTCCATACACCCCGGCTCCGATAAGATGTATCTCGACCTCAAGAAATTGTATTGGTGGCCTAACATGAAAGCCGAAATTGCTACCTATGTGAGTAAATGTCTGACGTGCGCCAAGGTCAAGGTAGAAAACCAAAAGCCCTCAGGATTGTTGCAACAACCAGAAATACCCGAATGGAAGTGGGAACGTATAGCCATGGATTTCATAACCAAACTACCTATAACGGCAAACGGACTCGACAACATCTGGGTGATCGTCGACATGTTAACTAAATCAGCGCACTTCCTACCAATCAAAGAGACGGATAAATTGGAGAAACTAACTAGGACATACCTCAAAGAGATTGTACGACTGCATGGTGTTCCCATATCCATTATCTCGGACCGAGATAGTAGATTCACCTCAAGGTTCTGGCAGTGGCTACAAAAAGCTCTAGGAACAAGACTAGACATGAGTACTGCATATCACCCACAAACTGACGGCCAGAGTGAGAGAACCATACAAACCCTAGAGGATATGTTGAGGTCTTGCGTAATCGATTTTGGCAAAGCATGGGATTCCCATCTACCCTTGGTCGACTTCTTGTACAACAATAGCTACCACACTAGTATCAAGGCTGCCTCGTTCGAAGCCCTCTACGGCCGAAAATGCAGGTCCCCTCTGTGCTGGGCCGAAGTGGGGGACACTCAACTAGCAAAAGGACAAGCAATAGACAACACACACACTGGACAAGAAATCATAAGGGAAACTACGGAGAAAATTGTTCAGATCCGGGAACGTCTGAAAGCGTCAAGGGACAGAAAAAAGAGTTATGCGGTTAAAAGACGGAAACCCTTGGAATTCCAGGTTGGAGATCGAGTCCTACTAAAAGTCTTGCCCTGGAAGGGGTTAATACGTTTCAGAAAGCGTGGGAAACTGAACCCAAGATACATCGGACCATTCGAGATCCTTGCCAGGATCGGTCTAGTGGCTTACAAACTTCGATTACCTAAGGAGCTCCACAACGTACACCCTACCTTTCACGTATCAAACCTAAAGAAGTGCTTGTCCGATGAGACCCTTTCCATCCCTCTAGACTAAATTGCAATAAATGAGAATCTCCAATTCGTAGAAGAACCAGTAAAGATCATGGATCGGGAAATAAAAAGGACTAAAAAAAGCCGCATACCTATTGTAAAGGTACGCTGGAACGCCAAGTGAGGACCTAAATACACATGGGAACGCGAGGATCAGATAAAACAAAAGTACCCGCATCTTTTTCCTAATCTGTAAACTCTATCTTAGATTAAATTTCGGGACGAAATTCTCCTAACGGGGAGATGATGTGACAACCCTATATTTTCCAAAAGCGATGTAACACTCAAAAGTCAAATACAACGAAAACTATTTGGAATCAACGAAATTAACCTCAAAAATAAAGTGTTCAAATATCTAAATTGGGATGCATCAAATATTAGATATCGTGCCAAGGTTTCCAAAAACATAAAGAACATTCGAAACCAAGTTATATTAAAGAGATTATAACCACTCGAATATTTACGGCACATTGTTAAAACATTATTTAACGTAAAAAGTGAAATTACAATAAAATGCATTTTAGCCTTAAGTATCTAAATAAAAGTTGTAGAGTTTGTTAAACTGTAAACGTACATAAAAAGATCGCCCAAATTGGAGCTCGTATGAAGAAGTTACGAATATTCTAAGTTTCGTAACAGTAGTAGAGAGCTAAAAACTCGAATTGAAGATCGGACGTTATTTAGCTATCGCAACCTAAACGAAAGTTGAAGGTCTCCACAATAGGAGTAAAATGATAAAAAGACAAACAAAAACTGACGTCGAATAAAGAAGCTATGAATTTTTAACGGACTTTAGCAGTCCTGGCCTATTAAAAACATACCATTAAAAATAAATTCAAAACTAGCCGACGGAGTCTAAATGAAAGTTGTAGAGCATAATCTCACCTACGCGTGGATATAAAGAATGCGAAAAATGAAGAACATACGCGAAAGTTACGGAATTTAGAAGACGGAAGCCATGATTACGCCCAGCGTAATGTAGGAGTACGCCTAGCGTACTTAGGTGCAGGGTCGAGTCCCATCGGCTGTAGCTATACACCTAGCTAGACTCGAGTCGTAAGCCATGATGCAAAGTTACGCCCAGCGTAACTGAAGTACGCCCAGCATAACGCGTACGCCCAACGTACTCGACTTTCCAGCACTATAAATAGAAGGCATGAGCTACGGGTTTTAGCACACCTTCTCAAACTCCCAGATACTCTCTCATACTTTCAAGCACCAGAAGCTGTCCCGACGCCCTCAAGCCCCCGACGAAGATTCTACGCTACCGAGATCCCCGAAGAGCTCGAAGAGGCAGCTTTCCGCGGTTGAAGTTCTACTCGACTCTAGCCCCACTCTCTTCAAACCAAACAAGTGAGTTCATACCCCTACCTTTCAAGTCTTTTCATGTTTTAGGGGGGAAATACAAGTACAATACAAGTAAAAGTATCATTTTATAAACATAAATGTAACATCTATCTTATTGATTATCGATACCAACATCTTTACGTATAAAGGGCTAGTATATCATCAAGTTATTTTCACCAAATGGAACATACTTTCTGAAAAATTATAATGGGTATAGTTAGGAAGTTATTCATACATTTTTACGTATACATCTTGAAAAACGAAATACTTTCAAATGAAGTAAAGTCTTTCTTATCGTAAATCTATTTATACTAAGCGATGTGAGATATTCAAACTTCAACGTACTCTTATGTATGCATTTCAAGTCCTGTATTATATACCATAATCTCTTGGAGGGAGAGCGTGATACTTGTGTATAGATCTATACGGGATAGACAACCCCGCACCTAAACTGTTAGCTACAGTTAGACCGGCAGGTCTGGGGTGACAAATGTCATAACACTACAACACCTGAAGAATGTTGTTACAGGCAGTCTGTGTCAATAGTTGGTTATAAGACTCACACGAAAGTATAAAAACAATTTTGATTTACGAGATTCATATATGCTTTTAGTACTTACATTATTTTGGAAGAAAAGTTTATCTTTATCATTCAAGTACGAAAAACTAACGCACTCCAAATTTTGGGAACTTTTCAAACTATATATAGAAAATATTGGATTTTCTGAAAACCACGTTCATCGATTTTTCTACCAAAAGGTCATACTTTTCAATACAAAACACTTATGAACTCACCAACTTAATTGTTGACACTTTTTCGAAACCACTTGTATTTCTCAGGGAATCAGTAATACAGGTAACCACCAGCTTTTGAAGAAGGAACGCTAAGGACGTTTATTATTAAACATTTATATCATCATATTGTAATATTCTTTTGCCAATATGTATCACGCAACAATATACGTTTTTATTATATATATGATGGTTGTGTTACTTTCTTTACAATACTCAATTGTTGTGATACTACGTGAAGTCATCCACCCCCGAATGTTTCCGCCATTCTGGTTTGATGGTGTGACAATATCTACGCGAGAAAAGGGATATTATGAACTAACTAAATAGACGAACTAACTAAGATAATTATAAGATGATATTTATCAGTTGCTTCAATACTTGTTTAGTGCATACCAGTTATATGTATTTAGGATAGGATAGACCTTCGAATAAGTGACCCTAACCCTAAGCCCCCAACCCAAAGAGGACAGGACATAAAGCGAAGATTCACAGATTCTAAGTCTATGACATCCTAGTATATATAACCTTAGTGTATCTACTAAACAACTATTGACATACTGATAAAAATCTATTTAGTTCTCAGATAAGCAATTATAGTAGCACTAAATACCCCTATGGTATTTCATTGTGGTCATGTTGGTAGGTTTTTAGACTTGTCGCCACATCACAACCATTCTTAGGCATATGCTAATCACTCCTCGGACCAACATAGTTGATCAGGCTATGCCATTCCTAGGACTGACCATACATCCCCAAGCTTACTTGTGATATTCAAAAATCATAATAGTTTTATTCTTGTCATTGTGACACTGATTTTAGTATGAATGCAGGCACGTATACTTAATTAAATATTTTATTATTTAAAAGTATAAACTCTTGGTCAGAGTATTTTAATCCCATTGTATTTATAGTTAGTATATCTTTTATGGGTTGATATACTCAATTCACTATAAACAATGCTCTGATACCAATCTGTCACACCCCAAAACCGAAGGGATACTAGAAGGGATGATAGTAGGACGTACAGAAGTCATGGCTGCGAAGGTGGCCACCGGTTGTAGTCTTTTGCTCGCCCCCTGGGGTGACTTGCCTTTAGCCTTAGCCCAGAACTTTCGTTTGTTATTCTTGGGCTTGGGATTCGGGGTGTCGTGGTAGTTTGTTGCTCGTTGAGGTACTTGATTGTTACTTGGATTGGAATTATTGTTAACAATCCTGCTAACATCCATGTTGTTAGCGTTAAGGTGGGTCAGAACAGCTCTTACGGCAGCCGAGGCTGCAGTTTGAAAGGTAGCTGCATCAATCTGAAGAGTTGGTGTTTAGTTGATGGGTTGATCGTTTTTCTTTGGCGGCATGATTCTGTTACATGGAAAGAGACTGAATTTGTGAGCGAGTATGGTTGAACCTAGACGTAGTTCGATCATTCATGTAAAGAGTAGAAGTATGTTCTTGAAGGTTTGACCTACATCCCTATGATGTAGTCCTAATATAGATTAGTAGTAAACTAATAGAATGGTCTCAAAACGTTTATCGTCCAAACCAGGGTATTATTGGTTGGTGGATAACATGATCCAACCTTTGAAAGAGAATTGGTAATGATCCCTAAGCTAAATTACCCTAGTCCAATAACTTGGCTAAAGTGGGTTTCAGATAGACTCCAATGAAAGCATTTGAACAAAGATTGACATGGAAGTTAGCCGACTGTCGATATCTTTGATGTTTAAGATGTAATAGGTTTGGGGAAATTGACCTTGTTGTAAGTCTTACATCATATTTGGAGTAGAAAAGTCTTTGATAACATAAAGACTTAACTAAAAGTACTTACAGTAGAAGGTAGTCACATAGAAAGTACTTACGCAAAACATAGACAGGAACACAGTTCTTTAAAACAAAGAAGGAAGTAAGGTATCTGTCACACCGCCAAACCAGAACGGCGGAATCGTTCGAGGGCGGATGACTTCATGTAGTATCGAAACAGTTGAATACATAGTAAAGAAATTAAACACAACCAACACACACACACACACACACACACACACACACATATATATATATATATATATAATTGAAAAAGTTACATCGTTTCTGGGTATTAAAGATTCCAAAATATCAATTACAATATGTTGTCAAAATGAAATTTAACTAACGCGGCAGCGTCCCTTCTTCAAAAGCAGTAGTTTACCTGTATTACTGAATCCCTGAGAAATACAAGTAGTTTTGAAAGAGTAGGTCAGCATTTAAGCTGGTGAGTTCATAAGTATTTAGTGACAATGTTTGAATAAAATCAAATGAAATTTGTTTGCAGATGTTTCGAAAAACTCCTAGGAAATTCAATATTTCCTACTAGTATAAAAGTAGTCTTCTACAAAGACTCGACTGTTTTGAAGGTTTTCTTTTATAAACCCAATATCCGTTCATAAGTGTGTGGTAGTTTAAAATTTCCAACACTAAAATGCAATCGTGTTTTTCATGCCTAGAGTAGTAAATTTGTGTAAGTATAAAAGCACTAAGGCATTTGATAACCCGATAAATCAATAAGTTCTTAATACTCCATGTGAGTTTTATAACCATACTAATGACCCAGACTGCCTGTAACAACATTCTTCAAGCGTTGAAATGTTATGACATTTGTCACCCCAGGCCTGCGGGCCTAGCTGTAGCTAACAGCTTAGGTGCGGGATTGTCAATCCCATATAGATCTATACACAAGTATCACGCTACCCCTACAAGGGATTATTGTATGCAATACATGACTTAAAATGCACACTCGAAAGTACGTTAAATGTCTCACAAAACTTAGTATAAAACAAATTTACGTATGAAAATGTCCATTTGTTCTTGAATATGAAAGTATCTCTTTGATATAGTATTTCTAGTATGTAAATGTTCATGATTTCCTCGTACTATACCTATTATAGTTATTCAAAGTGTGTGTTTCGTTCGTATAGCAAATCCTAGTGTAATGTTCACTTGTTATGTAAAGTATAACATCTAAAGTGACATAAATGATCACATATACTTAAAGTATAAATAAAGGGTTTGATTCGCATATATATATATATATATATATATATATATATATATATATATATATATATATATAAACATGTTTTATTTCCAAAAGACAAGATGTTATCGTGAATATATATTGCATACAAAAGTTTCCATGTAGTAGTTATGAATCACATATGATTCGCTTGATAGAAAAAGAGTATATAGTGAAACTTTATGTTACACACGATAATAACCGTGTGTTTACTTGTATTTCCCCCCCTTAAAAGTGTATAAAAAGCATTGATAAACATTTGAAAGTGTAGATTATAGGGGTATGAACTCACTTGATTGATTGGGGAAAGCGAGATGAAAATCGAGCAGAACTTCGGCTTGTGAAAGTCGATTTGAAAGTGTAGATTATAGGGCTTGTGAAAGTCGATTTTCTCAGAACTCACTTGATTGATTGGGGAAAGCGAGATGAAAATCGAGCAGAACCTTCCTTCGGAATTTGAGTGTGAAAACCGGGGCTTCGGGAGCTTAACCGCAGAGTTTCAGCAACGAGAGAGGGAAGAATGGAGCACCTAAACCCGGCACCCCAAGAGTTCTATTTATAGGGGGTATTTTTGAGTGCCACGTCGTGGGGAGCAAATCTATCCTCTTCCATTGATGGGACGCCCTCAGTCATTTGCCGGGTCGCGGCAAAACAGTGCCAAGTCGTGGCAAGCCTGATAGCCTCGAATTTTGGACCCCGAACTTGTAAAATCCATAACTTTCGCGTACGAGCTCCGTTTTCGACGTTCTTTATATGAACTCGTTTAGACTTCATCGGCAAATTTTGAATTTATTTTTAATTATTTATTTTTAACGGGCCGGGACACGAAAAGTCCGTGTAAAATCCATAACTTCTTCATCCGATGTCCGTTTTCGTCATACTTTTCGCCGTTGCGCTACTAATGTTGAGACCTTCGTTTATCATTTAGGTTGTTTTGGTCAAAAGTATCTCGAGCTCTATTTCGAGTTTTTAGTTGTTTACCGCTACATTCGGATCTTGGAAAAATCATAACTTCCTCATACGAAGTCAGATTTGGACGTTCTTTTTGTGTACACTCACGGTTTAATGTTATCTTTAAATTTCATTTAGATACTTAAGGCTAAATGCTATTGTATTGAAACTTCGCATTTTTTGTTTAATCGGTGTTGCCGGTTTTGACGAAAATCTTAGAATGGTCATAACTTCTTCGTTATAACTCGGATTTTAGTGTTCTTAGTATTTCTGTAACCCTTGACACGATATCTAACATAATAGATATTCTTATAAAGAATTTTTACATATTTCATTTTCGAAGTTAATTTCATTATTTCAAAGGTAGCTACAATACTTGACTTTTTAGGTCATTACATAAAGTCGAAATATCGGGTTGTCACAGTATCTCCTACAGGAGACGATCACCCTTATGGCGAACCCTTAGTTCGGTTAGTTGACGTTCCATATCAAGCAGGTATCTTTCGTACACCTTCTGGCGTACTTGGAGCTCTATGACTTCGGCTCTTGTTTCAGCTAGTGCTTGCAGCTGGGTCTCGTCGTTTCTCTTAGATCTCTCACTTGTGATCAAGGCGATTGGTGTGAATGGTATGCATTCTGGCATTGGCATTAACCTCTTCGATACGTTGGAGAGTCATCCTGCCTGAATTTCGTTTTGGGCAACTCTACGGATCAGGATTGGTATAACTCTGTCTGCTGAGCTCCCTTCGCTTGAGTGGTAGAAGCTTCAGTCTCCTTTAAATGTCATAGGTTGATCTTGCTCTGTGCTCCATGTTTCCAAACATTCTACCTAAGGAGGCATCGGGCCATGAAAAGCAGGACGAGGGTTAGGATTTGGAACAAGAGCCATCGGGGGTAGGTTCTCCACTTCAGGTTCGGAGGCAGAACCATTAGCAAAGCCTTCAGCTTGGTGACCATCCATAGGGATTTGGTGATCAACCACTGGATCCTCTCCGAGCCATCGAACATTGTCGTAGTTAGGGTAGTACGGGTTGTCGTGCGGATGGAATCCAACCATGATATCTACGCGAGAAAAGGGATATTAAGAACTAACTAAATAGATGAACTAACTAAGATAATTATAAGATGATATTTATCAGTTGCTTCAATACTTTTTTAGTGCATACCAGTTATATGTATTTAGGATAGGATAGACCTTCGAATAAGTGACCCTAACCCAAAGCCCCCAACCCAACAAGGACAGGACATAAAGCAAAGATTCACAGATTCTAAGTCTATGACATCCTAGTACATATAACCTTAGTGTATCTACTAAACAACTATTGACATACTGATAAAAATCTATTTAGTTCTCAGATAAGCCCCCAACCCAACCATTGACGTACCCCTATGGTATTTCATTGTGGTCGTGTTGGTAAGTTTTTAGACTTGTTGCCACATCACAACCATTCTTGGGCATATGCTAATCACTCATCGGACCAACATAGTTGATCATGCTATGCCATTCCCAGGACTGACCATACATCCCCAAGCTTACTTGTGATATTCAAAAATCGTAATGGTTTTATTCTTGTCATTGTGACACTGATTTTAGTATGAATGTGGGCACGTATGCTTAATTAAATATTTTATTATTTAAAAGTATAAACTCTTGGTGAGAGTATTTTAATCCCATTGTATTTATAGTTAGCATATCTTTTATTGGTTGATATACTCAATTCACTATAAACAATGCTCTGATACCAATCTGTCACGCCCCAAAACTGAGAATGACGGAAACGTTTTGGGGTGGAGGACATCATGTATGTTTCACAACAATGTAAAGTAGTAAACAAGCAACAACATCATCGTTTGCATTAATAGAATAATTCTGATTACAAGTCTGTTCTTTCATAGTATAAAACAACATAATGAATACTCAAAATAAAAGACGAGTCTTGACTGCTCCGTCTTCTCTAAACCTTGCATCGGTACCTGTCTATTTGTAACCTGAGAATACAAGTTATTTTGAAAGCGAGTATCCACAATAAAGCTGGTGAATTCATAAGTATTTTAATGTTATTGCTTTGAAAAGTTGTTATGAAAGACTGGTGAATGTTTGATGAAACGTTTAGTATAAGTATGAAAACCCTAGAAAATACCATATTTCCTACTAGTATAAAATGTAGTCTTCTTCGAAGACCCGAATGTTTTGAAAGTAGTCTTCTACCAAGACCTGACTGTTTTGAAAGTAGTCTTCTACCAAGACCTGAATGTTTTGAAAGTAGTCTTCTACCAAGACCAGACCGTTTTGAAAGTACGCATCACTTGTAAATGTGACGGTTTTTCCCCTGTTTAACTATTATTATAAAATTATAAAAGTAATAATATAATAACTTATGTTGTATCCTTTGGTACTAAGATATTCTAGTATAATCTACCTCGTCGGTTATGTGAACGTGACACAAAACAAAGGTAACAATATAATTATATAGGTATTAGTCTACCCCGTCGTTATGTGAATGTATCGCAAAATAAAGGTAATGAGCTAATAACTTAAGTATTATCCTTTGGTACTAGAATAAACACGGCGTGGAAACTCGCCGTAAATGGATCCACCATAGACATCCGTAGATGTGCATTTACCTCTGTTGCTAACAATTAGGTATAGGAATAGTTAGTCCCTTAAGTATACCTGTAATGGTATCAACCGTAGACATTCGTAGATGTGCATTTACCTTTGTAGCTAACAGAGGGATTAGGAGTGGTTAACCCCTTATAGTATCTTATCATATAGTATCTATGTAAAAGTATCCCTTAAAGAGTATCCATATAAGTGTATCCATGTAAGAGGAATCTCTGAAAGAGTATCCCTTCATATAGCATGTAGTATAGACTCATGAATGAACTGACTCTGGTGTAATTCCTTGTAGTAGGAATAATGTTTTGTATCCCCTAAACTATTCCTATAATAGTTTACTGGAATGTAATTGATGAGTATCCAAGTAGGTTTATACACCCTTGCTACCCAAGAGTGTCGGAACTGAACTAACTGATGGAACTTTTATGTCTATATAGTTATACATGATCTATATAACTAATATTTAGACGACATTCGGATGAATAACTGATACCCTAAGGCCACATCCCAACGAGAACAGAAAAAGAAATAAGGAGAGCTAGCCATTCTAAGTCTTTTAAACCTTTCTTATTCAACTATACATATATAGGCAAGCATTTGACAATATAAAAGTATAGAAGTAGTTTTGTAAAACGTTTGAAAAATTTAATAAATAAGAATTTATGACTTGATGTCAGTTAATAAAACAATTCGAAAACCGTTGACAAGACAGTTTAAGTGTAAGAAAACCTTTGTTTCAAGCACAACTATAACAGATTTAGAAAGGAAACATACAGTTTGTAAGACAGTTTCTAAAAGTGTTTTAGCATGTAAAAACGTTTGAGAAAGCTATTTGAAGTACTATGTTTGGTGAAACGGCTAAAAGTGTAGTAAGTCCAATTGAATGTTAGTTATAAGTCACATATGATTCACTTGATAAAAAGTGTATAATGAAACTTTATATAACACACGATAATAACCGTGTGTTTTACTTGTATTCCCCCCCTTAAAAGCATATAAAAGCATTTATAAAACATTTAAAAGTGTAGATTATAGGGGTATGAACTCACATGAAAGATCGAAGAAGGCGAGATGAAAACCGAGTAGAACTTTGACTCGAGAAAGCGGATTTTCTCGGGATTCTTAGGTATCTCGGGAGCACAAACAACCTTCGGGGCTTGAGTATGGAAACCGGGGCTTCGGGATATCACGTGCACGGAAAACGAGGAAAAAACATAAGAAAGACGAGAGGAAATGAGCCTTTTCCCCGGAACCCTCGCATCCCTTTTATAGGGGCTGGGAACCGCCTCGGTACGCTGGGCGTACGCGTGCGTCATGCGTGACTGCATCCTCGACTGCCTCGAAGCTTGGATGGGACAGGGCATATCCTCGCATAGGGAGCGACGTGGACGATCCAAGGCCTAGTCCTCGAGTACGCTGGGCGTAACTAAGATTGGCCCGGTGACTGCTCCTTCGGATAATACTGAAATTTGATTTAAATAATTATTTTTATTATTTATTTTTAAAAGGTCAGGGTAAGAAAACTTCGTTAGAAATCCATAACTTCATTATCTGACGTCTGTTTTTGCCAGAATTTTTACCGTTAAAAAACCATTGTCGAGACCTTTGATTCTCATTTAGGTCATTCCGGCCAAAAGTCGCTCGATCTCTGATTCGAGTTTTTAGTTGTCTATCGCTATGCCGAACTTGGAAAAATCATAACTTCCTTATACTAAGTCAGATTTGGATGTTCGTTTTATGTACGATCATGGTTTAATGATATCTATAACTTTCATTTAGATAGTTAAGGCTAAAAACTATTGTATTGAAACTTCGCGGTTTTCGTTAATCGGTGTTGCCGGTTTTGTTGGAAATCTTAGAATGGTCATAACTTCTTCGTTATAACTCAGATTTTATGTAACAGCCAGGAATCTAGGTATTATTTTTATTCGTTTTATTTAATGTTTTGTGGAAGAAATCAGCGAGTTGGTGCGTAGACTCGCCGAGTAGAGACGCGAATCATTATGCGGGTGAATGGATGGACTCGGCGAGTCGCCCCGTGGACTCGGCGAGTCCATGATGTTTAATGAAACCCTAATTCCTCGGGTTTGGGGCCTATTTAAGAGGCCTTATGGCTGCCAGACCCTAGAGAGAAACCCTAAGTGAGCTAGAGTGATTCTGAGAGGAAAGGAGCCATTTCTTGAGCACTTGTTGGTATTTTTGCAAATAGAAGGGGACCAAGGCAAGAGGAGGCTGAAGAGGGTGCTAATCCAGTGACTCCAGGGCTCAAAGACTTCATTTTGAGGTATTCATTCAACCCTTCTTCAGTTTATGGTGTAATTTCTAGAGTTAGGGCTTTTTAGCCCCTTTTAGAGGAAGGTTATTAAGTAATTGGTCCCTTCTCATGTTGGTGCTTTAGATCTGGACCCAAAGAGGTCTAGAGACCCTTTTCCCTTGAGCTTTGTGAGTGTTAATGGGGGTTACGAGCTTTGGATGTCATTTTAGTGGTCATATCTTCAAAATAAGGCCTTTAAGCCTTTGCATGAGCACCAAGATGTTAGCTTTACGTGATTATCATGCTTGGGGAGGCCAAATCTATGATTGTATGGGACGGATCTGACCTCAAAAGTTGATTTTAGAGTGTGCATGGCATGAACTCGCCGAGTCCCAAGAACAGAATCGACGAGTAGTATGAAGGTTGCCCATTAATCATTCAGTGAGTGGACTGCCGAGTTGGGGGATGACTCAGTGAGTCAGAAGGGGATTAGAGGACTGAGGTTCAAGGCTGTACTCGCCGAGTTGTTCTTGAAACTCGGCGAGTTGAGTCGGGGTGGCCCCGCGATTCATGTCTGATGAGACTCTTCGAGTTTAGGGAGGGACTCGACGTGTCAACTGGGACAAAGAATTAGGAGTCATGTGTGTGTACTTGCCGAGTCACCGGAGTGCACTCGGCAAGTTGGGTCAAAGTTTGACCGTTGACTTTTGTTGACCTTTAGGGTTTGGTCAACAATGGAGTCCTTGAGTCGAGATTGGGGTAAAATAGTCTTTTACCCTTCTGAGGGTGACAATAGAGGGTCGAGTCTAGCCTTGAGTGTTATATTTATGAGGATATTTACCTTGTGTGAATAGGCGGAGGCTAGGAAATACTTCTACCGAGTCAGGGATTTATGAGAGTCCGTGGTGAGTCTTCTCATTATACTTTACCCTGAGTAGGTTATCAGAGTTATGTGATGCAGTGTTGTATGCTATATATGTGTTATGTGTTGCACTGCATTATTCTATGTGATTTATGTTATGCATGTTATAGATTTAGAACCGGAAGGTTCATAGAGATAGAACCTGAGGGTTCACCGAGTTGGGTGCACGGACCCATAGAGTTATAGCCTCGAGTGGCTGATATGTGTTATATATGGTATTTTGGGGAACTCACTAAGCTTCGTGCTTACAGTGTTATGTGTTATGTGTTTCAGGTACTAGCGAGGATCGCGGGAAGGCGCCGGCCTGATCAGTACACACATGGGATTTTATGTTATGAGATGTTGGGATTGATATATGTTATGAATTGAGTTTTAAACAATGATGTTTTTATGTGTAATGAATGAATTATGTTTTCATAAAATGCGAAAAATTGTTTTGAAATTTACGGTGTTACAAGTTGGTATTAGAGCCTTGGTTTGAGGGATTTGAGTACACCTTCGGGCGTATTTGAACTTAAACTGAGGATTTGAGAAATATTTTCAAAAGAGAACCAAGTTTTCTAAAAAGAATGAAAGATTTTTCAATAACGCAGAGTAGAGTCGTGTGTACGATCAGTCAGTGCCCGAACGGTGATTTCCTAAAATACCCTTATGTTATATGCTTATGAGATTGGTATGATGTATTCTCGTGCTAGAGTGAGCTAGGTATTCCTATTAGGACTAGAGTGGCCTGATTTGTGATGCCTTAGCCTAGAGGGAGGTGAGCTGCTATGAGATGCTTGAGAGTGAGTAGGTAGCAGTGAGGAGCTTATTAGAGATCTGTTAGAGAATGGGTTGTGCATAATAGAGTACTTGGGACTTGGGATCCTAGGAGGAGGACTTGGGGTGTATACCGACGCGGTGTGGACGGTAGTATTGGGCCCGTACTTCTGAAAACACTAGGACGGTGTACAGTTCATGTAAAAATCTTTGGGATGCCAGGGATCAAGGAGGGATGAGTTATCGAGTGCGAGTATGCTCGAGTGAGTTTCTAATATATCGTATGTTGTATTTCAGAGGTAGATCATGGTGAGGACACGTCATGCGCCAGAGAGCAGTGAGACTAGCGATGAGGAGATCTGCCGGATCATCCATGAGGAGGTGGATGCGGCCATCAGGGCAAAGATACCAGAGATGTTCGGGTCTATCAAGACCACGCTGATTGAGACTTTTGACCAGCATTATGCCGCTCTTTCTGAGGCTGCTGTTGCAGCGGCCACCGCAGCCGTTGCTGCTGCTAGGCCGCAGGGGGGTGACTCGTTGTTGTTTAGGGAGTTCAGCAACACGAAGCCACCAGAGTTTGATGGGACGCAGGATCCGATTGCAGCGATGAGATGCGTATCTGACATAGAGGGATGTTTCTATACATGCTCGTGTCTGGAGCACTTGAGGGTTCAGTTTGCGCTGAACCAGCTTCGCCTGGGGGCGAAAGACTGGAGGAAGTTCACGACAGCACACTATTCTCCAGCAGAGCTTGCTGCGGTGACCTGGGAGAGGTTCACTGCCATGTTTCGTGATGAGTACGTTCCCCCGGTGGAATGTGACCGGTTGGAACAGGAGTTTTTGACCCTAAAGCAGGGTATGGAGTCTGTTACAGTTATCACCAGGATGTTTCATGAGAGGGCGATGTTCTGCCCTGAACACGTGTCTTCTGAGCAGGCACGTATGAGCCGTTATTTGAGTATTTTGAGGAGAGATATTCAGGAGTTCGTGGCGAACTCCTCGTACCGAACATTTGCCGAGCTTCAGGAAAATGCCCGGAAGAGGGAGATCGAGCTTGAGACTCAGGCTAGGGAGGAGGCGGAGTCTCAGGGGAAGGATCGACGACCGGCACAGTCCCAGCCGGCAGCGAAGCGGGCCAAGCCCACTGATCCCAGAGCAGGGAGCCAGAAGGGCCGCACTTGTGAAAAGTGTGGCAAGGGTCATGATGGAGTTTGTAGAGCTGGATCTTGCTCAAGTGTGACAAGGAGGGGCATATGTCCAAGGACTGCCCCAAGGGGTTTGTAGTGTGTTTCCATTGCAACCATACCGGACACCGGAAGGCTGAGTGTCCGCTGCTGCGAGGGTCAGTACAGGGAGCTTCTCAGGGGTCTGCCCCTGCTGCTATTAGAGTTTCTGACAGTCGGCCGGTGAAGACCGAGACGCCAAAGGCTCGGGGGAGAGCCTTCCAGTTGACTGCGGAGGAGGTCTGCGCAGCGCCCGATGTCGTGGATGGTATGTATTATTTCATGTATTTATTTTAATGTTTGAGGTTTTATGCTTATTTTATGATATGCGTAGGTACTTTTCTTGTGAGTTCTGTACCTGCTTTGGTGTTATTTGAATCGGGTGCGAGTCGATATTTTGTATCGTTGGCTTTTAGTCAGCACATCAGCATTAGTCGAGAGGCGTTGAGTCGACCTCTAAGAGTCTCCATCGCAGACGAGAGAGCAGTGTATGCCACAGAGGTGATTCGAGGATGTGTACTCGAGATCTTCGGTGTAGAGTTTCCTATTGATTTGGTCCCGATTGCGATGGGGGACGTCTGTGTCATCGTAGGCATGGATTGGTTGAGCAGATTTGGAGTTGTTATCGATTGCGAGCGGCAGCTGGTGACTATACGAGACCCAAGTGGGGGAGTTCTTACGGTGTATGGCGAGGGTACCCGTCCCGATTCAGTGTTTTGTTCGGCTGCTAGAGCGAGACAGAGCCTACAACAGGGTTGTAGTGGTTTTGTAGCATATATGATGTATACGAGAGTTGGTGCAAAGAGACCGAGTACTGTTGAGGAGGTTCCGATAGTGCGGGAGTTCCCAGATGTCTTTCCCGAGGAGTTACCGGGTGTACCTCCTGAGAGGCAGGTTGAGTTCCATATTGATTTGATTCCGGGAGCAGCACCTATTGCCAAGGCGCCCTATCGCCTTGCACCTCCAGAGATGCAGGAGTTATCCTCGTAGCTTTAGGAGCTACTGGGGAAGGGGTTTATTCGGCCGGGCAGCTCACCATGGGGAGCACCGATCCTTTTTGTGACGAAAAAGGATGGTTCGCACCGAATGTGCATAGATTATCGAGAGTTGAACAAGTTAACGATCAAGAACCATTATCCTTTGCCGAGGATCGATGATTTGTTCGATCAGCTGCAGGGAGCATCTTGGTTTTCCAAGATTGATCTGAGATCTGGATACCATCAGATGAGGGTGCGCGAGGAGGATATCCAGAAGACCGCGTTTAGGACTCGTTATGGGCATTACGAGTTCGTGGTGATGCCACTCGGGCTCACCAATGCGCCTGCAACGTTCATGGATCTCTGAACAGGGTATGCAGACCGATGATGGATCGATCAGTGATTGTGTTCTTTGACGACATTTTGGTATATTCGAGATCTAGGGAGCAGCATGAGGAGCATTTGCGAGAAATCCTCAGTGTGCTGAGATCGGAGAGGCTTTATGCCAAATTCTCCAAGTGCGATTTTTGGTTACGAGAGGTTCAATTCCTTGGTCACCTCGTTAACCAAAAGGGGATTTTGGTCGATCCAGCCAAGATCGAGGCGGTGTTGAGTTGGGAAGTGCCGAAATCTCCTTCCGATATCAGGAGTTTTCTAAGGTTGGTCGGCTTTATCGTAGATTCATCAAGGATTTCTCCAAGATTACTGTTCATCTCACCAGATTGACCCGGAAGGGAGTGGTGTTCAGCTGGGGACCAGAGCAGTAGGCCTCATTTGAGACTCTTCGCCAGAGATTGTGTGAAGCCCCAGTGTTGGCTCTTCCAGAGGGAACGGAGGACTTCGTGGTGTATTGTGACGCATCGATATCTGGGTTGGGCGCGGTGTTGATGCAGAGGGGACATGTGATCGCATACACATCAAGGCAGCTGAAGCCCCATGAGGCAAGGTATCCCACCCACGATCTAGAGTTGGGGGCTGTGGTGTTCGCCCTCAAGATTTGGCGCAATTATCTGTATAGGGTTCGGTGTATGATATACACGGACCACAAGAGTTTGAAGTATTTGATGGATCAGCCGAACCTGAACATGCGTCAGAGGAGATGGTTGGATGTAGTAAAGGATTATGACTGCGAGATCCTGTACCACCCGGGAAAGGCTAATGTGGTAGCCGACGCCCTGAGTCGTAGGGCAGAGAGCGCCCCGATTCGGGGTATTTGTATGAGATTGACGGTGATGACCCCGATATTGGACACCATCAGAGGGGCTCAGGCTGAGGCAGTAAAACCGGAGAACTGTAAGAGAGAGCGAGTTATTGGACAAGTGTCAGAGTTCGTGACCGATAGCAGAGGGCTTATGACTTTCCAGGTCGAGATTCTCGATCCATCCTGATGGAGGAGGCACATAGGTCGAGATTCTCGATCCATCCTGGGGCCACTAAGATGTTTCTGGATCTTAAAAAGGAGTATTGGTGGCCCTGTATGAAGAGAGATGTAGCGTGGTTTGTTGAGAGGTGCCTAAGCTGTCGTAGGGTTAAGGCCGAACATTAGAGGCCGCATGGTAAGTTGTAGCCACTGGAAGTCCCGAAATGGAAATGGGAGCACATATCCATGGATTTTATCACCAAATTTCCGAGAACGGCGAGGGGTGTCGATGCGATTTGGGTGATAGTAGACCGTTTGACAAAGAGTGCTCACTTTCTTGCCATTAGTGAGAGTTCTTCTGTAGAAAAGTTAGCAGAGGTCTATGTGAGGGATGTGGTATCGCGGCATGGGGTGCCGATCTCGATCGTGTCAGATCAGGATGTGCATTTCACTTCTAGATTCTGGAAGAAATTCCATGAGGAGTTGGGTACGAGGCTGCATTTTAGTACTGCATACCACCCACAGACCGACGGTCAGAGCGAGCAGACGATCCAGACGCTCGAGGACATGCTCCGAGCATGTGTGTTGGATTTTGGCGGAAGTTGGGACACATATTTGCCCTTATCAGAGTTCTCCTACAACAAAAGCCATCATTCGAGCATTGGTATGGCGCCCTTTGAGCTGTTGTATGGGAGGAGGTGTCAGACTCCTACTTGTTGGGGAGAGGTAGGGCACCGAGTGATGGGTAGCATGGAGTTCGTGCTTCAGACGACAAAGCAGATACAGCGAGTCAGGCAGAGATTGTTGACCGCTCAGAGTCGCCAGAAGAGTTATGTGGATAGGCGACGATCCGAGCTTGAGTTTCAGGTCGGTGATTATGTTCTCCTGAAGGTATCTCGTTGGAAAGGAGCGATTCGATTCAGGAAGAGGGGCAAGCTAGGGCCCCGATATATTGGGCCGTTCAGAGTGATTGGGAGGGTGGGCAGGTTAGTGTATCGCTTGGAGCTACCAGCGGAGTTGGAGTGGATTCATAATACCTTCCACGTGTCTTAGTTGAGGAAGTGTATAGCCGACGAGTCGGCTGTAGTGCCGTTAGAGGATATTCAGGTGGATGCGAGCCTGAACTACGCGGAGAGACCATTTGCCATTGTGGATCGGATGATCAAGGTTATGAGGAACAACGAGGTGCCTCTGGTGCAGGTTCAGTGGCAACATCGGAGAGGATCCGAGTTGACTTGGGAGCCGGAGTGGGAGATGCGTGAGCAGCATCCGGAGCTATTTTAGGATGAGACTTCGAGGGCGAAGTCTTATTCAAGTGGGGGAGAATTGTAACAGCCGGAAATCCAGGTATTATATTTATTCATTTTATTTTAAGTTTTGTGGAAGAACTCGGCGAGTTGGTGCGTAGACTCGCCGAGTAGAGACGCGAATCATTATCCGGGTGAATGGCTGGACTCGGCGAGTCACCCCGTGGACTCGGCGAGTCCACGTTGTTTAATGAAACCCTAATTCCTCGGGTTTGGGGCATATTTAATGGGCCTTATGGCCGTCATTTGCGGCTACCAGACCCTAGAGAGAAACCCTAAGTGAGCTAGAGCGATTGTGAGAGGAAAGGAACCATTTCTTGAGCACTTGTTGGTATTTTTGCAAATAGAAGGGGACCAAGGCAAGAGGAGGCTGAAGAGGGTGCTAATGCAGTGACTCCAGGGCTCAAAGACTTCATTTTGAGGTATTCATTCAACCCTTCTTCAGTTTATGGTGTAATTACTAGAGTTAGGGCTTTTTAGCCCCTTTTAGAGGAAGGTTATTAAGTAATTGGTCCCTTCTCATGTTGGTGTTTTATATCTGGACCCAAAGAGGTCCAGAGACCCTTTTCCCTTGAGCTTTATGAGTGTTAATGGGGGTTATGAGCTTTGGATGTCATTTTAGTGGTCATATCTTCAAATAAGGCCTTTAAGCCTTTGCATGAGCACCAAGATGTTAGCTTTACGTGATTATCATGCTTGGGGAGGCCAGATCTATGATTGTATGGGACGGATCTGACCTCAGAAGTTGATTTGAGAGTGTGCATGGCATGAACTCGCCGAGTCCCAAGAACAGACTCAGCGAGTAGTATGAAGGTTGCCCATTAATCATTCAGTGAGTGGACTGCCGAGTTGGGGGATGACTCAGTGAGTCAGAAGGGGATTAGAGGACTGAGGTTCAAGGCTGTACTCGCCGAGTTGTTCTTGAAACTCGGCAAGTTGAGTCGGGGTGGCCCCGCGATTCATGTCTGATGAGACTCATCGAGTTTAGGGAGGGACTCGACGTGTCAAGTGGGACAAAGAATTAGGAGTCATGTGTGTGTACTCGCCGAGTCACCGGAGTGCACTCGGCGAGTTGGGTCAAAGTTTGACCGTTGACTTTTGTTGACCTTTAGGGTTTGGTCAACAATGGAGTCCTTGAGTCGAGATGGGGGTAAAATAGTCTTTTACCCTTCTGAGGGTGACAATAGAGGGTCGAGTCTAGCCTTGAGTGTTATATTTATGAGGATATTTACCTTGTGTGAATAGGCGGAGGCTAGGCAATACTTCTACCGAGTCAGGGATTTATGAGAGTCCGTGGTGAGTCTTCTCATTATACTTTACCCTGAGTAGGTTATCAGAGTTATGTGATGCAGTGTTGTATGCTATATGTGTGTTATGTGTTGAACTGCATTATTCTATGTGATTTATGTTGTGCATGTTATAGAGTTAGAACCGGAAGGTTCACAGAGATAGAACCTGAGGTTTCGCAGAGTTGGGTGCATGGACCCACAAAGTTATAGCCTTGTGTGGCTGATATGTGTTATATATGGTATTTTGGGGAACTCACTAAGCTTCGTGCTTATAGTGTTATGTGTTATGTGTTTCAGGTACTAGCGAGGATCGCGGGAAGGTGTCGGCCTAATCAGTACACACATGGGATTTTATGTTATGAGATCTTGGGATTGATATTTGTTATGAATTAAGTTTTAAACAATGATGTTTTTATGACTAATTAATGAATTATGTTTTTATAAAATGCAAAAAATTGTTTTGAAATTTACGGTGTTACATTTTAGTGTTCTTTATATGCATGAAAACCTTGTTATGATTCCTACCACTTTATTTAACCAAATAAAATTGTAGGAGAGTTATATTTTGACCTAAATTTGACTGGTGTTACGTTACAATGTCTCGAAATATCGGGTTGTCACAACCGTGAACTGTTTCTGGACCGTGATCAATTGCTTGAGCGTGAACCATTCATCCAAAATTGACCGTGAACAATTCTTGGACCGTGAAGCATTCTTTAGTGTAAACGTTTGAACCGTGATTGTGTGTACGGCCGTGAACAAATATCGAATGTGAAGATTATTTTTGTTCTAACACTTTGTTTTTCAAGTTCTTTTCATTTAATCAAGAAAATTTTAAAAAATATATTAAAAAAACAAAACAAAAATGGATTCACAAAGCTCAACAATTCATCAAGAATTGGACTCGATCATGGGAACCACTACTCGAATTCCTCACTTACTGTCCGCTGAAGGTCTCCCATAATGGAAATATCGAATGGAAAAGTACATCAAGATGAAGGACTTCAAAATCTGGCGTAGCAAATTGATAGTACCAATTTGAATCACCACTACACTCGAGAATGGAATAGTCGTTGATAAGAAATTTCAGAACTACACCGATGAAGACTTTCAGAAGATTAAAGAGAAAGAGAAAGCACCGGCTACACTCACAATGGTTTTATCCCCAGAGATTGCACAGGGTTTCAGAGAATACACTTCAGCAAAAGCTTTGTGGGAAGCACTGGTTGAGGTATATGAAGGAATCGAAGACATGAATTAGAGACGTTAGGATATGCTGAGACAAAAGTTCAATATGTTCAACCTCATTCTTGGAGAAACCCAGGAAATTCAACATCAACAATTCATCGCATTGACCAATGAGATGAGTTCAGCTGGGATCTCAGTGCCAAGATCCAAAATCAATAAGAAGTTGTTGAATTCTCTCCCAAAGGCATGGGATATGAATGTTGTTGTCATCAAGAAAACAAAAGATCTTAACCGACTTAGTCTGGCTGAAACCATGGCCATCATCAAAGCATGTGATCTTGATGACAAACAGAGGGAGATCAATCATGTGACCTCGTACTCAACAGCTAATCTCGGGATCTCTCCAAACAATGCCTTTTCATCCTTTAACACTCCTCAAAGTCGAGCCTTTGTTGTTCAACAACCATAAAGTCAAGTGTTTGCTGCTCCACAACCATCACCTTATGTTGCTCCACCATCAATGCCTTATTCACAAGCTGAGTCCTCTTCTAAAGCTCCTTCTCCAGTATCTATTCCAAAAGAGGCTGAAGAGAATATGGCTCTTGCATATAGATTGGTGAATAACTACAACGCTTTTGTTGCTGGCGAGTTGCCCCCTCAGATCTCGTTTCCCGATCTTGATCAGATACACCCTGAAGATGTTGAAGAGATGGATATCAGTTGGCAGATTGCGATGGTTGTGTTCAGGGAAAAACAATTTACAAAGAAGACCGGGAAAAACTATTGGGGAATGAATGCGGAGAAGATGGTGGGTTTCAACAAGGGAAAGCTCTAATGTTTCAACTGTCACGAGCCTTGTCACTTTGCTCGTGATTGTCCAAAGCTTGACAGGAGAGTAAACCATGATCAAACAATGGTACCAGTCGGAAACAACAGATCTGCTACTGCTAACAAAGAGACAACGAATCTGGCGATGGTTGCACAATCATTTGATTGGGAAGACCAGATTCAGGCCTTGAACATTTTAGGACCAAAAATGCTCACTTGGCCCAAATTAGTGGAGTTCCAAAGGAGAAAGATGAAGTGGATCCTGAAGAGGAAATGATGGAGCTTCAATTCGCATTCATGGTGTCTACCACCCCAGAGCCAGAGAAAAAGGAGGTCAGTCAAAATTCTTGCTCTCAAACTTGTGTTGATACTATCAAATTCTTGCATGATCAAATCGAATTAATTAAAAGAGAGAACAAGGATCTTAAGTATGAGGGATATAACCTTCGGAAAGGCCAGAGACCATTAAAAGAACAATTAGAGGCAAATACTAGGGATTTTAGGAAGTTGCAGGAAGCTTACAACAACAAGTATGAGAATTACAATTTCATTAAGAAGCAACTTGCTGTTGTAACTGAAGAACTTGACACATTGAAGATCCGTTTTGAAAATGCTGATTTTAATTTCAATAAATACGATGTATCAAGTGAGAAAGTTGCAACAATAATTGAAAAACAGATGAAGTGGAAGGACCAAAAACAAGTAGGTATAGGATATGAGAGTGTCCCTCCCCCATTCAATCACAATTATATTGCTAAACCCTTGACTCAGTAGGAGATAGACCGAGAACCATTTATGGTGTTTGGTAAACCAGCTGCACAGGTCACATAAAGTAGTGCTAGGGAAATAGATACTAACGCTTCTACTTCCCATGCAGATTCATCTTTAAGTCAAGGAAATCAGGAATAATAATTTTGTTTTGAAAAATGACGTTTTTGTTTCAGACAATACTTTTCTTGTTCCCAAAACTGATGACTTGATCAGTGATGATTCGGTGTCGAATTCTAATGTTTCTAATGATGTTTGTGATGATGTGTCCGATAAGTCTGATACTTCTGTTTCTAGCACACGCACTTCACCTACACCTGTCACACAACATGAATCATGCACTTGCTCATGTGGAAAGAGAAAGGGAGTTGACAAGAATAATAAATTAGAAAAAGGCGGTACCAGTTATTGTACAAAAAAGTAAACATGTTTTAAATATGTTATTGCTGGCCATATGGCTCGAAATTGTCCAAATTGGGCATTTGTACCTTTTTATGTACCAAGAAGAGATAATGAGTCTCGAGGAGGGTCTCTCACAAGAAAATCCTCGAGATCTCGCTATCGTGATGATGATTGGAATGTTACCAAAGAAAGAAAATGGGCTAATCTTAAAAAGAATAAACATGTTTTCAATGAAAATAAAACGGGAACTTGTACGAAACCGACTATGGCTAAGCCAAGATTGGGTTCGTCAAAAGCTTCGTCTGGGACTTTGGCTAATTCTAGACGGAAACCGAAAGGATCCAATTCAAAGAAAACCATTTGAAAATCACCTGTAAATAATCAGAAGCCTAAATTCCAATGGGTGCCCAAGAATTCAATTGTCCAATCATCACAATCTTCTGAGAGTACATCTAATAGTCAATTAGAGTCAAAAATGGAAAAAGATAAATCTATTAATGTCAAAGAAAAATCCAGTGTTGTAATGACCTGGGTTCTTAAATCTCATTAATCTCGCGCATTGTGCAGGAACAGCTGCGAAAGAATGTCTTCAGACCTAGGTACGTCGACAACGGTTGTTCCCGACACACGGGAGGGGATGGAGGAAAGAACACGCAAAAAGGAACCGTTTCTAATGGAGTGTTGAGTTTCGAAAACATCAACTATGTGCCCGAGTTGAAGCATAGCTTGTTGAGCGTTTCTCAAATCTACGACAAGGGCTACTCTACCCATTTCACTGATAAATAATGCCTTATCTTGAAACCCAATATCATCATCCCTAAAGAATGGATATTGGTGAAATCAAAAAGAGACGGGAACGCTTACATCATTGACATGAATCATAATATCTTGGAACAAGTCACGTGCCTCTTCTCTAAACTCTCAGAACATAATGTGATGCTTTGGCATCTTTGTCTCGGGCATGCAAACGCCAAGAACCTCAATAGTCTTGCCAAAAACGAGATCATGTGTGGCCTTCCTGTTAAAGACTTCATAACATTTGAAAAATGTGTGACATGTGCTTAGGGTAAACATCATAGAACGCCCCATTTGCTAAATGCGGTTAATTCAATCAACAAGGTTCTCCAGTTATTTCACATAGATTTGTTCGGTCATGTCAATGTCCTCAGCATCAACAAAAACTCTTAATCCTTGGTTGTGATAGATGACTACTGTCGTTTCACATGGGTCTTCTTCTTATCCAACAAGATTAGGATCTCAGACTTGATCAAGAAGTACGTGGTGATGATTGAGAATCAGACTAATGGATAATGGTACAGAATTCAAAATGCTATTCTGGGTCACTTTTGCGCAGAAAAAGGGATAGTGCGTTAGTATAGTGCCGTTCGGACACCTCAATAAAATGGTGTTGCGGAATGGTAGAACCGAACTCTAATGGACGCTGTAAGGACGATGCTATGTAATTCTAAACTGCTAGTCTTCTTTTGGGAAGAGGCGATCAACATAGCCTACTATGTTTAGAATCGTGTGCTGATCAAAAAAGCTCAAATGAAGACTCCATATGAAATTCTATACAATCACAAGCCATCAGTTGCTCACTTCCGTATCTTTGGATGTCCTTGCACCCTTCTTCACCTTGAATACAACCCCAAATTCAACTCTAAAGCCGATGAATGTTACTTTGTGGGATATACAACGCGTGCAACTTACCGTGTTTACAACAAGAGGACAAAGCAGATCATGGAATCTTTTAATGTTCGGTGGTTGGAGGAAAATGAGACAGACGCCAGAGTCGGTCCTGACTGGTTGTTTGATTACACTTCTTTATTCAAATCGCTCAGAGTGTTTTCAGATGATGTGTCAGGTTCTTGCTTCGGTTCAATGGTTTTTCTTGAGAATGAAGGGGAAGAAGTTGTCTACAGTCCACTCAAACTTTCATGGAACTTCTCCTTCGGTGAATCAAGTTGTTCCAAGTTCTCCTTCTGATTCCCCAACTCATAGAATCATTCCTGATGCTGAAGCCACTCCAGTTACTCCAGTTGAAAGAGACTTCATGACAAGAGATACTTCCGCTGCCACTCAAACTTTCATGGAGCTTCTCTTTCCCGAGCAAATTGCAAATGGGTATGTGGATAGCTCTTCTTACAATTCCAGATCTTCTGAGGAGAATGATTCAGCAAATGACGGATTCATAAATATCAACAACCTTCGAGTCACACTTAAAGATATCAACCACGAAATTCCTTCCCGGCTGCAACGCAATCATCCTATAGGGAAAGTTATTGGTGAACTAGGCGATGGTGTTCAAACGAGAAGTCAGAGTGATGGTGTAAACACGTGTCTCTACTCTTGCTTCATCTCTCAGATAAAGCCAAAGAATGTCGAAATGGTGTTGAATGAGCCTAGTTGGGTTGATACAGTGCATAACGAGCCGAATCAATTCGAGAAATTAGGGTTTTGGAAATTGGTTGAACGGCCCAAAGGAAAGAAGTCACTGAATACCCATTGGGTGTTTCACAACAAACATGACGATTGTGGGGTCATAGTACGGAACAAAGCACGTTTGGTTGTTCGTGGCTTTCAACAAATCAAAGGACTTGACTACATTGAGGTGTATGCTCCTGTAACACACCTTGAAGCTATTTGTATCTTCCTGGCGTATGCATCCTACATGGGGTCCACTGTATATCAGATGGATGTTATGTAACATCCCAAAATTCAAGGCCAAAAATTTCATTTTTAAATACATTATTATATAAAACCATGAGTATAAAAACATTCATATTAATATCTCATGTCGAAACCAAAGTGTCAATAATCAAAACATATTATCATAAAACCATATCAGAGTGGAATCCCAAAGATCTCATGTGCGGAAAACATAATGTGATGCGCTGCGATCAAGCCGACTCCTTTCCGTTAAACACGAAGTACCTGAAACAAAAACTAAAAACCGTAAGCATGAAGCTTAGTGACTTCCCCCATCATACCGCATACCATACAATCATATAATGAACAGCTAGGAGATACGGGCCTCGCCCACACTCCGCTAGCTGGGAGATACGGGCCTCGCCCACACTCCACTATCTATAAGATACGGGCCTCGCCCACACTCAGCTACTAAACCATAACATACCAGTATATACAATCATATAATGAACAGCTAGGAGATACGGGCCTCGCCCACACTCATGGAGATACGGGCCTCGCCCACGCTCAGCTACTATCACATATATCATAATACAAACATACTATCAAACATACCTGGGGTCCCGAACTACTCTTCGGTCCTAACAACCGAACTTGGGGACTATTCCCCTCCTACTACCACTATCACATATAGCATATCATGCTAGCATATAAACATATCATCACATACTGTCAGACATATCAGGTAGTAGCAAACCTAGATGATATCACAAAGACAATCATCTAACACACAACTCCTACTGGTGGGCCGGGATTGTGGCCGTAGATCCACCGCTAATGGAAGGTAACTCACCTCACATTGCTAAAGTCCCGAAGACACAATCCTACACTTGCTGAAGTCCCGCAGACCCGTCCCCAGCTGCTGGCTGACAGATTCCCGAACTGTCAACACCAAAATAACACCCAATTAATAATTGGGTCCCAATACATAACCAAAAGTATATTCTTTGGGTAGTTACTACATTACTCCTATCTTGGCTTATTCAAGCCCAAGGCCCAATCCATAGGCCCAAAGTCAACTAGAAATCAAAGCCCAACACATGGCCCAATTTTCCAAATTGGGCCTAGGCCTACACATGGTCTCATTCTGAGACCCAACATCATATAATCATTAAGGCCCAACTATGGCCCAATTTTCCAAATTGGGCCCAACCCCTTACATGGGCCTTACCCTAGGCCTATTAAATTATTCTAGTCTAATTGCTTGATCTTGGATAGCCCATTTAATAACCCAATCATCAAGGCCCGAAAGAAAGGCCCAACAATAAAACCAAGTGAAATTAGGGTTTCACATAAAATGATGATTAGGGTTAAGTTTCCTACTTAACCCATTAAGGACTTAATTCATTAAGTCCAATATTGCTTAAATTAGTCTTTACCAATGATTATTATTTAATATCTCAAGTTATTAAATAATTCTCGTGTGTATGACCCGATTAATTCTTAAAGTTAGGTTTTCATTGGCATTAGGGTGTTCCAATCGAAATATTAGCCCATTTATCAATTTGTTGGCCTTTTATGACAATTAGGGCTTTATTGGGCCTAATAAGCCCACTAAAATCTTATTAAGCCCATATGGGTTTTATTGGGTCCATTAGAGTCCATTAAGCTTCATTGGGCCCATTAGAGCTCCTTTGAGCCCATTAGGGTTTCTAGCACCCCAAACGAATCTATCATAAGAGGCAAAGTGCACCGCCACCCGACACGGCGGCCGGTGGCGGCAGGAGGCGGCAGCCACCACCTTAAGGTGGTGGTTTTCAATTTCTTTTATTATTCTTGGCTCTTACGACTTTTACAATGAATTCCTAAAACAACACACACACTACACTAATACCAACACACACAAGCGGTGGTCCTTGGCGGCAGCCACCACCTCACGTTGGTGGCAGCGGCGACTCTCGTGATTTCCGGTCAAACAAATCCTTCCCATAAACAAAATCACGCACACCATCACGTCCTTTGCTCGAAATGAGAAACCAACCACCCGATAATGGCGTATGGCGGCGGCAGTGATGGTTTCGACGGCGGCAGAGACTATTCATGGCAACATCAATAACGAACCCACCAACAGCATACTCGACCGGTCATGGTGGTTCTTCTCCAGCTAAGCGCGATGGCATTGACAACACAAGCAGCGGCATAGCGGAGGATTGCGGGGACAGCCACTGAAATGGCGACCAACAATGGTTACGACCCCAAACAGATAGAAAAATGGATGAAGAAGATGAAAGGCAGTCTCACCGTGAGCACTCCGATCGCACACGACTCATGTCCACCGGTCACAGATCCACCTTCGCTCTTGGTAGGGCTTCTCCAGCCGTTAAGGACTTCACCGGAGGCAGCAGGGGAGGTTATGGCGGCGGCAGTCGGAGGTCGTGAGGGATGAGGGTGGGAGGATGGCGGCTGCTCTTCTTTAGGGTTAGGGTTAAGGGACCGGTGGGTTATGGCTTTATACCCGGTTCCTTCAAGACATTCTCCCATAATAACAACTATGGTCCCTCCATTCTAAAATAATTTCCAATAGAGTCCGAAATTTACCTTTTCAACCCTCAATCTTAAAATTCCTTACAAAGTAAGTATAATATTTACCAAACAGCCCTCCGTTCTTGAATTTCTTTGCAAAGCCGGTCCAGAAATTACCCTTTAAACCCCCAATATCTCAATTATGACATATTCAGCCCTTCCACCTCTCTTCCTTTCAAATTACATTTAAATAATTACCACAGAGCCCCTGAATTCATAAATATTTTCATAATAAATCCCAATAATATAACAAGCGGTCCCTGCCTTCTCAATTACTTACAAAATAAATTCGAAACTTACATTTTAACCCCCAAATCTCTAAAATTATAACGATTAGCTCCTAGAGATCAACACCTTACTATATAATTATCGATTTTAGGGCTACTGTTCGCTCATTATTTTATTTATTGCTTTAATAAATAAACAGGGCTTTACAACTCTCCCCCACTTAAATTAGATTTCGTCCTCGAAATCATTCCTTACCAATCCTTACATACCAAGCCACTCTAGTAACATAGTCATCTTCCTGGGCAAACCCTAGCCTTCCCAGGGTAGCCGTGACCAATCTTCGCAAGGCCCTACACGAGCACTAGTTTATTTTAGGAAAAGTGCCTAAAATTCTTTTATGCGCTAAATGCTATATGTTTGCCATATATGCCATTATTTGTTCGGATCTATGGTCTGTTGCCGACCGGATCTGGAAACTTTATGTGTGTAGGATTTTAAGCGTATGATTACGAGATTAGAACTAACATGTAAACGTTTCGAAGTGATAAGGGAATTGAAATATCTATCAAGGATAAGGACCTAAATTCAACTTATTCAGTATATAGATTATAATGGCAAGAACTCAGAGTGGAGCTGGAAATGCAAACAGAATCCAACAACCTCAACCTCAAGTGGTGGAACCGGTGCCTATAGTAGGAGTTGCACCCGAACCCATCACCATGGCTGGAATACGAGTTGTGATTCAGACCATGATGGCTGAACAGAGGGAGGAATTGAGGCAAATGTTGCTGAACAACAGGGATGAACATTCAGTTCCTTTTGAACAACATGAACTAAATGACAATCGATCTGAAGAAGGGAACAACAGTAGATCGGTTGGTCATAGTGAACCGCTTGTGGTTAGCAGAAATAACCACGAGGATAGAGTGGAGAGAAATGGGTGCAAGTATAAGGACTATATGACTTGCAAGCCATCAACCTTCACTGGAAAAGAAGATCTCGTCAGAGTATTGGACTGGATCCCGGAAATGGAATTGGCTTTCGTGACTTGTGATTGCCAAGGCAAGTTACAAACCGCGTTTGCAGTACGTCAGTTCTGGGGTAGTGCTGCTCGATGGTGGAGCACTCTGGGGAAAACCCTAAGCCCTAATGAGCCACTGCAACTAACTTGGGCAGAGTTCTTGGTGCACTTCAAGCGCAAGCACTGTTCGGCCCAAAATGTGCTTGAGTTAGAAAACCAATTTCTAACGTTGAAAAATGGGAGTATGACCGTTGACGAATATACGAATAACTTCACAGACAAAATGGAGTTTGCTTTGCGTATTGTTCCAGATGAGCTGGCAAAAATTGACAGGTATGCAAAGGGACTTACATGGGAGTACGCGGTGCCAATACGTCAGGCACTTACTTTGGAGGCAGCTATCTGGGCTGCCAAACTTGGTAAAGATATGATAAAGAGGAGAGCCGCTAGCAACGTTGAAGTTGGCGAAAAGAGAAAGTTTGAAGGAACTTCAGGTTCTAATAACAATAACAAATTCTCGAAGACTGGTTCGAGAAAATTCGGAGGAGGAGCCGAAGCCAAGTGGTGTGACAAGTGTAAGAAGAAACATGCTGGGAAATGCAGCGTGGAAGTCACTTGTTACAAATGTGGAAAGCCAGGGGATTATGCCAATGAATGCACCTTCAATAAGAACATATGTTTTGGGTGCAATGAAGAAGGGCATATTTTGAGGGATTGCCCGAAGAAGAAGGACGCAGCAAAACCCAATCTTCCACCAAAGCCGAAGGCGAGAGCCTTTCAGATGACACTCGAGGCTGCAAAAGAAGAAGTCGATGTCGCTTCAGGTACCTTTATCGTGAACGAATTGCCAGCCCAAATTTTGTTTGATTCTGGAGCCACTTACTCCTTTATTTCGCATGAATTTGGTAGAAAACCAGCTTTGCCTGTAGATAAACTAGTTAATGCAATAATAGTCGAGATTGCTAGTGGAAAGTTTGTACCTGTTAGCCATCGTATGAAAAACATCCTCATTGACTTGGATGGGAATAAGTTCCACGATGAATTATTTCCTAACGAGTTAAATGGTTTCGACATAGTTCTAGGAATGGATTGGCTTAGCGCCAATGATGCTGAAATATTGTGTAGGAAGAAGATAGTAAAAGTAAACCCGCCAGGGAAAGAGTCGTTTATGGTGTATGGAGACAAACGTAGAGTAAACACTGGAATTATTTCCCTAATGAAAGCCAGAAAGTGTTTGGCCAAGGGGTGTACATCATATCTAGCGTTCGTGATTGATGCTCAGAAGGAAAAGAAGGAGGTGCATAATATTCCGATGGGGTGTGACTACCCGGAAGTCTTTCCCAAAGATCTTCCCGGATTGCCCCCTGATCGACAAGTAGAATTCTGTATCGACTTGTTACCAGGAACGACGCCAATAGCAAAAGCACCACATCGATTAGCACCAAACGAAATGAAAGAACTTATGATACAACTTCAGGAGTTATTGGACAAAGGTTTCATTCGACCTAGTTCATCACCCCGGGGAGCCCATGTGTTATTTGTAAAGAAGAAAGACGGGAGCATGAGAATGTTCATCGATTATAGAGAACTGAATAAAGCAACAATAAAGAACAAGTACCCGTTGCCTAGGATCGATGGCATGTTCAACCAGTTGCAAGGTTCGAGCTATTTCTCGAAGACCGACCTTAGGTCAGGATACCATCAACTAAAGGTGAGAGAGCAGGATATTGAAAAGATTGCTTTTAGGACAAGATATGGACAGTATGAATTTTTGTTTATGTTGTTTGGACTAACCAATGCCCCAGTAGCTTTCATGGATTTGATTAACAGGGTTTGTAAAGCATACCTTGATAAATCTGTGATAGTATTCATAGACGATATCTTGATTTATTCGAAAAGCAAGTAGGAGCATGAAAAGCATTTACGTGAAGTGCTAGAAGTTTTGAAAAAGGAGAAGTTGTATGCAAAGTACTCCAAATGTGAATTTTGGATTCAAGAAGTCCAATTATTTAAGGCATGTGGTTAACCAAGAAGGGATAAGGGTTGACCCAGCGAAGATTGAAGTTGCGATGAAGTGGGAACAACCAAAAAGTCCTACGGAGATTCGAAGCTTTTTAGGATTAGCTGGATATTATCGAAGATTTATCCAACGCTTTTCTTCGATTGCTACTCCATTAACAACTTTAACCCACAAAGGAGCTACTTATGCTTGGAATGAGAAGCATAAGGAAGCCTTTGAGAAGTTAAAGAAGAGATTGTGTGAAGCACCAATTCTTTCGTTGCCTGAAGGAGTTGACGACTTTGCAGTTTATAGCGATACATCTAGAGTTGGGTTAGCTTGTGTTTTGACCCAAAGGGATAAAGTGATCTTGTATGCATCGAGGCAATTAAAAGAGAATGAAAAGAACTACCCCACTAATGATCTGGAGTTGGCAGCGGTAGTATTCGCCTTAAAGATATGGAGGCACTATCTTTATGGTACTAAATGTAAACTTTTCACTGATCATAAGAGTCTCCAATATCTCTTTAGTTACAAGGAATTGAACATGAGGCGACGGCGCTAGCTAGAGTTACTCAAGGACTACGACTGTGAGATACTTTACCACCCTGGTAAAGCAAATGTTGTTGTTGACGCTCTCAGTCGGAAGGTAAACCTTGAAAAGAAATGGCCAATAGTGTTGAGAATTGAAGTTGTCTCGACAATTGTGGAAAGTATAAAGAAAGCTCGAGAGGAAGATTTAGAGAAAAATAACCGAAAGGAAGAACGTTTGGGCAAAATGTTAGTATTCGGTAGAAAAACCAAGGGTTGAAGGTATTCCAAGATAGGATTTGGGTACCTAAGACGGGAGGAGTAAGAGATGTTCTGATGGAAGAAGCTCACAAGACCATGTACTCGATTCATCACGGCAGTACGAAAATGTATAGGGATCTAAAACCCTATTATTGGTGGCCGACGATGAAGCTTGATGTTGCTAAGTATGTGGCCGAGTGTGTAACTTGTGCTAGGGTTAAGGCACAACATCAGAAACCGTATGGGAGTTTAGAACCTTTGCCTGTACCCATAGGTAAATGGGAAGATATTACCATGGATTTCGTGACTAAACTGCCCAGAACAAGGAACAGTCACGGCATGATTTGGGTGGTTGTTGATCGCTTCACTAAGAGTGCACATTTTATAGTAGCCAAAGAGAAATGGTCTATGGAGAAACTTGTGAATTCTTACGTGAAGGAAATTGTGAGGCTTCACGGTGTTCTGTTAACGATTGTATCCGATCGTGATAGTCGTTTTACCTTAAGGTTTTGGAGGAGTCTACAAGAGGAATTGGGTACCAAGTTGTTTTTGAGTACAGCTTACCATCCGCAAACTGATGGTCAGAGCGAACAAACAATTCAAACATTTGAGGATATGCTGAGAGCATGTACCCTAGATTTCCAAGGTAACTGGGGTTAACACTTACCTCTAGAAGAATTCTCCTGTAATAATAGTTTCCACTCAAGCATTAAGATGGCACCTTGTCACGCTTTGTATGGAGAAAAGTGTCGAATGTCGTCATGTTGGCTGGAAGCTAGAGAAAAGCAGTTTATGGGACCTGAAATAGTCCATCAGACCGCTGAAAATTTGAAAGTGATAAGGCAAAGGATGTTAGCTGCTCAAGATCGTCAAAAGAGCTATGCTAACAAGAAAAGACAACCGATATCCTTCGAAGTTGGAGATTCGGTTTTACTTAAAGTCTCGCCGTGGAAGGGACTTATAAGATTTGGTAAAATGGGAAAGTTGAGTCCAAGGATTATTGGACCATTTAAATTTCTTCAAAGGATTGGGAATCAAGCTTATAAGCTAGAATTATCGGAAGAACTGGAGGGTATTCATAACACCTTTCATGTGTGTTACTGGAGAAAGCTCACGGGAGATGTGCCCGACATAATTCCCATTTGTGAATTAAGGTTGGATGAAAACAAGAGGTTGATCGAAGAACCTGAGGCAATCATTAACCATAAGACTCTGAAGTTGCGACGCAAGATGGTTGATTTAGTGCTTGTGCGCTGGAAACATACGAATCGACCAAATCTCACCTCGAAAACGGAGAGTGACATGATGAGTCACTACTCGCAGTTGTTTGTTGAGGTGTGATTTCGAGGACGGAATCATCAAAAGGGGAGAGAATTCTAACACTCGTGGTTCTAGCCTAGGCATTTATATTAAGGTGATAGTTTAGGTTAACCTTTGTAACTCATTTTGAAGAAATGAAAATGAATTATGTGAATATTATGTGTTTTTTATGTTTTATGCTAAATTACTAGGAGTTAATTAATTAAGAATAAAAATGAGCGTCAAAAATAAATATTAGATAAAGCCGATATTTATTAAGAAGGTTGTAGAGGCCGTGACAAGGATTAAGGATATATAAAGAATACTGAAATCTGAGTTATAACGAAGAAGTTAAGACCTGTCGAATTTCATGACAAAACTGTTAAAATAGTGTCTAAGCCCGTAACTATATTTAGTATGTACTTGACTCGGTTGTGCATTCTCCTTTTGGGTTGCCTTCTTCAAAGCAACTTGACAAGGTAATTTAAGGAGAAAAAGAGAATATTAAGGTTTATTAATATATTATAAGAATAATATATTAAAGGAGAAATCATATTTATTTAATTAGTATTAGTCATAAATTAATTAGGAATTAATTTGGTGACTAAAAGAGATTAATTAAATAAAGGGGCATAAACTGTCAAATGTATGATAGTTGAGTTTTGGGTTAAGGAAACCTAATGGACTTAAGGGGTAACGAAATTATGATGGGGATCCATCATATTTTTGTCCAAGGCCTTATTCTAGAAGGTTCATTGGGCTGCTTGGTGGCTAAGCTGTCAATTAGGGTTTAGACTGAAACCCTAGTAGCATGCAAGTATAAATTAGACCCCTAGGCTATGGAAATCGGCTACACTTCATTCTAAGAGAACCCTAGGGCCGATTTCTATCATCTCTCACCCTCTCTCCTATTGCCTTCTTGTTTGTAGGGTTTGTGAACCATTAGAGGAGTTACAATTGTGACTCTAAGCTCAAGATCAAGAAGATTACAAGGATTCAAGCTACTTGCAAGAGGTAAACCACTTAGATCTGTTTTCTTTATGATAATTTCGAATTATATATGATAGATCTAGGTTTGTAAGTCTTGGAATCAAAACATGTACAATAGAGAAACCTAGATCCGAGCATTAGGGTTTGTATAAGCACATAGGATTGTTTCTTATGCATAAAACCCATCAGTGGTATCAGAGACTTGATTGGTTTCAATTTTATGTGATGCTTAACTGTTTTGCTTGCTGAAAATCGAGTTTTTTGCCTCTGCCCGACTCGACTCGGCGAGTTAGTATATGGACTCGGCGAGTTGGCCCCTACTCGACGAGTTTGTGCGTCAGACAGAGGGTATTTCGGGATTTAGTTGCTGTTTTGACTTGAATTTGATGCCTAAATCGTTTTTTGAAGTTAAAATCCGAATTTTATCTTAATTAAATGATTATCCTTGCCAAAACAATAGATAATTTCAAATCTTTTGAATATTGGTTGTTTATATGATAAATATGGATTCTTTAAAATTATTTGGTAATTATCTAATGACTAAAATAAGATTAGGTCAAATATAGATGATTATGAAATTAATTGTTTAATTTAAGTTATTTGTTATTTGATCCCTTATGTTTTGAAAAGTTCAAAACTTGCCCTCAAGTTTTGAAATTCGAATTTTGCGATTAAAAGTATAATTTTGAATAATTTAAATTTCAAACCCTTAGAATTTTAGAAGTTTAAAATTCAACCCTATACTATTATATACTATTACAAGCTTAATTTATATATATATATATATATATATATATATGTATACTTAAACTGCTAGTCTTACCATTAGTAGGCCTCATTCACAAAGCCAGTCCATAAGGTGGGTATAAGGTTGTTGCCTATAAAATGGCGCTTATTGGTGTACACTCACACCCACCGCTTGCTTGACTGGTGGAGGGTCGTTAGCCGAACGGGTACGATAGGGCAACCCTCTCCTCGTTAAAAGTATAATGTAAGATACAAAGTAACTACATGTTTTACAAATTCCCAATCTTAGTGACTTTAGGGTAAAATGTGAAAATGATGCTAATCCATAGAATTACACTTTGTACCCTTGTCAAACGTTGATGGAGCGCGTGTGGTTAACCGACACATCAATTTGGGGATGACATTGGTAGCAAAGGGTGACTTGATTTTTGTCATAGATCAATGGAGTGTGTGTGGTTTACTGGCACATTGATTAGGTAATAGAGACATTGAGTGCACCATGTTGATTCTCATGGTTATTCACAATTTGTTTGCGATCCACGGTATCCCAGTCGCAAATTTGAAATGCATATCGAGATTTAAACATGCCATTGAAAAATTCAATGAATCTCAAAGATCTAGGAGTTTTCAATACATTTGAAACCAAAATTTCCTTTTCATTTTTCATGGTGAGAATTAGTGAATCGTCATTCATTTACCTTCAAATTATTTACTTTTAGAGTATGGCATCCCTTTCTAAGTTGTAAATAATGTTGTTGAATCCTAGCCCTAATTTCTCATTTCGGTGTTTAATTAGGGATTCATTTCTAATCAAACTTTGTTCCTTTCTTTTTTAGATGTCTGCAAACAATAACAACAACAACAACAACGCTTCTGGGTCATTCTCGTTGATGAACCTGTGTCAGAAAGTGACATTTGATGGGTCAAACTTCAACGAGTGGATGAGGTATACTCGCATGATCATACACTACAAGAACAAAGGATATGTCCTCGATGAAAAACTTGAAAAGATCATCCCAGATGTTGCTACTCCTGAAGAGCTGGCTGCCTTTGAGGCCCACGAGCTTGATGCTACGAAAGTTCACTGCATCATGCTGGCCACTATGAACCTCGAACTCCAAAAGTCCTATGAGGGCATGTATCCATATGAAATGAATCAGGATTTGCTGGACAGGTATCACCAGAGCGCGAGGAAAGAGCGTTATGAGATCATTACTAAAATGATCACCGCTAAGATTGTAACACCCCAATTCTAGTATGATATTTATATATTTACTTTTTCAGGTTTCAGGAGGAACTCGAGGAGTCAGTAGCCAGACTCGTCGAGTAGATTCGGCATTTCAAGCACATTTAAGTTGGCGACTCGACGAGTCCGTATTCCGGACTCGGCGAGTCTGCCAGTCTGGATGAAACCCTAATTTCAAGGGTTTGCACCCTATGTAAACAAATTTTGGGACCTCAAGTCAGCCCCCTTCACCCCTCAGAGCATCATTCTCGAAACCCTAGAACCCTCTTAGCATTTTGTGTGATTTGGTGTGTTTCTTTGAAGATTTTGAGAGAAGAAGGAAGGTAGATCAAGAGGAGAAGAAGGAGATCTTAGATCCTTGTGGCATTTCAGAGTATAGTAAGCCGGGGTGAAACCGGAGCCGCAGCAGTCAGATTCTGGAGCAGTTCTTTCAACAGCTAGGCTACGAGGTGAGTTTCCTTCCAGTAGGAACAGGTCTACGGCCACAATGCCGGCCTGAGTAGCTAGCAGTAGTTTCCAAACTTCGGTCTGATGTAGCAGATAGTGTGTTTGATGCCTTCGTGGCTCAGACATGATTTATGTGTTATGTGCTCCTGGCTACGGCCTGATGCAGTATGTAGTATATGTGTTTATGCTAGATGATGTGTGTTATGCTAGTTGATATGTGTCTATGCTATGCTATGATCATTCAGTTCCGGACTTCGGTCCGATGTAGTCGGTTCCGGACTTCGGTCCGATGCAGCTAATTCCGGACACCGGTCCGATGCAGGGGACAAGGTCCCAGTTAGTTCCGTACTTTGGTCTGATGCAGTTTCCAGGATTCGGTCCGATGCAGAGGGCAAGGCCCTGGGTAGTTCCGGACTTCGGTCCGATGCAGTGGGCATGGCCCAATATGTGTTATATGCTAGTGTATGGTATGTGGTAGTTTGGGGGAGCTCATTAAGCTTTGTGCTTACAGTTTCAATTTTGGTTTCAGGTACTTCCGCAAGTAAAGGGAAGAGCTCGGGATGATGGCATTGCACACACCACAACTTCAGTCTTATTCCTGTGAGTTTGTTTTGATTCATAGTTTGATTTGGCACAAATGTTCATGTCATTTTATTATGGGTTGAGATATTCAACACATGGTTTTATGATGTGACGAACAGTATATGATTTTTATTATTATTAAAACAAAAAATTTTGGGTCGTATTTTTTAATGTTGCAAAGATGGGGAGTGGAGAATCCCTAACCTCTCATTTGCAGAAAATGCAGAGGTATGTTGATCGTCTTCTCAAACTTAATGTTAAGTTTGATGAGGATTTGGCCATCGACATAATCCTCCACACCTTGCTCTCCTGCTACAACCAGTTTAGGATGACCTACCACATGAACAAGGAGGAGGTCTCCTTGAGCAAGCTCCAAGGACTCTTGAGGACTGCTGAGAGTAACCTCAAAGACAAATCCATTGCACGATCCTCTACTGTGGCCGCTCCTATGATGGCAATAGGTCAAGGAAAGGGTAAAAAGAGGAAGGCTCCATGTAAGAGCCACCATAAGGGGAAGCCCCGTGATGGTTCCTCCTCAAGTGGGACCAAAGCAGGCCCTGCTAAACCCTCATCCGATCCCAAGGAAGCTGAGTGCTTCTATTGTCACTAAAAGGGCCACTGGAAATGAAGTTGCCCTCAGTATCTGCAAGATATAAAGGATGGGAAGATTAAGCCCACCTTTGCAGGTATGTATTCTATTAAATCTAATAACTCATCATTTGCTACTTCATGGGTTCTCGATACAGGGTGTGGTTACCACATTTGTTCTGATATGCAGGTCCTAAAAAGAAGTAGGGAGGTGGAACATGGAAATATGAACCTGATTATAGGAAACAAAAGATCGCCGCCTATGACCAAAGTCGGTGTTTATTCTTTAGTGTTGAGTAATGGGTTAGGGATAGATTTAAACAATTGATGTTATTCGCCAGATCTGGCAAGAAATATTATTTCATTTCATGGGTTGTTTAGACAAGGTTTCAAATATTCTTTTGATAATAGTAGTGGTTCTATTAATGTTTATTTGAATGGTGTCTTTTATTTCAATGCATTACCTTGCAATGGGATTTATGAATCTGTGATGGTTGTTGATAATTTAGGAAATAATGTTTTAAATATTGATTCATCTACTAGTCTAGACAAAGCATGCTTGTGGCATTGTCGCCTTGGCCATGTCAATAAGAACTCATATCCCAACTCCAAAAAGATGGAGTGTTGGAGTCATTCGACCTTAGGGACGATGACACGTGTGAATCTTGTTTACTTGGGAAGATGACCAAGTCACCCTTTACTGGCACTTGTGAAAGGGGTGAGGGTCTATTGGATCTCATACACACGGATGTGTGTGGGCCCTTTAGATCCACCACAAGGGATGCTTGCCACTTCTATGTGACTTTTATAGACGATTATAGCACATATGGATATATCTACTTAATCAAGCAAAAGTCGGAAACCTTTGAAAATTTTAAAGAGTTTAAGAATGAAGTGGAGAATCAGCTGGGCAGGGAAATCAAGATGCTTTGGTCAGACCGAGGAGGAGAGTACCTAAGTCTTGAGTTTCACGACTATCTAAAGGAATGCGGAATTGTTTCGTAATTGACGCCTCCGAGGACGCCACAATTGAATGGTGTGGCTGAGAGACGTAATCGGACCTTGTTGGACATGGTTCATTCTATGATCAGTCGGACTTCGTTACCAATAGCTTTCTGGGGGAATGCCTTAGAGACTGCCGCCCATATCCTTAAATTAGTTCCCACCAAGAAGGTTACCAAGACTCCTCACGAGATGTGAACAGGAAAGCCTCCCTCGTTGGCACATATTAAGGTTTGGGATTGCGAGGCTTTCGTGAGACGAGAGACTAACGACAAGCTCGAACCTCGTAGTGAGAAGTGTTATTTCATCGGCTATCCGCATAAGTCTTTTGGCTCTCTTTTGTATAGACCGAGTGACAACGTTGTCTTCGTTGCTAGAAGATGAGTTTTCCGAGAAAGGGAATTGATAAGACAAGAAGACAGTGGGAGGCAAATTGAACTTGAAGAGATTCAAGATCAAAGCGATGAAGGAACCTCTAACACTGGCACTCAACCTGAGGAGGAAACTCCCGTTCAACCTGTTGACAAGTCCTTACCTCTTCGACGTTCCACTAGGGCTAGTGTTCCACCCCAGTTGTATGGATTTCATATTACTACTGAACGCGATACATTTATTAGTGATAGTACACTAGTAAATTTGGACGAACCTAGCAGCTACAACGAAGCCATGGCAGGCCTGGAGTCTGCGAAATGGAAAGAGGCGATGGACAGTGAGATTCAGTCCATGTACGACAACCAAGTTTGGAATTTGGTTGATCATGTATCGTGTCGTAAGACAGTCGGGTGCAAGTGGATCTTCAAGAAGACGGACATGGATGGGAAAGTGCATACTTATAAGGCGCAATTGGTTGCGAAGGGCTTTACTCAAACTCCCAGAGTTGACTATGATGAGACCTTCTCACCAGTTACGAAGATAAAGTCTATTAGGGTAATGCTTGCGATAGTTGCGTTTCATGATTATGAAATATGGCAGATGGACGTGAAAACCGCTTTCCTTAATGGAAAGTTGGCTGAGGATGTTTATATGAATTAACCAGAGGGTTTTGTCGATGCGAAGCATCCAAATAGAGTATGCAAGCTTGAGAAATCCATTTATGGATTAAAACAAGCGTCTTGCAAATGGAATCTTTGTTTTGACGAGAAAGTTAAAGAGTTTGGCCTTCTGGGAAGCAAAGATGAATCTTGTCTGTATGTCAAAGCCAGTGGGAGTATAGTGAGCTTCCTCGTATTGTATGTCGACGACATACTACTCATAGGAAACGATGTCCCAACCTTGCAGGAGGTCAAGTCCTGGCTTGGGAAATGTTTCGCTATAAAGGACCTCGGAGAGGCTGCTTATATTCTGGGAATAAGGATAGTAAGAAACAGGGAAAAGAGACTGATAGGACTCAGTCAGGATACATACTTGGACATGGTACTAAAGTGATTTAGTATGGAAAATTCCAAGAAAGGGGAGTTGTCGATCCAAAGCAATACCAAGCTGAGTAAGACTTAGAGCCCGAGTATAGAGGCAGAGATAGCTGATATGAGCCTAGTACCTTATGCTTCTGCAGTAGGCTCTATCATGTACGCTATGACTTGTACTCGCCCTGATGTAGCCTTCGCTTTGAGCATGGTCAACAGATATCAGGGGAACCCAGGTAGAGCTCATTGGGTTGTGGTAAAGAATATTCTTATGTACCTACGAAGGACCAAGGAATGGTTTCTAGTCCTCGGTGGAAGTCATGACTTGAGGATACAAGGGTACAATGACGCTAGTTTTTCAGACGGATCAGGATAATTTCCGATCGCATTCGGGCTGGGTCTTTACCCTAAATGGAGGAGAAGTGACTTGGAAAAGTTCCAAGTAGGAGACCGTAGTTGATTCAACGTGTGAATCAGAGTACATTGCGGCGAGCGAAGCATCAAAGGAGGCTATATGGTTGAAGAACTTCATTGGAGACTTTGGAGTTATGCCATCCATAAAGGAGCCGATGGAAATTGTATGTGATAATGAAGGAGCAGTTGCCTTGACCAAGGAACCGAGAGATCATGGTAGATCTCGACATATCGATAGAAAATACCATTTTATCAGACATCAGGTAGAAGAGGGACTCCTCGTTGTGAAGAGGGTATCATCAGAAGAAAACCCTGCAGATCCCCTTATGAAGGGACTGAGTAGGGTCAAAGACTTGCAGCACGCTAGGAGCATTGGGCTAAAGGATGATATAAGTTTGGATTATATAGGAAACGTGTAATAGATATTTTGCACTTGACATTTGATGAATAAATAAAATTTTGTTATTTATGAGTAAAGCTACTATCTTGTGTTGGTTATTTATCTATTGTTTCAATTTTGCATGTTTTGACTTCCTGGATGATAGGATTATTCAAACAGTCCATAGTCGGTCATATTTTAGAAGTAGATATGAATGATGACTGTCATCAATTGTTTGTAGATTGTCTAAAAGGTTTTGGGCATAGCAAAGGTTTGCTGCAAAGTTCATGAGTGCTTATGAATATGATTTGAGCATTGGAATAAACCCGCGTTTGCTGGTATCACTTCGTGGTGTTTTACCTTAAGTGATCGCAAAGCGATAATATCATATAGTCTTAAAACTTAGAGATATGGTTGTTGTTTGCTGATTGGTTGTGCATTGCTGATGTGTAAACGCATCAGTAACTTGATGTTATAAAACACATTATTGTGCACGATTCAATTAGTGAATAGTAGATGCATATGAGTTGAAGTTGATATGTTCCTTTTATTTTATGAGAATAAAAGTGATATCTTGGCCACTTGATGATTCGATTTGACTTATGTTCCGGGCCCGGTCAGAATGAAGTTGTGTTCAACTAAATTCTATGTCAAACGAATCGGAAATCGAGGAACAAATGCTGGACAATAATCATTGTCAGCATAATATCCAGAACAGAGGATTATACGATCCCTTATCTGAAGGACAAGTTCATCAGAGTTGACAATAATCATTGGAATAATGTCTAAGCCTGTAACTATATTTGGTATGTATTTGACCCGGTTGTGCATGGTCCTTTTGGGTTGCCTTCTCCAAAGCAACTTGACAAGGTAATTTAAGGAGAAAGAAAGAATATTATGGTTTATTAATATATTATAAGAATAATATATTAAAGGATAAATCATATTTATTTAATTAGTATTAGTCATAAATTAATTAGGAATTAATTTGGTGACTAAAAGAGATTAATTAAATAAAGGGGTATAAACTGTCAAATGTATGATAGTTGAGTTTTGGGTTAAGGAAACCTAATGGACTTAAGGGGGAACGAAATTATAATGGGGATCCATCATATTTTCGTCCAAGGCCTTATTCCAGAAGGTTCCTTGGGCTGCTTGGTGGCTAAGCTGTCCATTATGGTTTAGACTGAAACCCTAGTAGCCTACAAGTATAAATAAGACCCGTAGGCTATGGAAATCGGCTACACTTCATTCTATGAGAACCCTACAAGTGTAAATAAGACCCGTAGGCTATGGAAATCGGCTACACTTCATATTGCCTTCTTGCTTGTAGGGTTTGCGAACCATTAGAGGAGTTACAATTGTGACTCTAAGCTCAAGATAAAGAAGATTACAAAGATTTAAGCTACTTAAAAGAGGTAAACCACTTAGATTTGTTTTCTTTATGATAATTATATGAAAGATGTAGGTTTTTAAGTCTTGGAATCAAAGCACGTACAATAGAGAAACCTAGATCCAAGCATTAGGGTTTGTATGAGCACATATGATTGTTTCTTATTCATAAAACCCATCAAAAACCGGCATGGTGCCGAATGTCGTAAAAAGTGAGTTTAATAAACTACTTTTAAGCCTTAGCGATCTAAACGAATGTTGTAGTGCTCGTTAAACCAAGAGTATGTATAAAAAGAACGCCCAAATTTGACTTCGTATGAGGAAGTTATGATTTTTCGAAACTCGAATTTTAGATCGAGTGATTTTTAGCCGACACGAACTAAACGAGAATCGAAGGTCTCGTCAATAGTAGCACAACAGTAAAAAGTCTGACTAAAACGGACGTCGGATGAAGAAGTTATGAATTTTTAACGAATTTCCTGTCCTGGTCTGTTAAAAATAATAATATAAAAATTAAAATCAAAATCAGCCGACGAAGTCTAGACGAAAGTTGTAGAGCGTAGTTTTACCTACGTGTGCATATAAAGAACGTCACAAATGGAGCTCGTATGCGAATGTTATGGATTTTAGAAGTTTTGGCGCAAAAATCGAGAAAAATCCCCAAAACCGAGAAATCTCGCATACATGGACTTCGGCCATGTGTCCTCACCTCGCATCCGACGCATGTCTTGCTGATTCATCCGATCCGGAGAGCTTATCCGAAGTGGTCCAATGAAGCTGCGACGCGTGCCCCTTCCCTCGTGCATCCGAGCTTCGCATGGTGCCACAGAGCCCCTACTTCGGACTAGACCTCGGTCCAATCAGGAGCTGCCAGCGAGCCCCTCGCATGCGCAGCCCACGTACGAGCCACCTGCCCCCTTCGGATCTGCTGCCGTGTGGCTTCTTTCCAGCTGTCCGATCAGAAGTCTCGCCCCTATAAATAGGAGGGTGCGAGACCTCTCTGGTATATTTTGGAAACTTGTCACTTTTAGCCCTAAACCCATATTTCTTTCATCTTAACATCCCCCAAAGCCCCGATATCAATTATAACCCCCGGAATATGCCATGAAGTGCCTGAGAAGCCCGAGAAATTTATCTTTTCGGTTTCAAAGCCCAACCTTTGCAGAGCTCGGTTTCTCAATAAAACTCTCGATTTTATTAGAAATGATCGTTTTAAGCAACGAATTGCTGCCCGATTTACATCAAATCATGTGAGTGTGTAGTCACTTTCATCTTACACCTAGATATGAAGTATTTTCTATAAAATACGTCCTATGTGTAATTATATTAAGTGTTTATTTGAGGTGACTGTTGAACATGTGTTTTATACAAGTTTTAAACTGTATATGTATTTTATCTACAAATATGTTGGGTAGAACATGGGTAGACGAAATAGTTGATGTGTGTTAAAATGGTGAGAGGCATCGATGTTTTTGTTGTTGTTGTTGTTGTAGTCATCTAGCAGTCCAGTGGCACACTAGCAAGTTCGCAACTTGTAGGTGTTGATGAACTAAATGCTCATTGGCGTACTCCAATCCCCCTCATGGTTGCCTTTAGGACATGTATGGTTGAGGAGTCCCCTTAGCAGTAGTGTCCATCCCGATGATATTCCTTAGGCTAGGTCCCTTGTGATAGGTGTTTAGAGACGTAATGTAAGGACAACGGGAATGGGTAATCAGGTTTATTGTTGATTGGTGAACTTAATAAGATTATTATTATTGTGGGTTGAAAACCCTATATGCTCACCAGGCTCCCAAGCCTAACCCACTCAGCTTTTTATGATTACAGGTAGTGGACCCCGAGCATAGTCAGAGGATGATGAGAGATTTTTGGATTATAGGCTAGTAGTTGTAAATAACTGTTGTAAGGCTTATAATGTCTTCTTTATGCTTTTGATCTGTATCCGAACATGACATCCCGAGGTTTTGATATGAAATGAAACTATACATTTCTTAAAGAAAGGTTTTAATAAAATTTTATCAAGTTTTGTTTTCGGGACCAATTCCGCAACATCTTTTAAAAAGATTTCTTGATTTTATTTTAAAAAGCATAAATTAAATCGGTCTTTTTTGGCCGAGAAATTAAGGGATGTCACACCAGCCTCCGTTGAAAAGAAGACGAGCCGATCCGTGGCCAGGAGTGCTTATTAGTAAATAGGCTCGGCCAACACGGCCAACAACAACATCAGCTGCTACACCAATTACACCAGCCCAAGTTGATTCTCAAAAAGGTCCAAGTGGTATTAGATCTTCTTATGAAGACGGGAGTTCTTCAGCTCCCGAGGGCTCTCTTCCATGACATGCGCATGATTCTACCTCTGAGAAGCTTGCCATGTTGTTGGCACAACAAGGTTCAGTCCCTTCTCCCCATGCTAAAGGTATATCTATTGGGGAAGGCAGTTCAAGGGGAGCAGACCCATCTGTGTCTAAGATCAAAAAGGAAGTTGGTATACTTAATCAGAAAATCCTTGAAAAGACATTTTGATTGGAAAACTCTACATTCGAGCTTTTGATCTTCAAGAAGAAAATCGATTAAAGTCACAACAGATTTCTGATCTGCAGACTTGTAGAGGAATTTGGCGACAAATTCAAATCATCTATCGAAGGATTTAATGCAACCGAGGTTTCTCCCAATGCCCCTTCCTAGTCATTTCAGCAAGATTACCTTGTAGATCCACCACCAGTCAGAACTACACATATTGTTGATCATTTCAAAAAGAATCCTACTCAAGCTAACCCTCGAGTTACACTCAAAAGAGCTCAAATATCGTCTAATCCTAAAAAGAAAGCACAATGGTTCTTCATGAAGAATTCCGAAGAAAATCTTTGTGTAGACTAGCCCAAATTAAGGATGATTGATCTCGAGAAAAGGCGGTTCGGTGACAAGTATGGCAACCGATCAGGAATCAGAATGTGGGGGTCTCACGACAAACTAAAGTTATGGGTGGTGAAAAGACGAATTGGTAATCCAGAGTACTACAAAGATAAGAATGATTTTGTTCTTAGACGAAAGTCGATCTCACTGAACTCTCTGAAGCTCCATTTCTTAACCCATCCAAGGATCCTCAGGCAACTGCTTTCAAGCTGCTCTTAGAGAATCAAGTCAAAAGACAGTTTGTTGGGATGAAAACTGTGAATTCATTTGTGAGGAAAGAGAAGAACGTGCTCGATGAAAGAACCAATCAGCCAATGAAGGTAATGATGTGTCCTCCAACTAAACAGACGGAAGAGATTCCCATTATTCAATACTATCAAGATGGATCTTTGGATAATATGGAATTTTAGGCATTCGATGAGGCCACAGCCACTACAGTGATCAAGTTTCCACAAGGTGTTCACCATCTTGTTGACGTGAAGGATCTCCTAAGGTTCAGGGAATGGGACATACACACCTTGGCTCGCCATCCAATTGTCTGCAAATCTGAGCTTCTGGAGCCATCTACCAAGCAGTTTACAAGCATTGTCTCTACAATTATTGAAAAGAAAATGTGGCTTGGGGCAATGGGAAAGTTGGACATGTCGCTGATCGAAAAAGACTAAGTTCATGTTAGCCTCAAACCAAAGGGGAGACTGTTAGGTCATAGTTAGATGGTTTGGGCTAGGCATTTATTGTGTATAGCTCTTGATTAGGGTTTGGTCATGCGTTTAGGTGTTTGCGGCTGTTTATTCATGGTCGTGAACATGTTCACGGTCGTGAACCCGTTTGCAGTTGGTCGTGTACTATATGTAGTGTCAAAATGTGTCAGTTGATTACTTTCTTCTTTTACTCCATTCTTGTTCTTAATTGGTTGATCTAAGCTTGATTCATTGTTTGATTACTGGTTTGTTCCAGATTTAGGACGTACAATTAATTTGAAACACTCTTTTTTATAAAAGCGAGCTCATTACACTTTTACATATATGTCAAAATACTCGGCTTTTATAAACATTATACAACGATATTCATTATGCCTAGTGACTTAATCACAATTAAGTTAGGGTTTAGAGTTATTCACAAACTTTTTAGTTAAGGGATTTTTAGTGAGAAGTTTCGTTATTCATTAGTCGAGTTTAAATACTTAGCCTACCCACACTACTGTAACCGTTATTCTTCAGAGCGAGATACATATGTATAGATCTATAAGGGGTTGACATCCCCACCTGCGGTTGCTAGCTACAACCCTAGACCGATCAATCGAAGCGGGTGATAAGTGTCTACAATTTTTACTACAACATCCAATGAAGCATTGTAGGGGGTACACTCAAGTCACATAGCTCGGTTAAAGGACTCACTAAATACATTAACAAGGATCTCTCTCTCTCTCTCTCCCTCTCTCTCTCTCTTACACGCTACAACCATGGGCTTGGTTGCATTCAAAACTATTTCCAAGTATGGGATTACTTATGTAACATAACAGTTTTGTTTTCAAGGATATTCAAAAGTTTATTATGAACACAGTTTAAAGTACAGATTTACTTATACGAAAGATACATTTTGGCTTTCAAGGCTTTATTACAAACACAGTTTAAAGTATGGATTTACATATACCAAAATACATTTTGGAATTTTAAGGACTTATTGCAAACACCGTTTTAACTATTATGTACAAAGATAATACTTTTTCGACTTATTAAAAGTATTACTGCTTTTAGCAGAAAACCTGTAACACTCACCAACCTTGTGTTGACCCTTCATAACTACATGTATTCTCAGGAAACTACTTAACAGACATTCAAGAAGGATTGGATTACAGGTAACGTAGTTTACTTATTATTGTATTAAATCCCTATCTGCTAAGGCAATTCATGTATTATTATTATTTGTAAAAACCTTGTATTCAAATATCAAGATGGAACATATTTACTATTTTTTTTATTTTTGTACTTGTGTTATATATTCAGTTTACCTATGATCCATGAACATAGTCGCACAGCCCGACATATTCCGCCGCCACGGCCGGGGGTGTGACATATTGGTATCATAGCTAAATTCGCTATAAAGAATTCATATCCATTAAATAGGAATACAATTATAACAACTAGTTTCTAATAAAAGTATTATTAATATATATTACACTACTTCTTGACTACTCAGTTTACAGAGAATCTGGTTTGAAGGGCCCTCGTCTGTAATTGGTAGTCTTGGAGTATAAAACAAAATTTAATAATACTACAAACCCACCAGCAATAATATATAAGAGTTATACATACTCTGACCCATGAAGAGAACACTTAATAAAATTCTAACATGCCTCCAACTAATAATGCCAACTCAACCTTTAGGTCAAACGTCTTAATTAAGGTTAGTACCATACATAGGACATACCATATATAAACCTGTAATGTACACCTATGTTATTTATGCCGGAACAGTGAATGACCAACCTTGAACAAGGAGTTTGACAGTACTAAGCAATTGATCAAATGAATGAACAATGTATCTGTGTGGGTACCATGACCCTACAAATCGAAAAGAACCAGGTTGGGAGTACAAAAAAGGAAGCCCCATGACAAGTCAAAAGGGAACTCCAAGCACCAAAAACCCAATCCAAAACCTATGGTTGTTTACACTGTAATCATAAACACTCTCACTCTATCAAAACCATACTCTAGGACTTTACCCCACTGTACCAAGTGCAATTTTCACCATGTTGGAAATTGCATGGTCTGCAACATCTATAACTTAAAAAGTCACACCTCAAAGTTTTACGAAAAGGCCCTGAATAACCATGTATTTCACGTCAACCTAATAACTACGACCTTTGGAAGTTTTGAAGTGATCATCGCAATGGATTGGTTATCACTTCATCAAACAGAGATATTGTGTTACGAAAAAGTCGCCCGACTATCTTTACGAAACAATGAAACCCTTATGATTTATAGAGGCTAATAAAAAAGAATCTAAGAATAATCTCTTGAATGAAGGCAAGAAGGTGGTTGCATAAGAGACGCATCGTTTTCTTCGCCCACATGGTGGATATGCAAGACAGGGGTAGGGAAATAAAAGACATACGATAAGTGTGCGACTACCCGGATGTGTTTTTAGAGGATTTACCTAGAGTACCTCCAGTCAGACAAGTCGAATTTGGAGTTAACCTAATCCTGGGTGCAACACCAATGACCAGATCTCCTTATCGTCGGGCTCCTTCGGAAATGCAAGAACTATCCAGTGAACTCCAAGAATTTATTGATAACGGCTTTATCTGGCTAAGATTCTCTCCATGAGGATCCCTAATATTGTTATCAAAAAGAAGGATGGATCGTTTAGGATGTTCATCGACTATCGAGAGTGGAGCAAACTCGCCATCAAGAACTAATATCCACTTCCGAGGATCGATGACCTGTTTGGACAACTACAAGGGTCTCATTACTACTTAAGGACAAATCTAAGATCCGGCTACCACCAACTCAGAGTGTAAGAACCATACATTCCAAAGACGACATTCAGGACTCGGTACAATCACTTCTCCAAGATAGCCGAGCCTTTCATTACTCTAACCAAAAGGACAAAAGGTTTTATTTGGGAGACAGACAAGAGTTTTCCTTCAAGAAATTGAACAATTGTTGTGCAGTGCACCAATTTTGTCTCATCCAGAAGGAACAAAAGACTTTGTAGTATTCTGTAACGCCTATCGCCAAAGGTTAGGATGCGTACTGATCCACAGGAATAATGTAATTGCATATCCATCCAGACAACTCAAGCCAAATAAAACCAACTACATTACCCACTAATTAGAGTTAAGAGCTATAGTGTTTTCCTTAAAGATTTGGAGACAATCAGCCCTAACAATCATTTTACTTTGATAAAGTAACATAATAACCCTTCATTTGACAAATACGTTACAAGATCAACCCAGTCCTAAACCATTGAAACCATTTATCCAAAACAACCCCTCCCCTGAATTATTTTAACCAAATCAGACCTATTTAAGTTAATTAAATTACCAAACAACCCCTAATAGTTTATATTTGTTACGAAATGGTCCCGAGAGTATTTCAAAGTTCAAGAATTATGGATTTATGGTTTCTCACGTCAAGCTTCTCAAAGAAACCGAATTCAAACGATTGGAACTCACGCAACTAATGTAGGTGCTTACGATCCATTTTAAATATTTTAATTATTTCGATGGGGGGGGATACATGTGCCTAATTATTTTGTTTATACAAACCAATTACCTTTTTATGCGAAAATACAATAGAAATAGTTTTTAAAAAATTATTATTATTTAACAATTTACAATTTTGTTACAAATAAACTAGTATAAATTTTTCATATACGTATTAAGGTTATTTTATTGTGAAATAACAATTTCACACAACAAATGCTACATGATACAAAATTATATGATTTTTATGTGACATTGCATATTATAGCAAGTACGTCATGAAACTTTGTAGTATTTCAAGGATTCAAGCTATTATTAAACATGTTTATTTATATGTTTAAGTACACCATGTTTATACATGTACATATGTTCATTAATTTGAAACACTCATTTTTATAAAAGCAAGGTCATTACACTTTTACATATATGTCAAACATACTCGGCGTTTATAAGCATTATACAACGATATTCATTATGCCTAGTGACTTAATCACAATTAAGTTAGGGCTGAGAGTTATTCACAAACTTTTTAGTTAAGGGATTTTTAGTGAGAAGTTTTGTTATTCATTAACAGAGTTTAAATACTTCGAAGCGAGATACATATGTATAGATCTATATGGGGTTGACATCCCCACCTGCAGTTGCTAGCTACAACTCTCGATCGATCAATCGAAGCGGGTGATAAGTGTCTGCAATTTTTACTACAACGTCCAATGAAGCGTTGTAAGGGGGTACACTCAAGTCATATAGCTTGGTTATAGGACTCACTAAAAACATTAACTAGAATATCATTGTGTCTCACTATAACCATGGGCTTGGTTGCTTTTAAAACTATTTTTAAGTATGGAATTACTTATGTAACATAACAATTTCATTTTCAAGGATATTTAAAGGTTTATTATGAACACAGTTTAAAGTATGGATTTACTTATACAAAAGATACATTTTGGCTTTAAAGGATTTATTACAAACACAGTGTAAAGTATGGATTTACATATACAAAAATACATTTTGGGCTTTTTAAGACTCATTTCAAACATTTTTTTAGCTATTTTCATACGTACAACGATAATACTTTTTAGACTTATTAAAAGTATTACTGCTTTTGTCACACCCCGAAACCCAGGGCGGAAACGGTCCGGGGTGGAGGTGACTTCATGTTGAGTATCACAACCAATGTACATAGTAAGCAAAGTAAACAAAACATTACATTACATATTAGAATTGACAGTTGTTTGAAAACCAAGTGTTACAGTTGTTATACATATGTATATAAGAACAACAGTAAAGACGCATCTTCTACGCACTCCGTCTTCGCCAAAAAGGATCACTGGGTACCTGTCTAATGTGGACCTGAGAATACAAGCAGTTTGAAAATCAGCATAAAGCTGGTGAGTTCATAAGCAATTTTGTTTTCTGAAAAATGTACAAGTTTCCTTTCCGTTTCTGTAAAAGTTAAAAATCCAAGAAATTCCCATATTTTCTTATATGTAAAGTTTGGTTATCTGTTTTGTTACACAAATCTGGTTATGAACAACTGTTATCCCAAGAAAATCCCATGTTTTCCTAAAAGTTGGTTACCGATCCGAAATGTAATGTAAAAGATGTATACTGAAAACCTGGTTATCCTTGTTAAATGTATTAGTTTTAACATGGACATAAAACTAATAAGTGTATACTGGTTACTAACCCATTATTACTAACAAGTAAATCTCTGTTATCTAAATTGCGAGTTCCATAACCATACGATAGACTAGATATGGCAATAAGTATTCCACATCACCTTATGACTTTCGTCACCCTTGAACCTTTCGATTCGGCTGTAGCTAGTAGCCAGGTGTGGGGTTGTCAGTCCCGTATAGATCTATACTCTCAAGTCACGCTCCCTATCTAAGAGATTCTGGTTACGGGGGCGGTCCTCCACTCGTGAATCTCTGTGGAGTGTTCCCGAGGACGTGTCTCCAATTTATAGGAATAACAAATTTACTAGTAATAATACAGAAAGATACTGTTACAAATGATGATCCTCCACTCGCGTATCTCTGTGGAGTGTTACCGATGACAAAACAATGTACTAGGTTTCATGTTTAAAGTTTAAAGGTTATGCTTTTAACTGTTATAATGTGGAAAACCATTTGTGAAAATATAAAATTCAACATTTTATAACGTTTTTCACAAATAATACGATAATGTGTTCTGCAAGTTCTAAGTGTTATCTGTTATGATTATCAGTGTTAAAAGCATATGTAATATGGAACACAACACATGTAAAACAAGTTTTGAGTACAAGTATTCCTTGTACTTTGCTTGTATTCCCCCTGAAAACAGTGAAAAACATTGAAAAAGAGTAGGGGTATGAACTCACAGTTTAACGTAGGGTTCGAGTGTCAACGGATGCCCTGAACGCCAATGGCCCCTATTATTCATGTGATGACACATAAATGAGTTAGAACTAAGGTGTTTGATGACTAAACATGATGGGAATACATTCTTAGGGCTTGGAATTACTAAGAATAAGTGTCTCATGATCCAAACTTAATGATCTATGCAAGTTTAGGGCCAAATAAGGGCATTAGAGTGGGTGTATGGTCTTAAAAATGAGTGTGTGGTTGGGGAGTGCGGCCAGGAGTGTGTGTGAGGCTGCACACAAGAGTGTGCAGCCGTACAGAGGGTGTGTGCGGCCGTACATAGGAGTGTGCGGCCGTACACTCCTCATTTGAGTCCATATGATGATTTTTGAAGTGTTTGCTCTTCATACTTGGGAGTTTTGAATGTGTGCTGCCCCCATATGAAGGTGTGCAGCCGTACACCTTCAAGGGACGATGAATATGATGAACATGATGAGTTTTAAGCTTGGGATTTAAGTTTTTACCACTATAATCAGCTTGAAGATGGAGTAGATCACTAATATGAAGCCTTCAAAGTGTTCTTGGTTGATGATTTAGAGAGAGAAAGTAGAGAGAGGGAAAAGGAACATCTAAATGAATGAATGAAGGGGTACTCATCCATATATTGGGTTGGGTGTGAGGTTGAGGGTGTTTGCGGTTGGGTGTGTGGCTGCACACTTGGATGTGTGACCGTACACACAGGTGTGTAGCCGCACACACAGGTGTGTGGCCGCACACACCTTATTTGGTGAGTTTGGCCCGATTTTATGATGCTAAACACTCTCCAACCCTTCCTAAGACTCATATCTAGATTATACTAAGTCTAGAGCACCCATATGGAACCACAAGATTTAATAAAAGATAATGAATTCAAGTTTTAGTGCTGATACGCGGATGAATTATATAGGTTAGAAGTTTCGGGTTGTCACATTATCCCCCCATTAGATGGAATTTCGTCCCGAAATTCAGAATTAAGATACAAATCATGGATTTGGAAAGAGATGCGGATACTTCTGTCTCATCGAGTCTTCATGCTCCCAAGTGAATTCCGGTCCCCGCTTGGCATTCCAGCAAACCTTCACTATTGGGATGCGACTTTGTTTTGTACGTTTGATCTCTCGATCCATGATTTCGATTGTTTCTTCCACGAAGTTCAGGTTTTCGTTGATCTCGATTTCATCAAGAGGTATCATAAGGGTTTCATCGGATAAACACTTCTTAAGATTAGAGACGTGGAAAACAGGATGGATGTTACTAAGCTCACGGGGTAATCGGAGTTTATAGGCTACCGGACTGATCCTGGCAAGGATCTCAAAGGGTATAATGTACCTCGGATTAAGTTTCCCATGCTTTCCAAAGCGTACCATGCCTTTCCAGGGTGAGACCTTCAACAGAACACGGTCTCCAACCTGGAACTCCAGAGGTTTCCGTCGGTTATCAGCGTAACTCTTTTGGTGATCTCGTGAAGCTTTCAATCGTTCCCGGATTTGGATGATCTATTCGATGGTTTCACGAATGATTTCAGGAACAGTGAGACCACTGTCGGGGAATTGACTCTTAGCTAGATGTGTGTCCCCTACCTCAGCCCAGCATAGTGGGGATCTGCACTTGCGACCGTAGAGGACTTCTAATGGGGAAGCCTTGATGCTGGTGTGGTAACTGTTATTATATGAGAACTCGACCAAGGGTAGATGAGTGTCCCACGACTTTCCGAAATCAATGACACATGCTCTCAGCATGTCTTCCAGAGTTTGGATAGTTCTCTCACTATGTCCATCTGTCTAAGGATGGTAAGTCATGATCATGTCTAGTTTAGTTCCAAGAGCCTTCTGGAGAGATTGCCAAAATCTCGATGTAAACCTGCTATCTCGATCGGATATAATGGACGCAGGTACACCGTGCAATCGAATTACCTCCTGGATGTAGATTCGCGTAAGTCTTTCCATCTTGAATGATTCTTTGATCGGAATGAAGTGAGCGGATTTTGTCAAAAGATCAACAATTACCCAAATGGTATCGTACCCACTCAAAGATTTGGGTAACTTAGTGATGAAATCCATGGTAATCATCTCCCATTTCCACTCGGGTATTTCAGGCTGCTGGAGCAGACCCGATGGTTTCTGGTACTCAACTTTTACCTTTGTGCAAGTCAATCACTTGCCCACAAAAGTAGCGATATCAGCTTTCATGTTTGGCCACCAATATTGTCTCTTGAGATCCAGGTACATCTTATCCGAACTTGGGTGAATAGAGTATCTAGTCTTGTGAGCTTCCTCCATAATAATCTCCCTGAATCCTCCGGACTTTGGAATCCAGATTCGATCCATGACACAGTAGACTCCGTCACCTCTGATCTCAAGTTTCTTATCCATTCCCCTCAAGGCTTCGCTTGACACGTTCTCAGTTTAAGGGCTTCCAACTGGGCTTCTCGGATTTTCATGGATAAGTGAGAATGAATAGTCATCGTCAGCGTCTTTGCCTTGCGACTCGAACTTTCCTTTCGGCTAAGGGCATCTGCCACCACATTGGCCTTGCCGGGATGGTAGCGAATCTCGCACTCATAGTCATTGAGTAGCTCTACCCATTGCCGTTGCCTCATGTTTAATTCCTTTTGATTGAAGATGTGTTGTAGGCTCTTATGGTCAGTGAAGATCATACACTTAGTTCCATAAAGATAATGTCTCTAAATTTTCAGTGCAAAGACTACAGCTCCTAACTCCAGGTCATGAGTGGTATAGTTGACTTCGTGTGCCTTCAGCTGTCTCAAGGCATATGCAATCACTTTTCCGCTTTGCATAAGCACACAGCCTAAGCCCTGGTTAGACGCATCACAATAAACAATGAAGTCCTCTGTTCCTTCGGGCAGGGACAGGACCGGTGCGCTACACAAGGTTCGCTTTAACGTTTGGAATGCATTTTCTTGCTTTTCACTCCAACAAAAGGGTACACCTTTCTGTGTCAGAGTGGTTAGAGGTTTGGCGATTCTGGAAAAATTTTAGATAAATCTCCGATAATAGCCGGCGAGACCCAAGAATTGACGAATTTTTGTGGGTGTCTTCGGTGCCGACCAATTCTCTATCGCTTTGATCTTGGATGGATCCATGTGAATACCCTCTTTGCTTACCACATGACCGAGGAAAGTTACCTTCCAAATCCAGAATTAACACTTGGAAAATTTTGCGTACAGCTTTTCGGATCTAAGGGTTTCCAATACTGACCTCAAGTGTTGCTTGTGATCTTCTTCACTTCTGGAGTAGACAAGTATGTCGTCAATGAACACGATGACGAACTTGTCTAAGAAGGGACGACACACCCGGTTCATCAGGTCCATGAACACAGCTGGTGCATTGGTTAGACCGAAGGGCATCACTACGAACTCGTAGTGTCCATATCGAGTCCTGAAAGCATTTTTGGAAACATCACTTTCATGAACTCGTAGTTGATGGTACCCTGACCTAAGGTCTATCTTTGAGAAGTAGCTAGCTCCCTGAAGTTGATCGAAGAGGTCATCTATTCGCGAAAGGGGATATCGGTTCTTGACAGCTAACTTGTTCAATTCACGGTAGTCGATACACATCCAGAAGGATCCATCTTTCTTCTTCACAAACAAAACCGGAGCTCCCCGGGGTGAGGAACTCGGTCTGATGAACCCTTTGCTGAGTAACTCGTTGAGTTGGCTGGATAACTCCTGCATTTCCGTTGGGGCTAAGCGATATGGAGACTTGGCTACGAGGGTAGCTCTAGGAATTAGGTCAATGCGAAATTAGACTTGACGTTCGGGAGGAATTCCTGGAAGCTCTACAGGAAAAACATCAGGAAAGTTACAGACTTCGGGGATGCTCGCAAGGTCTTTAACTTCCTATTTCTCGTTAATGACATGGGCTAGGAATGCTTGGTACTCCTTCTATAGAAGCTTTCGAGCTTTGATGCAGGAAATGATACGAAGATTGGAGATAAGCATATCTCCATAGATCATGAGAGTCTGACCAGAAGGAAGATTGAGACGGATGGCGTTTTTGTAACAAAGGATATCAGCATGATTGGGACTCAACCAATCCATGCCAATGATGACATCAAAGCTCTTTATGGAGACTGGTATAAGGTCAATGGGAAAAGAATAGGCGTTCAAGGTAAGGGTACAACCTATGATGATATTGTTTGAATAGTGTCTAAGACTGTAACTATATTTGGCAAGTATTTGACCAGGTGGAGCATGGTCCTTTTGGGTTGCCTTCACCATAGCAACTTGACAGGATGATTTATAATAAGAGAAGAAATATTATTAATATATTATGAGAATAATATAAGGAATAATAATATTTTTATTTAATTAATATAAGTCATAAATTAATTAGGAATTAATTTGGTGACTTTAAAGAGGTTAATTGAATAAAGGGGCATAAACTGTCAAATGTGTGATAGTTGTATTTTTGGGCTATGAATCTTTATGGATGTGAGGGTGGACGATTTTAGGGTTTGGAGAAACCTAGAAATTGTCCAAGGCCTAGTCTATAGGGATCATTGGATTGCTTAGGGCCTAAGTTATTCAATTAGGGTTTAAGGTGTAACCCTCGTAGCTCATAGTATATATAGACCCATTGGGTGAAGGAAATCGGCACTCATGCAAGTCAAGAAACCCTAGGGCCGGTTTTCTCACCCTCCTCTCTCTCTATTATCATCCTCTTGCTAGTTGGTGTTTGTAAGCCATTAGAGGAGTGACAATTGTGACTCTAAGCTCCAAAGACAAGAAGATTCAAGCAAGCAACTCAAGGTATTCCTTTAGATCTGATTTCATATGCTATGATTTGAATATTTACACTAGATCTATCAATAAAAGTCCTGGATACATTGCATGTTCAATTAGAGAAACTTAGATCCAAGCATTAGGGTTTGCAGGTGCACATAGGAAAGTTCTTATGGCTCAAACCCATCAGTGGTATCAGAGCTTTAATTGGTTTCTATTGAATTGATGCATTGGTTGATTGCTTTTTGATTGTAAAATTCGATTTTTGTCCATCTTCCTGATGAACTCGGCGAGTTCCATAGTGGACTCAGCGAGTAGGCCTCAACTCGGCGAGTCCATTGTGGTACTCGGCGAGTTCGAGCGTCAGATGGAGCTAGTTTCGGGATTTCTTGCTGTTTTTCTTATGGAAACTTGCCTTAATCTTTATGGGTCAATAAAATTCGAATTTTAACATATATGTGAGTATATTCTTGACCTAACAAAAGATATTTACCAATTACTTGAATAATAATTTCCTTATATGATATTAATTGATTATTTTAATTAAATTGGTGAATTGTTTTGCAAGAAACATTTAAATAAATCAAATATGGATCATTATGAGATTAAATGGTTAATTTAAATTATTTGTTATTTGATCCCTTATGTTTTGAAAAGTTTAAAACTAATCCTCAAGTTATGAAATTTAATTTTGTGATTAAAAGTTTAATTTGGACAATTTAAACTTCAAACCCTAGAATTTTACAATGTTTAAAATTAAACCCTATACTAATATAATATTACAAGACTAATATATATATATATATATATATATATATATATATATATATATATATAATTAAAATGCTAGTCTTACCGTTAGTAGGCCTCATTCACGAAGCCGGTCTATAAGGTGGGTATAAGGTTGCTGCCTATAAAATGGCGCTTAATGGGTGTACACTCACACCCACCGCTTGCTTGACCGGTGCAGGGTCGTTAGCCGAACGGGTAGGATAGGGCAACCCTATCTCCTCATTAAAAGTATAATGTTAAAATACAAAGTAACTACATGTTTTTCAAATTCCCAATCCTAGTTACTTTAGGAAAAGTGAATTGATGCAAACCCATGAAATTACACTTTGCACGCTTGCTAAGAAGTTAGCAGAGCGTGTGTGGTTTACCAGCACACTAATTGGTTCTAAGAAAAGGTGGCAAAAGGTGATTCATTGTTTATCATAGTTCGGTGGAGCGTGTGTGGTTTACCGACACATCGAATAGGTGATTGTAACAATGAAGGCACCGTGTAGATTTGCATGGTTATTCACACCCACTTTGTTATTCTCGGCATCCCAGTCACAAACGAGAGGGGCATATCGAGATTTAAACATGCCATTGAAAAAGTTCAATGAATCTCATCAAGTTCTAGGAATTCTGTATGCATTTAAAACTTAAGGTTATGTTTTCATGGTGGAGAGTTAGTGAATCGTCATTCACTTACCTTCAAATTGTTTGCATGTTGGATTACGGCATCCCTTTTCTAATATGTAAATAATGTTGTTGGATCCTAGCCCAAATTTTTCATATTGGGTGATAATTAGGGATTCAATTCTAATAAACTTTGTCCTTTTCTACTTGTAGATGTCGAACGCAAACAACGCTGCTGCTAGCTCGTTCACGTTAATGAGCCTTTGCCAAAAGGTGACTTTCGATGGAACGAACTTTAGCGAATGGATAAGATACATTCGCACGATTACTCGCTACGAGGACAAGGAGTATGTCCTTGACGAGAAGCTCGAAAAGATCAATCCAGAAATCGCTACTCCGGCTGAAATGACTATCTTTGAGACTCATGAGCATGATGCAACGAAGGTTCATTGCATCGTGATAGCCACAATGAACGCGGAATTCCAAAAGTCCTATGAGGACATGTATCCATACGAGATGCATCAAGACTTATTAGAGAGATACCATCAAAACGCGAGGCAGGAATGTTACGAGATCTTCACTAACATGATCACTACTAAAATGGGAAATGGAGAATATCTAACCGTACACTTGCAAAAGATGCAAATGTATGTCGATCGTCTTCGCAAGTTGAATGTCGACTTTAGGGAAGACTTGGCTATCGACATGGTCCTTCACTCCTTGCCTCCGTGTTACAACCAATTTAGGATGACCTACCATATGAACAAGGAAGAGGTCACCCTAAGCAAGCTCCAAGGGCTCCTAAGGGTTGCTGAGAGCAACCTTAAGGACAAATCTGTTGCATAAACTCCCAATCCACCCGTTGCTCCTGTTTTGGCTATAGGGCAGGGAAAGGGAAAAAAGAGGAAGGCTCCGTCAGAGAGCCACCGCAAGGGAAAGTCCCGAGATGGTTCCTCTTCTAGTGGGACCAACGTTGATCCTGCTAAACCCAACCCTAACCCGAAGGAGGCAGAGTGCCACCATTGCCACAAAATAAGGCATTGGAAGAGAAGCTGTCCAGAATATCTGCAAGCCATCAAGGATGGAAAGATCAAGCCGTCTTTCACAGGTATTTACATAATTAAATCTACTGATTCATCTCATGCTATTTCTTGGGTTCTTGATACCCGGTGTGGTTACCACAATTGTTCTGAATTGCAGGGACTAAGAAGAAATAGGGATGTGGAGCATGGAAGAATAAATCTAATCATGGGAAATAGAAGATCATCGCCTGTCACCAAGATTGGAGTGTATTCTTTAGTGATTAGTAATGGATTAAGTTTAGATTTGAATAATTGTTGCTACTCGCCAGATATGGCAAGAAACATCATTTCATTTCATGGTTTGTTTAGACAAGGATTTAGATATTCGTTTAATAATGAGAATGGTTTGATTTATGCTTTTCTAAATGGTGTTTTATATTTTAAAGCAATGCCTTGTAATGGAATTTATGAGGCTGTTATGATTGTAGATAACCTAGGAAATGATGTTTTATGCATGTTTGTGGCATTTTCGTCTTGGACATGTCAAAAAGAAGCGCATAGCCCAACTCCAAAAGGATGGAGTGTTGGAGTCATTCGACCTTAGGGAAGATGACACGTGTGAATCTTGTTTGCTTGGAAAGATGACCAAGTCACCCTTCATTGGTACTTGTGAGAAGGGTGAGGGTTTATTGGATCTCATACATACCGATGTATGTGGACCCTTTAGATCCACCACAAAGGATGCGAACCGCTTCTATGTGACTTTCACCGATGATTATAGTAGATATGGGTATATTTACTTAATCAAGCACAAGTCAGAAACGTTTGAAAAGTTCAAATAATTCAAACATGAAGTGGAGAATCAATTGGGCAGGAAAATCAAGATGCTTCGATCCGATCGAGGAGGAGAGTACCTAAGTCTTGAATTCCATGACTATCTCAAAGAATGCAGAATAGTTTCGCAATTGATGCCACCTAGGACACCGCAGTTGAATGTTGTGGAAGAAAGGCGTAATCAAACATTGTTAGACATGGTTCGTTCTATGATGAGAGTGCTTCACTACCTATCTCATTCTAGGGGTATGCCTTAGAGACTGCCGCCCATATCCTTAACCGAGTCCCTACTAAGAAGGTTGCCAAAACATCTCACGAGATGTGGAAAGGGAAAGCTCACTCGTTATCACATATCAAGGTTTGGGGTCACGAGGCTTTCGTAAGACGAGATACTCACGACAAGCTCGAACCTCATAGTGAGCTATGTATTTTCATCAGCTACCCGTAGAAATCCTTTGGATATCTCTTGTATAGACCGAATGACAATGCTGTCTTCCTTGCGAGGAGAGGGGTTTTCCGAGAGCGAGAACTCATAATCCAATGAGATAGTGGGAGGCAGATCGAACTTGAAGAGTGATGAAGGAACCTCTACCGCTGGCGCTCAAATCGAGGAGGAAACTCCGGTTGAACCAATTGACGAGTCCTAACCTCTTAGACATTCCGAAAGAGTTAGAGTTCAACCCCAGTTTTATGGTTTTCATATTAATACCGAAGGGGACACGTATATTAGTGATGGTACACTAATAAATCTAGATGAACCTAATAGCTATAAGGAAGCCATGGAAGGCCCGGAGTCTGCAAAATGGAAAGAGGTAATGGACAGTGAGATTCAATCCATGTATGACAACCAAGTTTGGAATTTGGTTGATAATGTGCCCGGACGTAAGACCGTTAGGTGCAAATGGTTCTTCAAGAAGAAGACCGACGTGGATGGGAATGTACACACATATAAGGTGCGATTGGTTGCGAAGGGCTTTACTCAAACTCCCGGAGTTGAGTATGATGAGACCTTCTCACCAGTTGCGAAAATAAAGTCTATTAGGGTGATGCTAGCCATAGCTGCATTTCATGATTATGAGATATGGCAGATGGATGTCAAGACCGCTTTTCTTAATGGGAAGTTAGCTGAGGATGTTTACATGGCTCAGCCAAAGGGTTTTGTCGATACAAAGCATCCAACTAGAGTGTGCAAGCTTGAGAAGTCCATTTATGGGCTTAAGCAAGCATCTCGCAGATGGAATCTTTGCTTCGATGAGAAAGTCAAAGATTTTGGATTTGTACAAAGCGAAGATGAATCATGTGTATATGTCAAAGCCAGTGGTGGTATAGTTAGCTTCCTCGTTTTGTATATTGATGACATACTACTCATAGGAAACGACGTCCTGACACTGCAGGAGGTTAAGTCCTGGCTCGGGAAGTGCTTCGCTATGAAGGACCTCGGAGAGGCTTCCTATATTTTGGGAATAAGGATAGTGAGAGAACGAAGTAAGAGACTAATAGGACTTAGTCAGAACACTTACTTAGATAAAGTACTGAAACGTTTTAGTATGGAAAATTCGAAGAAGGGAGAATTACCGATACAAAGTAATGCCAAGTTGAGTAAGACTCAAAGTCCGAGTACCGAAGCCGAGATAGCAGAGATGAGCCGAGTACCTTACGCTTCCGCAGTTGGCTCAATCATGTATGCTATGACTTGTACTCGCCCGGATGTAGCCTTTGCTTTGAGCATGGTTAGTAGATATCAAGGGAACCCTGGCAGAGCCCATAGGATTGCGGTCAAGAATATCCTTAAGTACCTTCGGAGGACCAAGGAATGGTTTTTAGTCCTCGAAGGGAGTGATGACTTAAAGGTGCAAGGGTATAGTGACGCCAGCTTCCAGACCGACAGGGACAACTACCGTTCGCAGTCGGGCTCGGTCTTTACACTTAATGGAGGAGCAGTAACTCGGAAAATTTCCAAGCAGGAAACCGTAGCTGATTCAACGTGCGAATCAGAGTACATTGCAGCGAGCGAAGTATCGAAGGAGGCAATATGGTTGAAGAACTTCATTGGTGATCTTAGAGTTGTACCTGCCCTAAAGGAACCTATGGAAATTTTCTGTGATAATGAAGGAGCGGTTGCCTTGACCAAGGAACCAAGGGATCATGGTAGATCTCGTCATATCGACAGAAAATATCACTTTATGAGACATCGAGTAGAAGAAGGACATCTCGTGGTTAAGAGGATATCATCAGAAGATAACCCAGCAGATCCGCTTACGAAGGGACTGAGTAGGGTTAAGCACTTGCAGCATGCTAGGAGTATTGGGCTGAAGGATGATATTAGTTTAGATTAGATAGTTTTAGAAACTTGTAATAGATAAATGTAATTGACATTTGATGATTAAATAAAGGAGTATTATTTATAAGTAAAGTTACTATCTTATGTTAATTGTTTAACTATTGTTTCACTTTGCATGTTTTGACTTCCTGAATAATTGAGTTATTAAGAATAATCGAATTATTCGAATGGTCCACAATCGTTCATATGTTGGAAGTAGATATGAGAGAAGATTGTCATGAATTGGTATGTAGATTGTCTAAATGGTATTAGACATAGCAAAGGTTTGCTGCAACGTTCATGAGTGCTTATGAACTAGTTTTGAGCATTGGAACAAACCCGCGCTTGCTAGAATCACTTTAAGGTATATATATATATATATATATATATATATATATATATATATGTATATTGTAAGTGATCGCAAGATGATAATATCATATGGTCTTACAACCTATATATATGGTTTGTTATTTGTTAATTGGTTGTACATTGATGATGCGAAACCGCATCAGTAAGTTGATGTTATAAAACGCATTGTTGTGTATGATTGATTGGCGAATAAGTAAATGCATATAAGTCGAAGTTTATCTGTTACTTTTATCCTAAGAGGGTAAAAGCGATATCTCGGCTGCTCAATGATTTGATTTGACTTATGTGTCGGGCCCGGTCAGAACTAAATTGATGTGTTTGATTAAGTTCTATGTCGAATAAACCTGAGATCGAGAAACTAAACGCTGGACTATGATTGTGTCTGCATGATATCTGAACAGAGGACTGTACGATCCCTTATCTTAAGGATATGACTGATAAGATCAGAGTTTGATAGCGTCTTTGAGAGCTACGATTGCTAATCGAATTGTGCTTGTTTATATAGTTACTAGACATATCCAAGTGGGAGACTGTTGGAATAGTGTCTAAGACTGTAACTATATTTGGCAACTATTTGACCCGGTTGAGCATGGTCCTTTTCGGTTGCCTTCACCATAGCAACTTGACAGGATGATTTATAATGAGAGAATAAATATTTTTAATATATTATGAGAATAATATAAGGAATAATAATATTGTTATTTGATTAATATAAGTCATAAATTAATTAGGAATTAATTTGGTGACTTTAAAGAGGTTAATTGAATAAAGGGGCATAAACTGTCAAATGTGTGATAGTTGTATTTTTGGGCTATGGATCTTTATGGATGTGAGGGTGAACGATTTAAGGTTTTGGAGAAACCTACAAATCGTCCAAGGCCTAGTCTATAGGGATCTTTGGATTGCTTAGGGCCTAAGTTATTCAATTAGGGTTTAAGGTGTAACCCTAGTAGCTCATAGTATATATAGATCCATTGGGTGGAGGAAATTGCACTCATGCAAGGCAAGAAACCCTAGGGCCGATTTTCTCACCCTCCTCTCTCTCTATTATCATCCTCTTGCTAGTTGGTGTTTGTAAGCCATTAGAGGAGTGACAATTGTGACTCTAAGCTCCAAAGACAAGAAGATTCAAGCAAGCAACTCAAGGTATTCCTTTAGATCTGATTTCATATGTTATGATTTGAATAGTTACACTAGATCTATCAATAAAAGTCTTGGATACATTGCATGTTCAATTAGAGAAACCTAGATCCAAGCATTAGGGTTTGCATGTGCACATAGGAAAGTTCTTATGGCTTAAACCCATCAGATATCGCTAGTGTTTTCTCTCTCACCGTTAGCCATCTCGACGGTAAATGTTTTGGTTAATGGTTGGGGATTATGTTTAAGGTTATGCTTGAACGAATGACTAACAAAAATTCTTTCGGCACCCGAATCAAAAAGAATACTAGCATAAGAGTTGTCGAGAAGGAACGTACCCGAAACAACGGTGGGATCAACGACTGCCTCCTCTCGTCCCATGGATAGGACTTTCCTGGTATTATCAGTTGTCACCTTCTTGAGGCAGTTTATCTTGAAGTGCTCCGCTTCTCCACAATTATAGCAGGCTTGTCCAACACCTGCTCCAGAAGATTGATTGGCTGATTGGGCTGGTGCCTTGTAGAATCGGACCGTATACCCCTTTTTACCATAGTTGGTGCATGAAAGTTCACAGCAGGGGCCAGGGTTATGGTGGTATTTACACTTTTCACATTGGGGAAAGCTACCAGCATACCTACTAGTAGGTGTTTGAGCTGTGGATCCCACAACAGAAGCAGCAGCAACAGGGGTAGTAGTAACATGGACTGCTACTGTTTGTTGTTTCTTTGAGGACCCTTGAGAAGATTGGTCCTTCTTCTTCTTCCAAAAATTCCTTTCTCATCACTACTCTTAGTCGGTTCAGGGGTGGCGGTTGTTTCCTCAACATCATCACTGTGGTCGATCAGGGTTTGGGCTAGGTTTTTAGCGCTGCCATATGTATTCGGCCTTGCAGCTAAGACATTTCCTTTTGTCGGTTGAGTCAGCCCCCAAATAAATCTCTCTATCTTCTTACTCTCCAGGGTAACCAATCCCGGACAGAGTAGCGCCAGGTCATCAAATCTTGAAGTGTATGCGGCAATATCGGAACCCTTCATCTTCAGGTTCCACAACTCGTGCTCTAACTTCTGAATTTTTCCTTGAGGGCAGTACTCAGCTAGAAGGAGTTCTTTCATGGCTTCCCAACCCATAGCATTGGCTACAAGTAGAGTTAGGGATTTGACTCGGTCGTTCCACCAAGTCAGGGCTTTATCGATAAAGGTACAAGCTACGAACTTCACTTTGTCAGATTCCGAACAGGCACAGATCTCAAAGATAGATTCATTTTTCTCGAACCATCGGGTGAGGGAAATGACACCTCCACTGCCATCAAAGGACATGGGTTTCGCATTCATGAAATCATTATAGGAACCCTCTTTTCGGTGTCCCTGGCTATCTTCTTGGTTTTTGGGCTGGGGACCACCTCCTGAACCACCGGGGTTCATTTGAGACATGGCGGCTGCCACTGCGGCAGTAATAGCTGCTTGGAACATGACAGGGTAAAATTGAGGAGGAGGTGGTGGAGGAGGAGGATTGTTTTTCTTTGAGCTGGGTCTCTTTCTTGGAGGCATCTTGATCTATAAAGATCAGGAAAGAGAGGATGGTAAGTCCTCTGAATTGAATCAAGAGATATGACAGATAGATATTCTGAATAAGCGATAAAGTAGGAATGAATTATCAAAACAGATAAATTATCACAAAAAGAATGATCGAGGAGCAACGCTTGAATGAGGATTTCTACAAAGGATTGACTCGAGAAATACTCCCATAGTATTTCATGATTCGCTACAACGACGGCTCATTGTTTGGGTATTGGGTAACTTTTAGGTATGCATACTATAGTCACTCCAAAACACATGTTGGCGGTGTCTCGAATGAATATACTTGGCCAGGCTATATTGATCCTAGATACGACTACATAACTGCCCAGGTATAACTGTAGCATACAACACCCATTTATTTATGTTTTGTTCTACTTGTAATTATGGATCTCGACGGTTGGGTATACTTATATACTTTTTGAAATACTTATATTTTAAAGTATACTTTTAATTCAGAGAAATTAGGCCCCTTAGTGTTTATAGTCTTATACCATGTAAGGTTTGGTATACTTAGCTCACTATGAACATGGGCTCTGATACCAATCTGTCACAAACCGAAACCCAGGGCGGAAACATTCCGGGGTGGAGGTGACTTCATGTTGAGTATCACAACCAGTGTACATAGTAAGCGAAGTAAACAAACATTACATTACATATTAGAATTTGCATTTGTTTGAAAACCAAGTGTTACAGTTGTTATACATATGTATATAAGAACAAAAGTAAAGACGCATCTTCTACGCACTCTGTCTTCGCCAAAAAGGATCACTGGGTACCTGTCTAATGTGGACCTAAGAATACAAGCAGTTTGAAAATCAGCATAAAGCTGGTGAGTTCATAAGAGGTTTTGTTTTCTGAAAAATGTACAAGTTTCCTTTCGGTTTCGGTAAAAGTTACAAATCCAAGAAAATCCCATATTTTCTTATATGTAAAGTTTGGTTATCTATTTTGTTACACAAATCTGGTTATGAACAACTGTTATCCCAGGAAAATCCCATATTTTCCTAAAAGTTGGTTACCGATCCGAAATGTAATTTAAAGATGTATAATAAAAACCTGGTTATCCTTGTGAAATGTATTAGTTTTAACATGAACATAAAACTAATAAGTGTATACTGGTTACTAACCCATTATTACTAACAAGTAAATCTCTGTTATCCAAATTGCGAGTTCCATAACCATATGATAGACTAGATATGGCAATAAGTAGTCCACATCACCTTATGACTTTCGTCACCCTTGAGCCTTTCGGTTCGGCTGTAGCTAGTAGCCAAGTGTGGGGTAGTCAGCCCCGTATAGATCTATACACTCAAGTCACGCTCCCTATCTAAGAGATTCTGGTTACGGGGGCGGTCCTCCACTCGCGTATCTCTGTGGAGTGTTCCGAGGACGTGTCTCCAATTTATAGGAATAACAAATTTACTAGTAATAATACAGAAAGATGCTGTTACAAATGATAATCCTCCACTCGCGTATCTCGGTGGAGTGTTACCGAGGACAAAACAATGTACTAGGTTTCATGTTCAAAGTTCAAAGGTTATGCTTTTAACTGTTATAATGTGGAAAACCATTTGTGAAAATATAAAATACAACATTTTGTAACATTTTTCACAAATAATACGATAATGTGTTCTGGAAGTTCTAACTGTTATCTGTTATGATTCTCAGTCTTCAAATCATATGTAATATGGAACGCAACACATGTAAAACAAGTTTTTAGTACAAGTATTCCTTGTACTTTGCTTGTATTCCCCCCAAAAATAGTGAAAAGTAGGTGTGACTCGATTCATTAAAGACTTGATATCTGATCAGTCTCATACTATGATATTTCTATATATCAAATTTCCTATGTTGAATCATTTCAACATGATATTCATATATGTCCAAGACTAAGTTCTATTAAAACCAACAATTTATACCTTTATATCCGAAAAGAAGTATGAGTGCCTCTCCCTTTAGTCTAACAATAGCAAAACAATTTCCAAACTTTGCAACTTGCAAATTTGTAAACATTGCTTCCTACAAATAGTATTGACAACTTGCAAAACTTACCATAACAATTTTGATCCCACTAGCATAACACTTATGCTCCTACTAGCTTTGACATGTACCCAGAAATCAGTTGGACTTCTTGAAATCAATACTCTTTGACTTTCCTAGTAAAGTGTAGACTTCTAATGCATGATACTTTGATAAGTCTTCAACTAGACTTCTCAAGCTTATACAAATTCATTAGATAGCATATGTGTATGTGTTCAAACCCTTTTAGAACTTATAACCATATTTCCTGAAAGTTCAAACAATTCCTTGTAATTTCTCACAATTCAAACTATAAAAAGGGATGGCGTAATCATATTGCGAATTTGAGAATGCAGTTAACACAACCACTAACCATAATGATATTTTTCAAATCATTAAAATCTACTGGTGAAAGTGTTTCCTCATAATCATTCTCATGAATTAGAGCTAAACCTTTTGCCACTTAGATTTTAATGGTGTATAAGTTTCCATCCAAGTGAATCTATCATTCCAAACTACAATCATAAGACAAGGTTTATGAGACAACGAAATTCAAATTTAGCTTCCCTTTCATGTACTGAACTTTGGTTATTCTTAATTTCTTGCCATCTGGTAACACAAGGGCCTACCAGTGCTTCCATGTTGTTAATTAGTTCACCCATATTGATCATTGTACTTTCACTGACCAACATGCTCTACCTTTTGTATTCAAATGAGAACCAAAGAACTCATAAGTATTGCCAACTCAACTGGAATGTGCACAAACAAGAATGTGTCAACTTAACATGATAGGTTATCAGCCTCAGGTCGCATGCTAGTGATAACTAATGATAAGTTTTTCTCTCAATGAACATTTCTTGACGAGCAAAAAATGAATATTCAAAAATTGGTGTTGATTCCGGACAAAAAACACTTCATGAATTGGTCTAGTTCATCCTTTGTTTTAACCAAAACATCACAACTTCCAATTCCAAATGTGCTAAAGTAAGAAAACATTATTACTCCACATTTCATAAGGTTTTATAAACCTACTTAGTATAAGTTTCAAGATATGATCTTTAGTAACTAGAGCATGACTCTAAAACTTGATTAGAAACGATGTATGACTCATATCTTGAATGAACCATTTAAATAATATATGATTCCTATTATTAGTGAAACAATTGCATTAAGATGTTCTTCGAGGATCAATTGTGATATAGTTCCACAATCATTAAGATGATCATAAAACACAATACGCAAGTACTCTCCTTTCCTTTCAGATTGGAGAAACTTTTATCTTTCTACCTAATAGATTCTTCTTATTTCTTCAGCTACTCTTTAAACCTTTTCAAAGCATCAGAATTAGGCTTAATCATATAAACAAAACCATATTTAGTGGAACGTCAATAAATTATGATGAATAGAGTTATCATCGTTTTTGGTGGATCTGAATAGTCCATATCAGCATGAACTAGATCCATTAGTCCTTCACTTTGACTCACATAAACATGTGATCAATAAGCTAGTCATAATCTTCCAATGATCAAGATTATCATACATCACGCAATTCAAATTGCATGACTCCAAGTTTCTATCCAATTGAAACTTGGCTGATGAGACTTCTTTATCACTTAGTGATTTATGACATTTCTACAAACGATATAACAAGAATCAAATCCATAATTAATATTGCTAATAATAGAAAAGTGACCAACACTTTTAGAAATATAATTGTTAGGAATTATAAAGCAAACCAACTAGATAAACCAAACTTTCACATTTATTGATAATAAACAAAAAATTAGAACTTGTCCTTACAATGCATAGAAATGAAAAACTATGTTTTTAAACATTTCCTAAGCAATCTATTAAATTATCCTAACTCAAAAGTAGTAGCACCAAATTATGACCATCGAACCATGTGACCGAAATTCATAACTTACGATAAAATTCAGCTCACTCTTCTTAAGCTTCCTTCGTTCTCTTAGATCCTGCAATACCATCAAAATATTATCATCACATCATGTATTAAGAGTCTATGAAGAGGAACCTTTTAAGATAATGGATGTACCTAAAGTAAAGTCATATGACTTGACTTTACCTCTCTAAGATCTTTCAGGTAATCTGGGTAACTTTGCAACCAATGTCCCATCAATTGGTAATAGAAACATATATACTCTTTGGGGATAATACATGTAGGGTTCCTTTGGCATAAAGGTGCCAACTGTATTGCCATAAGAGCTCCATGCATCTTGTAAACTCCATTTTAGGGCCATTTGGGCCAAATACCCCATGCATGAATGTCAATTTTGTAACTTTACATGTATTATGGAACCTAGGAGGCTAGATCTATGTTTTGATTGTGTTAAACCCGACTGAAATCAACTACATGGACATGGAGCTTGTGGGACTCGGCGGATCGATCATGGGACTCGACGAGTCGGGGTATGGTTCCCCAACCTTTTTCTGCTTTGATCAAACTGGTTGAGTCTAGATGAGGACTCAACAAGATAGATGTGAATATGGACCTGGAAATCATGAAACTCGGCGAGTTCAAGGCAAGTCCCAACTGCATGAAGATGAACTCGACGAGTTTAGGAGTAACTTGGTGTGTCTAGGGCTGAATGTGCCTTCTTGCATGAAGAAGGACTCGACGAGTTCAAGGATTAACTTGGCGAGTCAATTGAAGAAGGTCCCGACTATATAAGAAGTAGAACTTGATGAGTACATGCAAGAATCGACGAGTAGGATCAAGGTCTTAGTGTTTTGAGGATTTAAGGACTCGACGAGTTGTTGGGTCAACTCGGTGAGTCGACTCAACCAGACGTTGACTTTGACCCAGAGTTTACCTTGACTTTGGATTTGACCTGAGTAACCATTGTAAGGTTTAAGAGTATGTAATGGTAATTAAGGAAGGTTGTTATGTGTAGGAGTGAGAGGAGTTGATCCTGGCATCAAGGACAGTTCAGTGCTGCATGATATTGAGGTGAGTTACCTTCCAGTAGAAGTGGGTCTAAGGCCACAATGTCTACCCACTAGTAGAAACTTGTAGTTAGACGATTTTCTATGTCGTAATTATCTGGTATGCTATTATCTGTAATGTTCTATGTGCCAGTATGTTATGATTCTATGTGGTAGTGGTAAGGGGTGAAATAGTCCTCGATATCCGGTTGAAATAGACCGAAGGGGAGGCCAACATATGCTAGGTATTTATCTGGTTGAAATAGACCGAAGGGGAGGCCAACACCCAGATATGTTACACATTTATCCAGTTAAGAAAGACCGAATTGGAGGCCGACACCTAGTTATGCCTGGCTTGATATGTTATTGTGTGGTAGGTGGTATGATGGGGGAACTCACTAAGCTTTGTGCTTACGGTTTTTAGTTTTGGTTTCAGGTACCTCTTCGTCGAAGGGGAAGGAGCTGGCATGGTAGCAGCGCATCACACACACATATGATTCCTCATTTTGAGATCTATGGGATTGTACTTTGACATTATTATTATTCCATGACATGTTTATGATATTTGACATATGAGATTTTGGGTTGATATGATATTGATGACGTTTTTCAATAAACTATTTTATAAGTTACTTAATTAAAAATGAAATTTTTGGTCATGATTTATGGGGTGTTATAAGTTGGTATCAGAGCCTTGGTTTGAGGGATTCGGGCACACTCCCGGGCGTGTCAGAACTTGTAACACCGTAAAAATTACAGTAATTTTTCACATTTTCAAAACACATTTGCATATACATTTATTAATAAGATCTCATTGTAACATATCTTTGTTCCACAAAACATTTCCCAAGATCGAAATACATAAAAACTCCAGGTGTGTGTACGAATCATGCCGGCGCCTTCCCGCGCTGCTCACTAGTTCCTGAAACACATAACACAAAACACTATAAGCATGAAGCTTAGTGAGTTCTCCAAAATACCACTCGGACACATATTAGCCACTCCGGGATATAGCTCTGCTGACCCTCTGGTTAGTGTGTCTCAATGGGACCCTCCAGTCGCAACTCTCTGTGGGCTCTCTAGTCCTAACTGTATGGACCCATTGGTCCTATCTCTGGAAACACTCAATCATGCATATCACATATCACAATAACACATAAATAACATACAGATACACTAGTACATAACTCAACAGTACACTAACACATAACTCTGTTACCACTCTAGGTACAGTATAGTGAGAAGACTCACCTCGGATGTCTCGGTAAATCTCTGACTCGGTAGAAATATGGTCTAGCCTCCGCCTAATCACATAAAGTAAAATACTCTCATAAATACAACTCTCGAGACTAGACTCAACCCTCTCTTGACATAAAGACTCCATTGTTGACAAACCCTCAAAGTCAACGGACAGACTTTGACCCGACTCGCCGAGTGCACTTAGGTGACTCGGCGAGTCTACGCGTGTCCACTATCCCTCTAGTCCCGCATGACACGTCTAGTCTTTTCCCTGCTCGATGGGTTACACCTGGCATGAATCGCGGGGCCACCCCGACTTCACTCGCCGAGTCCCATTATGAACTCGGCGAGTTCCGCCTTGAACTCCAGTCCTCGAATTCCTTTTGACTCACTGAGTCATTCCCCACACTCGGCAAGTACCCGTTGAATGAACTATGGGGAAACCCTAACCCTACTCGCCGAGTCTGCTCTTGGTACTCGGCGAGTTCATGCAATGCTCGAGCTCAAATGAGCTCTTGAGGCCAGATCCGTTCCTCTAACTCATAGATCTAGCCTCCTTAAGCAATATAAACATGTAAAGTTTGGATCTTGATGCCCATGCAAAGACCCAATGGCTCTATTTGAAGAAATGGCCTCAAAATGCCACCCTAAGCTCATAACTCTCCATGACACCCATAAAGATCAAGGAGTTAAGGTCTCTGGACCTCTTTGGATCCAGATCCAAAACCTCAACACAAGAAGGGACCAATTGCTTCACAAATCATACTCAAAAAGGGGGCTAGAAACCCTAACTCTCAAAGCTTACACCAAAACTGAAAGGGGATCGAATATTTACCTCAAGATGAAGTCCCTAAGCTCTGAAATCCACAGATTAGCACCCTCTTCAGTTTCCTCTTGCCTTGGTCACCTTCTTCTTGCAAAATCACCTACACAACGATCAAAAATGGCTTCCTTTCTCTCTCAAAACGTTCACACACTCTGGGGTTTCTCTCTATCAACTGGTAGCCGCAAATGAAGGCCATAAGGGCCTTTAAATAGGTCTCAATCCCCGAGAATTAGGGTTTCATTAAATAGTGTGGACTCGCCAAGTCCACAAGTTGACTCGCCGAGTCTAGTCATTAACCCAGATGGAAAATCGCGACACTACTCGGCGAGTCTAAGCGTCAACTCGCCGATTCCCTCCCAAAATCTCCAAAAATAAATGAATAAGTAATGTACCTGGAAATCCGGATGTTACAATTTTGCCCCACTAGAATTAGACTTCACCCTCGAAGTCTCTTTCCACAAATAACTCTGGATACTGCTCACGCATCTCCAACTCTGGCTCCCAGGTCATCTCGGAACCATTCCGATGTTGCCACTGGACCTAAACCAATTGGACCTCCTTGTTTCTCAAAGTCTTGATCCTTCTATTCCGAATCACGATCGGCCTCTCAACATAGTTCAAGCTTGCATCCACCTGAATGTCCTCTAATGGAACCATTGCCGACTCATCATCGATGCACTTTCTCAGTTGAGACACGTGGAAGGTATTGTGAATCAGACTCAACTCCGTAGGTAGCTCCAAACGTTACGCTACCTTGCCCACCCTGGCGGTCACCCTGAAAGGAACAATATACTGAGGCCCCAACTTACCTCTCTTCCTGAATCGGATCACTCCTTTCCACGGAGATACCTTTAGGAGTACGAGATCACCAACTTATAACTCGAGCTCCGAGCGACGCCTGTCTGCGTAGCTCTTCTGACAACTGTGAGCCGTTAGTAACCTCTGTCGGACCTGCTGAATCTGCTCAGTCATCTGAAGTACTATCTCTGTACTACCCATCACACACTGACCGACCTCACCCCAACAAATGGGAGTCTGACACCTCCTCCCATACAACAGCTCAAAGGGTTGCATACCGATGCTCGAATGATGGCTGTTGTTATAGGAAAACTCAGCCAATGGAAAAATGTGTCCCAACTCCCTCCGAAGTCCAGTACGCATGCCCGAAGCATGTCCTCGAGCATCTGAATCGTCCGCTCGCTCTGCCCGTCGGTTTGTGGGTGGTATGCGGTGCTAAAATGCAACCTCATGCCAAACTCCTCATGAAACTTCTTCCAGAACCTGGAAGTGAAACGCACATCTCGATCTGAGACAATCGAGATCGGCACTCCATGCTGTGATACCACCTCTTTCACGTACAACTCTGCCAACCTCTCAGCGGAAGAGCTCTCATTGATAGTAAGGAAATGAGCGCTCTTCGTCAACCTGTCCACAATCACCCAAATTGCATTGATGCCCCTAGCAGTCCTCGGCAATTTGGTGATAAAATCCAAGGTAATCTGTTCCCACTTCCACTAGGGAACCTCCAACGGCTGCAACTTACCATGCGGTCTCTGGTGCTCGGCCTTAACCCTGCGACATGTCAAACAGCTCTCAACGAACCGTGTAACATCCCTCTTCATATAGGGCCACCAATACTCTCTCTTCAGGTCCAAATACATCTTAGTGGCCCCGGGATGGATCGAAAACCTCGATCTATGCGCCTCCTCCATCAAGTTGGTACGCGTTCCGCCCACAAATGGCACCCAAATCCGACCCTGAAAGGTCATAAGCCCTCGGCTATCGGTGACGAACTCCGATACCTGCCCGATGACCCGCTCTCTCTTACGATTCTCTGGTCTCACGGCCTTAGCCTGGGCCCCTCGAATGGCGTCAAACACTAGGGTCATCACTATCAGCCTCATACAAACATCTCGTATCGGGGCGCCCTCCGCCCTACAACTCAGGGCATCGGCTACAACATTAGCCTTGCCCGGGTGGTACAGAATCTTACAATAGTAATCCTTCACCACATCCAACCATCTTCTCTGTCACATGTTCAGGTTGTGCTGATCCATCAAATACTCCAGGCTCTTGTGGTCCGTGTATATGGTACACCGAACCCCATACAGATAGTGACGCCAGATCTTGAGGGCGAACACCACTACCCCCAACTCCAGATCATGGGTGGCATACCTCATCTCATAAGGCTTCAGCTTCTTCGATGTGTATGCTATTACATGTCCCCTTTGCATAAGCACCGCTCCCAACCCCGATATCGACGCGTCACAATACACTATGAAATCCTCCATCCCCTTCGAAAGGGCTAACACCTGGGCTTCGTATAGTCTCTGACGAAGTGTCTCGAAGGAGGCCTGCTGCTCAGGGCCCTATGAAAAAGCAACACCCTTCTGGGTCAACTTGGTGAGTGGCACGGCGATCTTGGAGAAATCCCTGATGAATCTCCTATAATAGCCAGCCAACCCTAGGAAACTCTTGATTTCAGTGGGGGATCTCGGCACCTCCCAACTCATCACTGCCTCAATCTTGGCCGGATCGACCAATATCCCATTTTGGTTAACGAGGTGCCCAAGGAACTGGACCTCCCGTAACCAGAAATCACACTTGGAGAATTTGGCGTAAAGCCTCTCTGATCTCAGAACTCCAAGGATCACCCTCAAGTGCTCCTCATGTTGGTCTCTGGATTTCAAATACACCAATATATCGTCGATGAACACGATCACCGAGTGGTCCAACATCGGCCTACACACTCTGTTCATGAGATCCATGAACACCGTCAGTGCATTGGTGAGCCCAAAAGGCATCACCACGAACTCGTAATGCCCGTAACGAGTCCTGAATGCTGTCTTCTGGATATCCTCATTACGCACCCTCATCTGATGATATCCAGACCTCAGTTCAATCTTGGAGAACCAAGATGCTCCCTGCAATTGATCGAACAAATCGTCGATCATCGGCAACGGGTAACGGTTCTTGACCGTCAACTTTTTCAACTCCCGGTAATCAATGCACATCTGATGTGAACCATCGTTTTTCTTGACAAAGAGGATAGGAGTTCCCTACGGCGAAATGCTCGGCCGAATAAACCCCTTCCCCAGCAGCTCCTGAAGCTACGAGGATAACTCATGCATCTCTGGAGGTGCAAGGCGATAGGGCGCCTTTGCGATAGGTGCTGCCCTCGGAACAAAATCGATATGAAACTCTACGTGCCTCTCAGGAGGCACGCCCGGAAACTCCTCCAGGAAAACATCTAGGAACTCTCGCACTATCAGAACCTCATCAACTGTCCTCGGCCTCTCTGAATCAACCCTCGTCTCCATCACATACGCCACAAACCCACTACAGCCCTGTTGTAGACTCTGTCTCGCTCTAGCGGCCGAACAAAATGCTGACCCAAATCGTGTACCCTCTCCGTACACCGTCAGAACTCCCCCACTAGGGTCTCATATGGTCACTAGCTGTCTCTCGCAGTCGATAACCGCTCCAAATTTTGTCAACCAGTCCCTACCCACGATGACACAGACATCTCCCATCGCAATAGGAACTAAATCAATCGGAAACTCAATGCCGAAAATCTCGAGTACACACCCTCAGATCACCTCGGTGGCATACACCGCCCTCTCATCAGCTATGGAAACCCTCAGAGGTCGGCTCAACGCCTCTTGACTAATACTGAGGTGCTGACTGAAAGCCAAAGATACAAAAGACCGATTCGCACCCGAGTCAAATAACACCAAAGCAGGTACTCAACTCACAAGAAAAGTACCTACGCATAACATAAAATAAACGCAATATCTCAAACATCAAAATAAATACATGAAAGGATACATACCAGCCACGACATCGGGCGCTGCACGGACCTCGTCCGCGGTCAACTGAAAGGCTCTCCCTCGTGCCTTCGGTGCCTCGCCCTTCACTGGCCGGCTCTCAGTAGCTCTGATAGCAGCAGGGGCAGATCCCTAAGATGCTCCCTGAGCTATCCCTCGCAACTGTTGACACTCTGCCTTCCGGTGTCCGGTCTGGTTGCAGTGAAATCATACTGCAAACCCCTTGGGACAATCCTTGGCCATATGCCCCTCCTTGCCACATTTGTAGCAACACCCCGCTCTGCACACCCCATCGTGGCTCTTTCCGCGCTTTCCACAAGTGCGGCCCCTCTGACTCCCAAATCTCGAATCAGCGGGCTTGGCCCGCTTGGCTGCCGGTTGAGACTGCGCCGGTCGCCGATCCCTCCCCTGAGACTCAACCTCCTCCCTAGCCTAGGTCTCCAGCTCTATCTCCCTCTTCTGTGCATTTGCCTGAAGTTCAGCAAATGTCCGGTACGTGCCTGCTCGGAGGACACATGCTCTGGGTAGAACATCGCCCGCTCATTTAACATCCTCGTAATCACTGTAACAGACTCAGTACCCTGCTTGAGGGTCAGAAACTCATGGGCCAAATGCTCCCTCTCCACCTGGGTAATGTACTCATCTCGGAACATAGTAGTGAACCTCTCCCAGGTCACTGCGGCAAGCTCAGCAGGCGAATAATGAGCCGTCACAAACTTCCACCACTCCTTCGCTCCCAAGCGAAGCTGGTTCAACGCGAACCGGACTCTCAAATGCTCAGGAGATGAGCAAGTGAAGAAACACCCCTCAATTTCTGAAATCTACCTCATCGCTGCAATCGGGTCCTGGGTCCCATCAAAATCTGGTGGTTTTGTGTTGCTGAACTCCCAGAACGGCAACGCATCACCACCCTGCGGTCTAGTCGCAACTACAACTGCAATGGCCACAGCAACAGCAGCATAAGAAAGAGCAGCGTATCTCTCGTCAAATGTCTCTATCAGGGTGGTCTTGATAGACCCAAACATCTCTGGAGTCTCAGCGCGGATGGTAGCAGCCACCTCATCATGAATTATCTGGTGGAGCTCCTCGTCCCTCACACCCTCCTCACTAGTCCCTGGCCTGTGCCATGTCCCCACCATGATGTCTCTCTGAAATACAACACAACATATCAGAGTCTCGCTCGGGTGTACACACACTCGATATCCCCATCCTACTTGATCCCTGGTATCCTAAGGATTCTTACTTGGGCTGCGCACTAACCCGGTGCCTTCGATAGTACGAGCCCAATACTACCGTCCACACCGCATCAGCATTCATCCGAAATCCTCCTCCCAGAGTCCCAAATCCCAAGTACTCTACTCTCTTTAATCATATGCTACTCACTAGCAGATCTCTCATAAGCTCCTCGCTGCTATCTAAACATTCTCAAGCATCCCTAGCAGTAAAACTTCTAGATTAAGGCATCACATATCAGGCCACTCTAGTCCTAATAAGAATACCTAGTGTACTCTAGCATGCATAATAAAACTCATCATATACATAACATAATATATCTCATAACACTTATTGCAAGGGTATTTTGGGAAATCACCGTTCGGGCGCTGGCTGATCGTACACACGGCTCTGCTCTGTTTGTCTCAAAACTCTTTTTACTCTTTTAAAATTGTTTTCTTATCAAAAATTTTCTCAAATCCTCAAATTGAGTTCAGATACGCCCGAAGATGCATCCGAATCCCTCAACCCAAGGCTCTAATACCAACTTGTAACACCGTAAAAATTACAACAATTTTTCACATTTTCAAAACACATTTTCATACACATTTATTAATAAGATCTCATTGTATCATATCTTTGTTCCACAAAACATTTCCCAAGATCAAAATACGTAAAAACTCCAGGTGCGTTTATGAATCATGTCGGCGCCTTCCCGCGCTCCTCACTAGTACCTGAAACACATAACACAAAACACTATAAGTACGAAGCTTAGTGAGTTCCCTAAAATACCACTCAGACACATATTAGCCACTCCAGGCTATAGCTCTGCTGACCCTCTGGTCAGTGTGTCTCAGTAGGACCCTTCAGTCCCAACTCTCTGTGGGCTCTCTAGCCCTAACTCTATGGACCCATTGGTCCTATCTCTGGAAACTCTAAATCATGCATATCACATATCACAATAACACATAAATAGCATACAGATACACTGGTACATAACTCAATAGTACACTAACACATAACTATGTTACCACTCTAGGTAAAGTATAGTGAGAAGACTCACCTCGGATGTCTCGGTAAATCTCTGACTCGGTAGAAATATGGTCTAGCCTCCGTCTAATCACATAAAGTAAAATACTCTCAGAAATATAACTCTCGAGACTAGACTTAACCCTCTCTTGACACAAAAACTCCATTGTTGACCAACCCTCAAAGTTAACAAAGTCAACGGTCAGACTTTGACCCGACTCGCCGAGTGCACTTAGGTGACTCGGCGAGTCTACACATTTCCACTATCCCTATAGTCTCGCATGACACGTCGAGTCTTTCCCCTGCTCGACGGGTTACACCTAGCATGAATCGTGGGGTCACCCCGACTCAACTCGTCGAGTCTTTCCCGCATAACATGTCGAATATTTACCTCAAGATGAAGTCCCTAAGCTCTGAAATCCACAGATGAGCACCCTCTTTAGTTTCCTCTTGCCTTGGTCACCTTCTTCTTGCAAAATCACCCACACAAGGATCAAAAATGGCTTCCTTTCTCTCTTAAAACATTCACAGACTCTGGGGTTTCTCTCTGTCAACTGGTAGCCGCAAATGAAGGCCATAAGGGCCTTTAAATAGGTCTCAATCCCCGGGAACTAGGGTTTCATTAAACAGTGTGGACTCGCCGAGTCCACAAGTCGACTAGCCGAGTCCGGTCATTAACCCAGATGGAAAATCGCGACACTACTCGGCGAGTCTAAGCATCAACTCACCGAGTCCCTCCCAAAATCTCCAAAAATAAATGAATAATTAATGTACCTGAAAATCTGGATGTTACAGAACTCAAACTAAGGACTTGGTATAAAAATTTTCAAAAGTAAAATCATTTTTGTAAAAGGAGTTTAAAAAGAAAAGAACTTGAAAAGAACAAGTTGTGTGATGCGTGCAACTAGCCGAGCTCAAGTAAGTTTTCCCCAAGATACCCATACACTTATGTTATGTTGTGATATGATTATGAAAACTGCATGCTAGATTGGGGCGAAGGATCTAGGAAGGATGCCTTTTATGCATGTTGTATGTGTATGTGAACCGCAATAGGGCTAAGGATCTAGGAGGATGCCTGATATGCGTGTCGTATGTGCTTATTGAGCTGCATGATAGTACTGCGTAGTCGGTGATATGATAGCCTGGATAGGATATGCTGGTTTGGGATACTCAATTCCTGAATGTTGCTTGCTTCATTGATGTGTGTAAAACCCACTAGTTTTAAACCTACTTTTAATTATCAAATAACACACAAAAGGCAGTGAACCTATCAATTGTGGTATAGTTCAAGCAAGTAGGGTATCGAACACAGGGAACGGCAAATTAAATAGTAAAAACTAATTTATCTAATTTAACTAATAAGTAGGGGTTTTCTCTAGTTTTACAAGACTAGAAACTTACTAATGATTACTTGTTAAACTAGAAAACGAAGACTTTGACTAGATTCAATAACGGAGAAGTACTTCTATTTAGTTCAACTTAATTAATCCTATGGTTGATTTCAAGGTAAAAGTGCAATGGATTAATTCTTTTGCTGGTTACCGATTCAATTGATTAGTTCAGTATTCACTTCATTAATCCTTAGCAAATAAATCAATTTAAACAATGGCCAGTTGTCTATTTCAATTGAATTTACTAGATATAATATTCGGGTTAAGTTAGACTTGCAATAGCTAATTAATTTATCTTTTAATTAACTTCTTGTTTAATGGTCATCTCACAAGCTTGCACATAAATTTACTTGATTTTCTTATTAATCCTAGTTTCATGTTCATTACACTAGACATATGACAAAAAGTGTTCACTAAGCATATGAGATTGATAACTAATAGATGTTCATGCTAATTAATTATCTCCCTATTAACAGAAAATCAATTATCATTCATACACAAGGTTCTTTAGCAAGCTAAAATAACTAAATTAACCAACATAGAATTAATCCTACCAAGAATCAAACCATATTACCAATTTCGTATCCCCAAATAGAAGTTTAAAGAATTTAGTTCATAACTAAGGTAAATAACAGCAAACAAATAAGTTCAAGTTGCTTAATCATGTTGACAAAACAAAAGAAATAAGTAGAATGGTGGAATTATGCCTTAATTACTTCCGGAATTGGATTCTAGCTTCCTTGGTCGACTTCTAGGGTTCTTCTGGCTTCTTATTCGCAGCTAAGCACTTCTGAATCGTCCCAGAACTCCTTTCTCTCGATCTGTGGAATTATCTTTAAATAAGCGGTCCGACTCGTCGAGTCAAGTGGTGACTCGTCGAGTCTCTCTCACATTCTACGTATTGCGATAACTATCTGGGATCCCGAGTCATTATCCTTCTGATTCCTCGACCGGACTCGTCGAGTAGATATATGACTCGACGAGTAAAATCTTCTTTTTCAGTGTTTTCCTTCTTCATTCCATTCTCAATCTTCTAACCGCTTCTCTTGCTTCCTTTTACTTCCGAGCTTCATCTTTGGACTGAAAAACATAATTTAACACTTTTAAGTACCTTTCGTCCATAATATGCGATAATTTAGCTAATATATGAATAAAAACTATACTAAATATGCACATATCAAAATACCCCACACTTGTCTTTTGCTTGCCCTCAAGCAAAACTGAATTTTAATCACATTAGAATTATGTATAACAATTCCAATCTAACCCAGCCATTATGCCAAGACCGCAACGCATGCATTTGTGTCTAAATTTTTTCCTAAAGAACCCCCCCATATTCCAAATACTCACAATCCTCATAAACATTCACCCACTCACCCCGAACTATGCTCATTTTATGCAACCCTCCGAATCCATCCACAGAAAACCTCCTAACCTCAAGGTATTTTTAATCGAGCAACCCAAGCATACATATTCTAGAAAATTACAACTTTTCGATACCACTATGGAATTCTTTGAATTCTTCACTTCTTTGAACATTTCATCTTTGATATCTTTGAATTCACCAACTTGTATTGACTTTCGGTATCTTCAACTTTTTTGGATTTTTGGAATTTTGATCTTTGAACTTCATACTTAATTGCTTCAAAACTCTTATAACTTTTCTTGTAATTCTCTCTCTTTTTTTTTTAACATGTAACTCACTTTTTTTTCACTCAAAACCTACATGCTTAAGCAGGGGCGCTCAATCCCAACCTTTATTGGCTAATGATAATAATTTTCCTGGATACATTTCAGGTTTAGGCTGCTAAACATATTTCATCCCTCATGCTGAGCAGGGTCGTGTTTTTGTCTCATGATTTCACTGAAATAAGGAAGCCACAGATGCACTAGAACGTGTATAGGCTCAACTAAACATTTGGGTTCTCATGCAATTATTAACACAATTCTAATATGGAATCCTAATTTTTACCAAAATTTTCTAATTAAATCCTAAATAATACTTTTGGTATGCAAAACTTTTGAAAATTGACTATTATGTAACCAACCCCCTACCCCACACTTATGTGATGCAATGCCCTAATTACATATTATTTAGGAGTCTTAGTTATCTTTAATTAACTAGTAGACGAATACGTTAAGTTACATATTATGAGGAAGAAATAATTTCAGAAGGTTAGGTCTAGCCCTATTTCACAGCTCTTGTTTGACGCCAACCGTTGCAGGGCAAAAACTCTCATTCGAAGAAATATATGGTCTTAGTAATATGTAATAGTATTCGCAAGCTACTTAAGGAGAGATGACAGAGACTTCTTTTGTGGCTGATGGCAGAGAGGGAGTTGGAGAGTTACCCTAGGGTAAGTCTAGGATGAGATAAGTGCAGCGAGTAGTAGTAGTAGAAGGGACTTGGTGAAGTCAAAGCAATCCTTGAGGAAAGTATGGATAGATGTGGAAGGTAGTATGGGCCCATACTACTGAAAGTGGAGGATCCGTACTCGAATCAAGTAGGGATGAGATAGAACCAGGGAACTGGTAGTACGTGAGGCTTTCTGAGGTTATGTATGTCCATGACGATTATGTGTTTTGTTTAAGGAGGATTGGGACCAGGATCTGGTTTGGGATCAGGTTCGAGATTAGTTACCGAGATGGTTGACGAGGGACTATGTGACTTCATTGCTTCTGAGATCACGAGAGGCATCCTTGAAGCGACTCCGTTGATTTTTTGGTCGATTAAGGAGGGGATGATCGAGCTGATAGAGGATCGAGAGCATTCCTAAGTGACATGGCATCCAGCCAGTCAGGGGTGTGCACACTGTCAATTAAGGACTTTAGGGGATGTGGTGTGCCAGACTTCCACGGGGTGAAAGATCCCATAGTTGCCAAGAGATGGATCGCTGATATGTCTATTTTTATATATATTTTTATGCACCTTATCTTAATATTTTGGCCTTATTTATTCTATTTTAGAACTAAAAAGTACTCATAATGCTTTGAATTATGTTTTCCAGCTATTCGTTGTCAATAAAGCACAAAAGAAAAGATCGAAGCGGAAACCGGACTTAGGAGCTAAAAGAAATTAAATATGCTGAAGAAGTGGATTACGCCCCGCGTAATGACCAAAGCGGTTACGCCCCGCATAAATTAATGGTACGCGCCACGTACACGCTTGCACCGGATAGACTTGATCGCGTAATTATCTTGAGTACGCACCGCGTAATCCTAAGTACGCCCAGCGTACTTAGGTCGGCCACAAAGATTATAAAAGTCGATTTTCAGCTAACCAGGAGGGGGGATTCGACTTCTAACCTAATTTAGTCGACAATTAACTTCTGTTAAGCCGTCTTGAGGGTCTAGAAGACGGCCGGAAGGCCGTTAAGCTAACGGGAGCGGAGATCAGAAGGGTTGGAGAGCGGATACATGTCGGTAATCATATGGGTTGTTAACGTGACCATGTTTAGCATTCCATTGTGGTATTTTTCTGTATTTAGTTTCTGATTTAGGTGTAAAAACCTTTTACTTTGTGTTTATGATTGAATGAAGCTTTGATTATTAGACTAATTGCTATATTAAATAGTTTATTTGTGTTTAATTTATCTTGCCAAGCTTGTTAAAAGATCCTCATGTGTTAATGATGATTATTTTCTGTTAATTGTTAAGTGAATTAAGTTGTATGAACATCTGCTTGATTTGCTTGTCTCTTATGATTTTTGATGACCATCAAGATTATAAGACTAGAAATAACGAATGTGAAACTAGAATTAATTTGAGAATAAGTAAGTTAATGTGTGAGCCTTGTTTGATGACCATCAACAAGAGGTTAATTAAATGTCGAAATTGATTAACTATATTTACAAGTCTTGCTTGATACGAACTGAACACTAGGAAGCATGTTAGTTTAATCAACTGATCACTGTTTGAATTGACTTGTTTGCTAAAGGATTGGTTATAGTGAACGCGAATCTAATCATTTTAGGAATCGATGAACATGAATAAATGAATTTGTGTATGCAATTGTCTATGTTTTAAAGGTATAATTTGTCTAAACCAAAGTACCTGAAGAGATTTGCTTTCCTGTTAGTTTATCGAGAGTAGTTAATTGCTAGTTTGAAATTTATTAAACCATTTTCTTTATTATTTTCGTGTGACCTGTAACCTATAATCAAATATATTAAATTAATCCACCGTTCCCTGTGATCGACACCCGACTTACCTAAGCGATACTATAAACTTACTAGGTACACTGCCTATAAGTGCATAGATAGTCTAAGTTTGTTAGGTTATAAATATTAAAATTAGTGGTACTTTTGTGCACATCAAGTTTTTAAGTTTTTGGCGCCATTGTCGGGGAACGGTTTGTCATTAATTTAGTTTATTTGATTATTCGTTATTTGTTTTTAGTTAGTTTTTATTTTTAGTTTGATTTTCGATGATATCATTTCACTTGTCGGGAAGGTTCTTGTTTTTATTTTTGTAGGAATTTGGGATTGTACACATTGCTTGACTTTACTTTTTGCATGGGTTTCAAGGATGAAAGCGATTAGGGAATTCTTGACCTGCTTAGCCTAATACTTTGTTGATTTGTCCAATTCAATCCATGAGGCGTAGTATAGCAAGGCGTATTGTGGTGGTTAAGTGGAAGACCGAGCTCTTGTTGTTCTTGACTACTTAGGTCACTTCTTGTTCCGCTTTTAGTTACAGGTGCAAGGAAAACAAAGGAAATATTCTAACGGGTCCCGAAAGTGGGTGTTTTCGCAAACCAATTCTTGCATGCAAAGGTTTTTGATCAACCATTGTTGTTTGATCTTGACAAAGATAAGTGATTATGACATCTCCGTTTTTTTATCACTCATCGTGAAGTCATCATTAGCTTAAGAAATTAAAAAGGAGAAAATAAATAAGCTTTAAGTCCCTAGATTAAACAATTAAAAAGAAAAGGAAGTTAAATTAAAGAAAAAGAAGATTTTCAATTAAACTTACGCCCCGCATAAGTTATATTACGCCCAGCGTAATTCAACATCTGATCGCGGATGGACATTTCAGGGGGTTAATGTTACGCCCCGCGTAACACGGCGACCAGGTATATCTTTTGACCCATTGACTTCTTCTTTATTCTTTTCACAACTCTTCTCTCAAACACGAACTGTGACGGCGATTTCATTCCAAGATCTTCGATTTTGCTTCTTTTCTTGTCAAATTCAACACACAAGTAAGCTTTCGGTTACTCAGTATCATGTATTTGTGTTTCAATCGAAGGAATAAGTTGCATTTAGCCTTTGTTCAAAACCTAGGGTTTATGGGGTTCTTGAATTAGGGTCGATTTCGCAAATGTATGAGTTGATTAGGGCTTGAATGGACCAATTTCGGTTAATACACTGAACCCTAGAACCTAATTTTCGTCTTAATCCCGTCCCACACCATCGATTTGACCTCAGGGACGAACGCCAAGCGTACCCCTGTTGACTTCGAGTTCTTGATTGACGTCGAGTTCTTGACTGCTACACTTGATTGTCACTAGTTACGAGATAATGGGAATTGATTTTTAAGGGTGGTCACGTTTTTTGTTCCTACTGCATTTGGACCACGAAAATATTAACAGTCTGCTGCCATGCTGTGTTTATTTTAAGTTGGGTTATGATTTTAGCACAAGTAAAGTAACCGGGACGTAGATCTGTGGAACCTGGACGTACGCCCAGCGTAATGTCCCTATCTAGCTTCAATTTTGTTGGTTTAAAATTTATTAATGCTACCATATTTTGTTTGGTTTTGTGTTTTTGTTTATTTGTGCAGATTATGGCTCAAAGGACGCAAAGAACCAACCCACCCGAGGATGTGACCGATCATCGTTTTTTACAATTTCCGCAAATGCTGAACGATGCTACCCGGGCGCGTTATGTTACCAACTTGAGTTTGCTTCTCACAAAGGAGATTGATATTGCACCCTCATTTGATTGGGAATTGGCTACCAGGACTGGACTTGTTGCATTGATCCAGGAATTTTTGCAATACACACACTCGGACGCGAGTGGTATGGAATTGTTTGTGTGTCAAGGATGGGCGCGTTTGTTCAGGATCCAGGAGCCTGTATATCGGGAGTTTTTGCTGGAGTTCTACGCTACAGTTTCCTATGATCCTAGGAAGGCACTCGATGACAGGACAGCCTTTGCTTTCAGACTAGGAGGAGTGAGCCGGGAATGCAGCGTGATAGAGCTTGCGATTCGGGTGGGTATTTACATAGCCGATGAGACGAGGAGTGTCCACTTCCCGACATTCCTTGCTGACTGTCTCATGGACCGGCCAGAAGACTATAATGAGAACACTTTTTGGGCCGAGATTACGGGAGGAGTTTATACACCATCTACCACTCGAGGGGGGATGATTCGGTCTACTACATACCGAATGTTGCACCGGTTGATTTCTATGTCTCTCACGCATCACAAGAATAGTGAGAGAGTGCCTTCGACGGACTTGTATTTCTTATGGGCACTAGTTACTCCAGGGAGGCACCTGAACCTTCCAGTTGCGTTAGCTGCATATTTGGGACGGAGGGCCAGGGGACTTCGGGGGGATAGCCCGATATGCGGAGGGCATTTTATCTCACGGTTAGCTCGGTCATATCAGTTGCTGACGCGTGAGATCAGGAGATTGATGGTGTTTCACGACATGAGGCCGATGAGTCTTCAGCTATTGGAGTCGATGCACGTATTAGAGCGGGGTGGTGATGGTGTTTTGAGGGTTCGAGCAGATGATGTGGCAGCTGAGGAGGGTGCCGCCGAGCCACAGCCAAGACGGGTCCAGCGGCGTCGACCTGCTCCTCGGGGAGCGCAGCAGGGACCTGAGCGGGAGATTGATATGCGCTACCTGGCTCAGGGTATTGACCGTCTTGACATGAGGGTCCAGAACCTTAGCGAGTATGTTGCACATGTGGACACGCAACAGCGGTGGTATGGGGATGCGTTGAACGCATTCTTTGCCCACCAGGGGTTTCAGTATTCGGTTCCCTACCCACCACCATTCCAGTCACAATTTGATGGGGCCGGTACTTCTGGGACACAGCCACATGATGATGGAGATGACGAGTGATCCTTTTTATTTTTTTTATTTTGTGTTATTTTTAGTTTAGTTTAGTTTTTTTAGTATTTGGTATGTAATTAAACTTTGATTTAGTTTGTTTTACTTTTGTTTTCCATGTTGATGCTCTTTGGTTGTTTAGATTTCTGCAGAATTTTCGCCCTTAGGAAGCTGGCAGTAAGTTCAGCAGCTAGGTCCGACTGTTGCTAGAGAGAGCAGTATGAGAGTTGAAGATTATAATCAAGACCCACAATTTGTCATAAGTGTGGGGTGCATATTTATTTCGTGAGCGATCGTTTTGAAGATTGGCATTTTCACAATGTTTTGACTCTTATGATATGGATGAGCAGTTCCCACACCATAGAGTTTTATTTCGACGCGAGGAAGAAGTATCGTCCCGGCTGCCACGACATGGTTGACACTTTCCTATGTTATGGAGGATTTTTCATCGCGAGAAGAGGATGTCATTCTTGACGAGACGACGTGGTCGACACTTTCCCACGTCATGGTTACTATACATTGCATTTAATTGCAATATTTTGCACCACATTTTCGAAGATGGCGGTCTTGATTTTATTTTTTGGCAAATTCAGAAGCAGCAGTTCCAGTTTTCAGTCTTTCGGCGATATTTGAAGCAACTTCTAGCAGCCCCATTCGATCTCGCCACAACTACCCAGGGGAGTCTGTTTCTTTTTCTCCTTTTTATGTTTTTAATTCGTTTTAGCATACAATGAGGGCATTGTATGAAATAAGTATGGGGTAGGGGGTCGGTAAAAGTAAATTAAAATTAAAAGAATAAATGAAATTGCTTAAATTAAAATTAAAAGAATAAATGAAATTGCTAGATTTGGAAAATTTAATAATTTAAAATTTTAAAAAAAAAACTTGAAATAATAGTTTAATTTAGAAAAATCTACTGATAATTTAAATTTTTGCTAATATTGTATGAAATGATCCGATGAGAACTCAAATGTTTAGTTGAGCCAATATACGTTATAGTGCATTTGTGGCCTCCCTTATTTTAGTGAAATCATGGAACAAAAACATAACCCCGCTTGGTTTGAGGGATGCACTATGTTTAGCAGCCTAAACCTAAAATGTATCCAGGAAAATTATTATCGTTAGCCAATAAAGGTTGAGGTTGAGCGCCTCTGCTTAAGCATGTAGGGATTTGAGTGAAAAAAAAAAGTGAGTTACATGTGAAAAAAAACGAGAGAGAGAATTACGAGTAAAGTGTGAAGAATTTTGGAGCAATTAAAGTGAAGATCAAAAGATCAAAATTCCAAGAAATTCAAAAGTTGAAGATACCAGAAATCAAATCAATAAGGTGGTGAATTCAAAGAGATCAAAGATCAAATGTCAAAGAAATGAAGAATTCAAATAGAGCTCCATAGTGGTATCGATAATTGTAATTCTAGATTATGTATGCTTAGGTTGCTCAACTAAAAATAACTTGAGGTTAGGAGGTTTTCTGCGGATGGATTCGGAGGGTTGCATAAAATGAGCATTGTTCGGAAAAAGTGGGCGAGTGTTTATGAAGATTGTGAGTATTTAAAATATGGGGGGGTACTTTAGGAAAATTTTAGACACAAATGTACGCGTTGAGGTCTTGGCATAATGGCTGAGTTTTAAATGGATTGTTTAGTGCGATATTGGTAAAATAAAAGTAAATTTGCTTGGGGGCAAGCAAAGGCTAAGTGTGGGGTATTTTGATATGTGTATTTTTATATATATTTTTATGCAATTTATCTTAATATTTTGGCCTTATTTATTCTATTTTAGAACTAAAAAGTACTCATAATGCTTTGAATTATGTTTTGCAGCTATTCGTTGTCAATAAAGCACAAAAGAAAAGACCGAAGCGGAAACCGGACTTAGGAGCTAAAAGAAATTAAATATGCTGAAGAAGTGGATTACGCCCCGCGTACAGTCGCATTACGCCCCGCATAATGACCAAAGCGGTTACGCCCCGCGTAAATTAATGGTACGCGCCGCGTACACGCTTGCACCGGATAGACTTGATCGCGTAATTATCTTGAGTACGCACCGCGTAATCCTAAGTACGCCCAGCGTACTTAGGTCGGCCACAAAGATTATAAAAGTCGATTTTCAGCTAACCAGGAGGGGGGATTCGACTTCTAACCTAATTTAGTCGACAATTAACTTCTGTTAAGCCGTTTTGAGGGTCTAGAAGACGGCCGGAAGGCCGTTAAGCTAACGGGAGCGGAGATCGGAAGGGTTGGAGAGCGGATACATGTCGGTAATCATATGGGTTGTTAACGTGACCATGTTTAGCATTCCATTGTGGTACTTTTCTGTATTTAGTTTCTGATTTAGGTGTAAAAACCTTTTACTTTGTGTTTATGATTGAATGAAGCTTTGATTATTAGACTAATTGCTATATTAAATAGTTTAATTGTGTTTAATTTATCTTTTCAAGCTTGTTAAAAGATCCTCATGTGTTAATGATGATTATTTTCTGTTAATTGTTAAGTGAATTAAGTTGTATGAACATCTGCTTGATTTGCTTGTCTCTTATGATTTTTGATGACCATCGAGATTATAAGACTAGAAATAACGAATGTGAAACTAGAATTAATTTGAGAATAAGTAAGTTAATGTGGTGAGCCTTGTTTGATGACCATCAACAAGAGGTTAATTAAATGTCGAAATTGATTAACTATATTTACAAGTCTTGCTTGATACGAACTGAACACTAGGAAGCATGTTAGTTTAATCAACTGATCACTGTTTGAATTGACTTGTTTGCTAAAGGATTGGTTATAGTGAACGCGAATCTAATCATTTTAGGAATCGGTGAACATGAATAAATGAATTTGTGTACGCAATTGTCTATGTTTTAAAGGTATAATTTGTCTAAACCAAAGTACCTGAAGAGATTTGCTTTCCTGTTAGTTTATCGAGAGTAGTTAATTGCTAGTTTGAAATTTATTAAACCATTTTATTTATTATTTTCGTGTGACCTGTAACCTATAATCAAATATATTAAATTAATCCACCGTTCCTTGTGATCGACACCCGACTTACCTAAGCTATACTATAAACTGACTAGGTACACTACCTATAAGTGCATAGATAGTCTAAGTTTGTTAGGTTATAAATATTAAAATTAGTGGGTACTTTTGTGCACATCAATCGCAGACATGGAGTCTGCTCTGTTGATTAGCTTATGCCCTGAAGGGCGAAGGTTCGGTATGATGCATGATGTTTCAGGGACAGGGCTAGAGATTGGTGGGAGTCAGTTGGTGATTCTTTAGGAGCCTACGCCATTGAGGCTATGAACTGGTCTGAATTTGTGACCGGGGTTAGGGCTGAGTTTGCACCAGCGGTGGAGCTCCAGTAGTTGGTCTGGGAATTCTTGGATATGAGACAAACGACTGAGTCGGTGGTGGTGAGTACCCCCCAAGTTCAGGGAGAGGGCCTTATTGGTGCCTCAGTATGCAGAGGATGAGGAGATGTGGAAGACCCGCTATCAGGACATATTGAGGGCTGACATCCAGAAACATGTCAGCTTCTCAGCATGCCCGACATTGGATGATATGATTACAAGGGCGAAGGAGAGGGATTGACATTGAGAATCTCCGGAAGCGGGAGGCGGAGACTGAGCAGGTTATAGGGGTTTCGGGGAAGAAACCCAAGGGATTTGATGCTAGGTCGAAGGGCCAGCAGGGTCAGGGTTGCAATGGGAAATGCGACAAGTCACATGAGGGGCCCGACAAGGTAGGGGGATCGGGCTGCTACAAATGCGGCAAGTATGGGCATTTTAGTAGGGATTGTACCGCCCCTACCCCCACTATTCAGACATCAGAGTTGCTGTGTTTCCACTGCAACTAGCGAGGCCCTAAAAAAGCCAATTTGTCGAGATTGACAGCAGCAATAGCAGTGCCAGTGGCGGCGCCAGCTCCAGCGACCCTGCAGATTAGTAATTGCCGACAGGGCAAGACAGTGGTGAGGAGTTGAGCCTTCCAGCTGACTACCGAGGAGGAACACACCGCACACGATGTGGTTATGAGTATGATTTCTTCTCCCTAACTCTTATTTTATGTCGCTTATGATATTTATGTGTATGCTATATGTGCTATGTAGATGATCATTCCATGTGAATGGTATCCCAGTATAGGTGTTATTCGATTCGGTAGCTACCCGATCCTTTGTTTTGTCTCGCGCTTAGCAAGAGGTTTTCTGAGTCTTCGGGGACGTTAGATTACCCATTAGAGATCTAGATTGCTGACGACTTATCCGTCCGAGCCTCAGAGGTTTTCATAATAGACTGTGTGTTGAGGTTATGTGATGAGCCCTACCTCGTAGATTTAGCTCCCATTCTGTTACGTGGGAACAATGTTATTTTAGGCATGGATTGGTTGAACCCTAATGGGGGCAGTGATCGACTGGGCGCAACAGTTGGTTCGGGTCAGGACCCCAAGTGGGGGAGAGCTAGTGATTCAGGGCGAGAGGCCACATCGTAGGCCAACCTTATGCTCTGTAGCGAGGGCTAGGCGCTACTTTCAGTAGGGTTGCATCAGATATGTCGCCTACATCATGGATACCTGGGAGAAGGGTAAGGCAACTGTGAGTGATGTGCTGGTGGTGCGAGAGTACCCGGATGTATTTCCAAAGGATTTTCCTGGGATACCTCTAGAGGGCCAGGTGGAGTTTAGGATCAACCTAGTCCCTGGTGCAGATCCGATAGCTAAGGCATCGTATTGGTTGGCTCCTCCTGAGATGCAGGAGTTGTTTATACATCTGCAGGAGCTGTTAGACAAGGGGTTTATCAGACCGATCACTTCACCCAGGGGAGCACTAATTCTGTTCGTGAAGAAGAAGGATGGGTCACATCTAATGTGTTGGTAATGTGGAAGGGAAGAAGAGAGACAAATTTCTCATGCCTCCGAGGTTCCTTCAGATGATCTTATATAACAAATACTCGGAAATTGAGAAAAGAGGAGAAACTATCGACTTGAAATCCCTTGGTTCTAGTACGCTCGGGCTTCTAAAGCAGAACGGAAAGGGAAAGTTCATGTTTCAGGGAAAGTATCTGTTGGTGAAATTCAGAAAATTCATAGAAGTTAGTGATTCATCCGCGACTGAAAGCTCATCATCTTATGAAGTATCTGAAGATGATGTGATCACTGCTTCTGAAAAGAAAGAAGAGCCCATTCATCTGGTTGTCGTAGTCGCTGAAGAGCATGTACAAGTATCAAATGAAGAAGTAGATGAAGATGAAAATGATGGTGATGATGATGATGATGATGATGATGATGATGATGATGATGAAGAGAGTGATTTTAAAAGAGGACTGATGGATAATGTCATTGAAGAAGATGATTATATTATGGATTTTGGGGGTAATCTATCCGGTTTTGATGGTGACGACATTCCATTTGATTTTGAGCAAGAAGACTATCACCCAAGCGTTGAGGATCTCAACTGTTTCTTTAACAATGTCAATGAAGTTGCACAACCAGAAATGGAGACAAAGGGAGTTGTTGATGTTAACAAAGCAACGCCTCCAACTTCCGCTCATATGGCCGACACCTTATTGAACATGGATACAACTTCAAGGATTCCACCCCTTCCGGTTGTCACTCCTATTTCTATGTCATCTGAGAGTGATCCAGTTATGTCTTTTGCCTTCCAGTCTCCGTTGAAAGGAAGACGAGCGGATCCGAGGCCGAGAGTGCTTTTTAGTGAACAGGCCCCGCCTACATAGCCAACAACAACATCAACATGTACACCAATCACACCAGCCCAGGTTGATTCTCAAAAAGGTCCAAGTGGTATTAGATCTTCTTATGAAGTCAGGAGTTCTTCAGCTCTTGGGGCTCTCTTCCACGACTGATGCTGCCTCTGAGAGGCTTGCCAGGTTGTTGGACGAAAGTCGATCTCACTGAAATCTTAGAAGCTCCATTTCTTAACCCGTCCAAGGATCCTCAGGCTACTACTTTCAAGCTATTCTTAGAGAATCAAGTCGAAAGATAGCTTGTTGGGATGAAAACTGTGAATTCATTTATGAGGAAAGAAAACAACGTGCTCGATCGTAGAACCAATGAGCCTATGAAGATAGTGATGTGGCCTCCAACTAAACAGACGAAAGATATTACTATTATTCAATACTATCAAGATGGATCTTTGGAGAATATGGAATTTTGGGCATTCGATGAGGCCACAGCCACTGCAGTGATCAAGTTTCCACATGGTGTTCACCGTCTTGTCGACGTGAAGGATCTCCTAAGGTTCAGGGAATGGGACATACACACCTTGGTTAACCATCAAATTGTCTGCAAATTTGAGCATCTGGAGCCAGGTACCAAGGAGTTTACAAGCATGGTCGCTAAAATTATTGAAAAGCAAATATGGCTTGGGGAAATGGGAAAGTTGGACGTGTTGCTGATCGAAAAAGACTAAGTTCATGCTAGCCTCAAACCTAGGGGGAGACTGTTAGGTCACATTTAGATTGTTTGGACTAGGCATTTATCTTCTATAGGTCCTGATTAGGGTTTGGTCATGTGCTTAGGTGTTTGCGGCTGTTTGTTCACGGTTGTAATGTTTTCACGGCCGTGAACCCGTTTGTGGTTGGTTGTGTACTATATATACTGTCAGCATGTGTCAATCAGTAAGTGAGATGTATGTGTGTTCTTCAAGGTGTAATCTACATTTACGGTTATATAAACATGTGAATTCCTTGATTACTTTCTTCTTCTACTCCATTCTTGTTCTTAATTGATTGATCTAAGCTTGATTCACTGTTTGACCACTGGTTGGTTTTGGATTTAGGACTTAAAATTAATTCGAAACACTCATTTTTATAAAAGTGATCTCATTACATTTTTACATATATGTCAAAAATACTCGGCTTTTATAAACATTATACAACAATATTCATTATGCCTAGTGACTTAATCACAATTAAGTTAGCGTTGAGAGTTATTCATAAACTTTTTAGTTAAGGGATTTTTAGTGAGAAGTTGTTTAAATACTTAGCCTACCCACACTACTGTAGCGGTTATTCTTCGGAGCGAGATACATATGTATAGATCTATATGGGGTTGACTTCCCCACCTGCAGTTGCTAGCTACAACCCTAAACTGATCAATCGAAGCGGGTGATAAGTGTCTACAATTTTACTACAACATCTAATGAAGCGTTGTAGAGAGATACACTCAACTCACATAGCTCGGTTATAGGACTCACTAAAAACATTAACTAGAATATCTCTCTCTCTCACACACACACACACTACAACCATGGGCTTGGTTGCTTTCAAAACTATTTCTAAGTATGGAATTACTTATGTAACATAACAATATTGTTTTCAAGGATATTCAAAAGTTTATTACGGACACAGTTTAAAGTACAGATTCACTTATACGAAAGATATATTTTGGATTTCAAGGATTTATTACAAACACAGTTTAAAGTATGGATTTACTTATACCAAAATACATTTTGGAATTTTAAGGACTTATTGCAAACACTGTCTTAACAATTGTTATATGTACAAAGATAATACTTTTTAGACTTATTAAAAGTATTACTGCTTTTAGCAGAAAACCTGTAACACTCACCAACCTCGTGTTGACCCTCAAAACTACATGTATTCTCAGGAAACTACTTAACAGACATTCAAGATGGATTGGATTATTGGTGACGTAGTTTAGTTATTGTTGTATTGTATGCCTATCTGTCAAGGCAATTCATGTATTATTTTTATTATTTGTAAACACCTTGTATTCAAATATCAAGATGGAACATATTTACTATTTTTTTTTGTACTTGTGCTATATATTCAGTTTACCTATGATCCATGAAAATAGTCGCACAGCCCGGCGTATTCCGCCGCCTCGTCCAGGGGTGTGACATATTGGTATCAGAGCTAAATTCGCTATAAAGAATTCGTATCCTGGAAATAGGAATAGAACTATAACAACTAGCTTCTAATAAAATTATTATTAATATATATTACACTACTTCTTGACTACTTAGTTTATGGGGGAATCTGGTTTGAAGGGCCGCATAGGGTTGTTGGATTTCAGAAAGGATTCATTGCTAAAATGGTCTTTCCCTCCGGTGTTTCCTATCTGGCCATTGTCTGTAATTGGTAGTCTTGGAGTACAAAACGAAATTTAATAATACTACAAACCCACCAACAATAATTTATAAGAGTTATACATACTCTGACCCACAATGAGAACACTCAATAAAATTCTAACATGCCTCCAATTAAAACTACCAACTCAACCCTTTAGGTCAAACGCCTTAATTAAGGTTAGTACCATACATAAGACAAACAAAAAAAATAAACCTGGAACGTATGCCAATGTTATTTATAGTCGGGTCGGTGAACAATCAACCTTGAGTAAGGAGTTTGACAGACAACAATGGTTGAAAGTTTTACAGATTGAAGGATGTTCTCACTATTAGATGCAGAATGACCCATAGTTCTCCATCGATCATTCAGTAACCTCCAAACTTCTCCCTCTATCGTTTGAAATTCGTAGGGTTTCAGTTCTCTTTCTATCGTTTGAAATCGATAGGATTTCAATTCACCCTCTATAATTTGGAACCTTTCCATAAAAGGATTGGAGGTGACTTCCTACACCTCCCGATTTAATGACCTCGCAAACCTTTTCCCATGAATGGTTAAACCGAAATACAAAGAGAATGAAAGCTACATCTGGGGATTAGCTTCATATGTTCAAGGTCTGCTTACTATATCCAAACCCACTACCTTTGACAGTACTAAGCAATTGACCTATCAAATGAATGAACAATGTATCTGTCTGGGTACCATGACCCCACAAACTGAAAAGAACCTAGTTGGGAGTACAGAAAAGGAAGCCCCATGGCAAGTCAAAAGGGAACTCCAAGCACCACAAACCCAATCCAAAACCTATGGTTGAGTACACTCTAATTATAAACACTTTCACTCCATCAAAACAATAATCTAGGACTTTACCCCACTGTACCAAGTGCAATTTTCATCATGTTGGAAATTACATTTTCTGCAACATCTATAACTTAAAAGGTCACACCTCTATGTTTTACGAAAAGGCCTTGAATAACCATGTATTTCACGTTAACCTATTAACCACAAGCTTTGGAAGTTTCGAAGTGATCATCGCAATGGGTTGGTTATCACATCATCAAACTGAGATATCGTGTTACGAAAAAGTCGTCCGACTATCTTTACCAAACAATGAAACCCTTGTGATTTATAGAGGAAAATCAAAAAAGAATCTAAGGATCGTCTCTTCAATGAAGGCAAGAAGGTGGTTGCATCAGAGATTCTTAGTTTTCTTGGCCCACAAGGTAGATATGAAAGACAAGGGTAAGGAAATAAAAGACATACGACAAGTGCACGACTACCCAAATGTGTTTTCAGAGGATTTACCTAGAGTACCTCCAGTCAGACAGGTCGAATTCGGAATCAACCTAATCCTGGGTGCAACACGAGTGACAAGATCTCCTTATTGTCTAGCTCCTTCGGAAATGCAAGAACTATCTAGTGAACTCCAAGAACTTATTGGCAAAGGCCTTATCTGGACAACATTCTCTCTATGAGGATCCCCTATATTGTTGTAAAAACTAAGGATAGATCTTTCAGGATGTTCATCGACTATCGAGAGTGGAGAAAACTCGCTAGCAAGAACCGATATCCACTTTCGAGGATCAATGACATGTTCGTACAACTATAAGGGTCTCGTTACCAGTTAAGGACCAATATAAGATCCGACTACCACCAACTCAGAGAGTAAGAAGCATACATTCCAAACACGACATTCAAGACTCGGTACAATCACTAGAAGTTTCTGGTTATGCCATCTGGACTGAAGAAAGACACCAACCGAAGTATGCCAATTCCTAGGACTTGCAAACTATTAGCAGAGATTCATTGAGAACTTCTCCAAAACAGCCGACCCTTTCATTACTCTAACCAAAAAGGACAAAAAGTTCGATTAGGGAGACAGACAAGAGTTTGCCTTCCGGAAATTGAAAAATTGTTGTGCAGTGCACCAATTTTGTCTCATCAAGAAGGAACAAAAGACTTTGTAGTGTTATGCAACGCCCCTCACCAACGGTTAGGATACGTACTAATCCAAAGGAATAATGTCATTGCATATGCGTCCAGACAACTCAAGCCAAACAAAACCAACTACATTACCCACTAATTAGAGTTAAGAGCTGTAGTGTTTGCCTTAAAGATTTGGAGACACTACCTCTCCTGAACAAAGTGTGTCGTGTTCACCGTCCATACAATCTCACCACCCAAATTAGTGATGCTCAACTAGAAGCACTCAAACCCAAGAGTATCCTAGAAGAAAACCTACGAGGTATGAAAAACAGTCCGACCTCAAGGAAGACAGAATGCGATATTTCTTGAACCTAATTTGGAAACCAAAGTTTTGTGATGTTAGGAGTCTAGTTCCAAACGAATTTCATAAATCGAGATATTCAATATGTCTCGGATCATATAAGATGTATCTCGATCTCAAGAAGATTTATTGGTAACCCAACATTAACATAGAGATTGCCACCTATAACAGTAACGGCTTGAATTGCTCCAAAGTCAAAGTAGAGTATCAAAAGTCATAAGGAGTACTACAACAACCGCCAATCAAAAAATAGAAAAGAGAACGAATAACCATGGACTTCATAACAAAGATGCCAAGAACTTCAGACGATTATGACGCCCTTTGCGTGATGGTTGACTGTTTAATCAAGTCCCCCTATTTCCGAGCTATCAGAGAAACCGACAAGATGGAGAAACACACCAGGACCTATCTCAAAGAAGTAGTTAGACTCCACAGTGTGCCAATATCTATTATCTCAGACTGATATAACATATATACTTCCAGATTTTGGCAATCATTACAAGGGTTCCTAGAAACCAATCTCAACGTGAGTATTACATATTATCCTCAAACGGATCAATGATTCAAACTCTGAAGGGCATGCTCCGCTTGTGGGATTGACTTCAGTAATGCATGAAATACTCACTCACCACTAGTTGAGTTTTCATATAACAACATTTAGCACACTAGCATAAAGGCCCTGCCATTCGAGGCCTTGTACAGACGTAGATGTCGCTCTCCGATACGTTGGACAAAAGTTAGAGATACCCAACTAGCAAAAGAAATAAAGCATGCGGAGATACTCTTCTGACTAGCCATGGGATTATTCATGAAACAACGTAGAAGATGGTTCAAGTAAATGAAGATTAATTGCCACACGTAGTCGTCCGAAAAGCCATGCTGACTTAAGACGCCAATCCTTAGAATTTAAAGTAAGAGACCATGTCCTACTGAAGGTCGCATTATAGAAAATGTCATTAGATTTGGGAAACGAGGTAAAATAAACCCCCGTTATATCGGACCTTGTAAAATCCTAGCAAAGATTGGTCTGATGGATTACAAAATCAATTCACCTCAAGAACTAAATAAACTTCACGACACATTCCATGTATGTAATTTCAAAAGTATCTCTCTAATGAGAACCTTGTCTTTCCTCTCGATGAGATCCAGTTCAACACTAAACTTCACTCGGTAAAGGAACCAGTGGAGATCGTGGATCAAGAAATCAAAAGCCTAAAAAAAATCGGTATTCCTATAGCAAACTCCCAATGGAACTCTTGTAGAGAGCCAAAGTTTACTTGGGAACGTGAGGACCAAATGAAACAAAAGTATCCGCAATTTTTTTAACGATGCACCCCCCACTAATGGAACGAAACGATAATGGAACAAAACGATAATGGACTGAAATAATAATGGAACAAAATATTCTTGAACATAATAATTTCGAGACGAAATTCCATTAACGGGGAGGTAATGTGATATCCCGGAATTTATGTCAAAGAGTGTGAACGGTCAAGTTCACAATAAATATTTTGGTAATTTGATTTATTTAGTTTTAGTGTCTCTAATGTAAAACAAATGAGTTATTTCAACTATTATAAAATACCAAGCGGTATCTTACTTCCAAATATGTAATATGACAAACAAGTCAAATAGCTCAAACTGCAACCTTAGGAATACGTCTGAAAATCTGAAAATTTTGTATTAAGTAATTATGAGAAATACAAACACTCTAGTCTCGTAGTATGTATTTCCTTGATTCGAAAAATATAAAAAAACGTCCAAAACGGAGTTTGTATGCAAAAGATACGACCTTTTAAAAATCCAAAACCAGTATAATACTGATTTTCTTAAAATCGCTAAAACCGTTTCTATCCGTTGAGGGACTTGCATACCTCAGATAGAAATGCCGAAATCATTTTTGGACTCAGGCTGTAGCCTAATATTTAATTTCATATTTGAAATATTTTTGATAAAGTATTTGTAAAAGTTAAAAAAAAAAATCAGACATTTTCAGTATAGTTAAACGCAAAACTTAATTTGTTATTTCACGGAGACCAGTATAACATAACTCAGTTCCGTGTGCATTTTTGGAATTACCACAATCTACACATTAAACAGACACTTTTAGAAAATTTATATGAATCGACAAAAAGGCACAAGAATCGAGGTAGACATCACAATAAATAATTATATATAAAATGTATTGTAGTTATTATTTTGAAAAATGTTTATAAGTTGTGTAATGACGATGCCATTATGTATATATATATATATATATATATATATATATATATATATATATATATATATATATATATGTATATATATATATATATAGACTTAGGTTCCTATATAACCAAAAAATATTGTGCGAACGTATTACTCATTCTGAGCCGATCAATTTATAAGTGTAGTTTTGTAATTTTATAAAGAATTAAAATACTATCCAAAATTAACAAACCTATAATTAAGGAATAATTCAAAGTAACAGACTTATAATTAAAAATATTTAAAGATGACGTTGAGTTATTTAGTCTCACACACGACCTTCACCTTAATCTTCTGAACTTTATGGCAAAACTCTTATGCTCTCCTTATTAACATTCTCTTAAAATTTTGCTACTTTTCTCTCTAGATAAAGCAAGCTTCAGGTGAGTCATTTCGAATTTAAATCGAAGCTACAAGACCACATTTTTTTGTTTTGTTGTTTTTGTTTTTTGGATTGTCCTATAGGTTAATTTGAAGGAGATGGATGTGGTGAGTGATGATAATCTTAAGTTGGTAATAGAGCTTCGAACGGTTGCATTAGGGGGAGGGCGAGGATGTGGTATTTGTACACACATATGAGCTCTTGTTGGATGCTCATAACCTGTTTGTAGAAATGCCACAAAGAAATATCTTATTGATGAACACGCCGAATGAACCGAAAAGCTCTGTCTGTGTTTCCTTCTATTTTCAATTGATTCAACGAAGAAATTAAAAAAAATCATGTCTTTACATGACAACAATTGAACTTATTCAAGATAATTATAATTTGAGTTGTCAGTTTTTAAGGGGAATTTATTGAAATTAAAATGAATTTAAATCTTCTAATATTCTCAACCTGATGTATAGATAGTTGTCTGGAAAAGAAGGATGTAAGTTACCATCGCTTGCAGTGTGAAGGTATCGCTTCCAAATTTTTTTAGGAATGTTATATTATTCTTTAAGAATTTATGTATTCTTTCATGTATTATTCTTTAAGAATGTATTTTATTCTTCAAAAATATAATATTATTCTTGAGAATGTTAGTTATCCAAATTTGTTTAATTTCTTATTTTTCAAGAATGTCTTGTTTTTTCAAGAATGTAGCTATCATTATTAAAGAATAGCATATATGAACTTGTAATTGACTACTTATTTTCAAAATGAGAATGATAATAATCAAAATTGAATTGTATCCCTGGAAACGTACAAAACAATCTCCAAGAAAAAACTTATTCTTCAAGAATAAAAATCGTAAGAATGAAAATTAAAACTTATTATTCAAGAATAAAAAATAATAAGAATGAAAATTAAATTCTGGAAACATTCAAAAAATAATAATTTGTATTTTAAGTTTTGAATTTTCTGAATTAATTTGATTTAGTTGCCTTAATTATATATAACTTTTATTTATTTTTCTTAACAAAATATCATATTTAATCTTATAATCAATTAAAAGTATTTATATAGTAAATGCTAGTCTATGCTATTAACATGTACTCTAAAATCACATTATGTCACACCCCAAAACCGGAACGGCGAAAAGGAAATAGGGCGGACAAGCCTTCCTAAGCCCTTCAATCATTACTTATATGCATCTAGACAAGCACAGACATACATCTAACTACGCTTGAGTGTGTAACAAGTGGATTCATATCGTGAAGTATAAGTGTACAGTGTGGAATAACCGAATCGTGAAGTATAAGCGTGCCAAAAGTAAGCGTATCACTAAGTAAGAGTGTGAACAAGTATAAGCGTCCAGCAGGTATAAGGGTATCACGAATTGGAAACGTTTTCAAGTATAAGTGTACCACGAAGTAGAAGCGATGATTGGTGAAGTAAGAGCGTCTATCAGGTATAAGTGACTACCAGTATAAGTGAAATAGAGGCAATAACAGGTATAAGCGCTTGAAGAAGTGAAAGCTTTACCAAGTAGGAGTATAAAATAAGTAAAAGCGAAGCAGCAGTAACTAACAAGTAAAAGTATACGTCGTGAAAGAGAACTTCGATGAAAGCCTTGGGAAAAACCTTTATACTCAGGGAAAATCACATTTAGTATTCTTTGGTAAAATAAGTTTGAAAAACTTTATAAATTCCTTGGAAACTTTTCATAACCCAGTTTGAAATGAACTTTGATAAAAACAATATAAGTAAGAGTTTTGAACAAGTGAAAACCTTTTTGAAAACCATTTATAGCATCCTACTCGGTAAAAACAGTGTACAATGGTAAAACCTTGTGCATGCGGGTTATCAATCACATGTGATTGATATGATAACTGACATGTTTTACTTGTATTCCCCCCTATAAAACATGTAAAAACATTGAAAGGTTCATTCAGGGGTATGAACTCACTTGGTGTAAGTGGATCCGACGAAGGCGCCGGTTGGGTGCTCGGTGTCAAGTAAAGACTTGGACACACTTAGTGACCTATTTAACATATGTTTACATACAATTAGTACAGATAATACTAATTAAACAAGTATACGCACCCTAAAGAGCGGAAAACACTTTGGTTAAGTGTTTGGGGTGTCCCGGGTAGCGTCTAAAGGTGTGTATGGCTTAGGAATGGAGTTTACTCTCCAAGAATAAACTCCCAAAGCTTAGTTTACAGCCCAGGGACATCTCACCATGAGTTTATGGCCGTAAACTCATGGTGAGGGGTTCTAGTGTGTTTTAAGGCTTCTAACTTGTTCATGGAATTATTCTAGGTCCAAAACTATATAGCGTGAATGAGTTTAAGGTCTTTAAGGGCATCTTAATGGATTTTACGGCCCAAGGACAACTCCTAAGGGAGTTTACGGCCGTAAACTCTTATTCCTTGAGTTTTGTGAAGTTTCAAGCCCCTAATACCTTGCTAGTAATTTATAATGAAGTGTGAGGCTATTTGGGGGGATTAAAACTATCATTTGGGTATGTTTAGGGGTGTTTACGGCCCTGGTACATGCCTGGGCCGTAAACTCCTTTTGTCCCTCCATTTTGATGCGTTTCAATGGTTTAAACCCAAAATGATAAGCCTCTAATTTATGTATTAAGTCCAAGGGTGGTTTGGGAGTGTTTTCGGGGCTTTTTGACATGTTTAAGAGGTGTTTACGGCCTTGACATATGCCTGGGCCGTAAACTCTCTTTTACCCCCTAATATCATGTGTTTTAATCTTTAAACATTCCTAGGCTAAATCCCTAATTTATTTCCAAGCCTTTAGGGACATTTTGGGGTCTTTTTGGCCTCATTTAAGGTGTTTACGTCCTAAGGAGGAGCTTAGGGCGTAAACTCCATTCTAACAGCTTCTAAGTCCGATTTCTAAGTTATAAACACGAATCAATATGTTTAGAACAAGCTAGGATAAGTGGACTTACGATTTGGAAGCGTTTGTTTGCGGATTCGGGGCGAAAACGGGTCTAGAGAGAAAGTATAGAGAGAGAGAGAGAGGGTAAAAAAGGTTGAAATGGGGTTTACTCCCCTTTATATATGGGTGGGAGTTGGAGCTCAGTGAAATTCTACCCGATACTTCCGTATACGGGGCTTTTGGTCGCATCCGATTTGGTGATCGTAATAATAAAAACTAACTTTTTCCAATTAAATGAAAATGTGTGTTATGTGTTTTTATTTCCTTTTATCATGACTTAACGGCGTATTAAATATAAACAAATGAAATGTTTATTAAATTGACGACCTCAAATTAACGGAACTTTTATAAACTGGAATCTTCCGTTAACGGTAACGGAGAAATGTAACGGAACAACTTGGGTTGTCACACATTAACTCATTCTTTTAATCTAATGGATAAAATTTGGTTACACATTCACATAATAGTTGTGATTCACATTTGATCCTAGCCGTATATATATATATATATATATATATATATATATATATATATATATAGTGTCGTCTGCGACTTCAAAAGATTCAAATTATTCCTGTAATCAAAATGCCTATATGCTATATAATTAAAATTTTATAACAATAATAAATATATATAAATATTTATATAAATTATGTCATTTTTCCAAATACCAATTGCTACATATATGAGAATTTGAACAGTTATATTATACACATTAATATGGATGAGAGAAAAACATACGTTCAAATGAATTACATATAATGCATACTTGCACCCATGCTACAATAGTATTTTATACCATTAAAAATCAAATTGAAGATTTTATATACAATTCCAAAAATTTTAATGTACAGAAAATTACTATTTTACAACACATACACTAATACATCTATTTAATCTACCAAGTACATCAACAAGGTCAGAGTTCATCGACAAGGTCAGAGTTCGACAGAAGCTTTTGAGAGCTACGATTGCCAGTTGGTTCCTGAAGTCATACGCAATAATAGTTTTAGACTTATCCAAGTGGGAGACTGTTGGATTAATGTCTAAGTCCATAACTATAATTGGTAAGACTTGACCCGACCCAGCATGGTCCATTTGGGTTGCATGGCATCATGCATTTGGATAGACTATAATGACAGAAATAAGACACTTATGGTTATTAATATATTATAAGTTCTAGTATATTAATAATAAGAGTAATAAGATTATTTAATTAGTATTGATCAAGAATTAGTCTAGGATTAATTAAGTGATCAAAAGAAGACTAATTAAATATATGGGTTGATTGTGTAAATCATCCATACTTGTATAGTGGGCTAATGCTCCATGGATAATCAAGTTGGGCTAAAACCTATAGGATGGTCCATGGATGCTCCATGGTGTATTTGAACCCATGGATCCAAGGAAATGGAAAGTCATGACAATTAGGGTTTACCCTAATTGTAACACTATATAAAGATCTTATTCTTGACAAAATCGGTGACTAGTATCATTCTAGAGAGGGCTAGCCGATTTCATGAGTTGTGGATTTCTCTCAAGTTATTCCAAGTGTATTTGGTGTTGTGTGAACCATTTGAGGTGTCACACTTGGGGCACTTGGCACTCAAGCTTCATGAAGACTTTCTACATCAAGGAGGTATGTATTCTATCTTGTTACTCTCATTGTTTTGTATGCTAGATTAGGATAATACCTTGGAAGTTCTTATTTGCATGTATAATAGAGAAAACATAGATCCACGGTATTTAGGGTTGCATGTACACTTAGGAGTGTTAGAATGCTCAAAAACCCACCAATATGTACACATGATATATAATTAATATTGAAACGACCTTCGGACGGCTACCCGATAATCCACCAGACCACATCCAAATCGAGGAAAAGGAAATAGGGCGGACGGCCTTCCTAAGCCTTTTAAACATTACTTATATAACTATACATATACAGGCATGCAATTTATAATAAGTATAACAAAGGTTAAGTATAAGCATTTGATAAGTAAAACAGTTTGTGAAACAGTTTGAAGTAAAACAATTTGAATAGTAATAAAATCATTGGTTTTGTAGTTATTAATCACATGTGATTGATGTAATAACTATAAGTATTCAACTTGTATTCCCCCTATTAAAGAATTTAAAACATTTAAAAGTATTTCAAAGGTTAGTTAAAGGGGTATGAACTCACTTGTGGTGAGTGGATTGGATTGAAGTGTCGGGTACGGTGCTAGGTGACAAATGAAGACTTGTACACACGCACGAGCCTAGTTATCATATAATGAACATATATATAACTAATTAGCCAATTTATAAGTAATAAATTAAGTTGGGACACCCTAGAACATGAAAACGCTTTGTTTCAAGTGTTAAAGATCACAAGGATTGCATCTGAGTGTTGGTAGGGCAAAACTAGTGTGTTTGGAGTCCAAGGGTAAACTCCCTTGGAGTTTATGGTTTTGATGGTCAAGACCTAGGGAGTTTACGGCAGTAAACTCTAGAGTTTACGGTCGTAAACTCTAGTCCTAGTGACCAAGTGTTGTTTTGTGGTTTAGCAAGCCTTTTGAAGCAATTCTACTAAGTGGTTTGGCCTTTGGAAGGGACTAGGGCAACAAAACACCTCCTTTGAGGAGTTTACGGCCTAATGGCTTTTTCCTTTGGGTTTACTACCGTAAACCCTTATGGAGAAGTGTATTGCCATGTTTTCAAGTCCCTAACACAATTAGGTAAGTGTATGTGCTAGTTTCTAAGCCTAAGGAAGGAAAATAACCCATTTAGACACACTTTAGGGTGTTTACGGTTTTGGGAGATCCCCAAACCGTAAATGTCACACCCCCAAACCAAGGATGGCGGAAACGTTCGAGGGTGGAGGACTTCATGTAGAGTATCACAACAATGAGTATAATAGTGCTCAAAGTAAATACAACCATCATAAATATAACTGAAAAAGTTACACCAATGTATATGTTTACATGATTCGAATCAATTACATTATGAAACAAAATGAACTGTTTGACGACTTATCGTCCCATCCTCAAAACGTTGTTGGTTTCCTGTTTTCACTGAATTCCTGAGAATACAAGTAGTTTTGAAAAGTGTCAACACAAAGGTTGGTGAGTTCATAAGAGATTTTATTGGAGAAATAGACCGTTTTCCTTGTAAAAATGATATGATATGTATTCAGAAAATCCGATATTTTCTTTATAAAGTTTATGTAATGTAGTCTCATAACCGACGACCAAAATGTATAAGTAACCTTTCTTATTAAAGGAAAATAAAATGTGCTTAAATTGACATAAACGCACTTGAATTAAATGATGTTCCCGCAAATTCTTATGTTTGTTAATACTTAATGTATATGTAGTCCTAAGTCTCAGGACCGAGAAAATAACAAGTATCGTCTATACTTAAAGTTATAAATGTGGTTTCAAATGATGTGTAGTCATAAATACCATAAACCGAATGTAGACAGTAATATTGGTACTTATTGAGGTAAAAGGTGATTTTAAAATCGTCATAAAACCCATTAAAGTTTTATAAAAATCCCGTAAACTTTATGTATTGTTATATCCTTATGTGAGCCGCTATAATCATACTTAAGACTAAATGAACCTGCCACGACGTTTCTCAGGCGTCGTAAAACTGAAATGACAATTGTCACCCGTAGACCTGCAGGTCCAACTGTAGCTAGCAGCAAGGTGTGGGGTGTCAAACCCAATATAGATCTATATACAACTATCACGTTCTCCCTCCAGGAGACTCTGATTATAACGTACAGGATTTTATATTCCGCACTCGGACGTACGGAAAGAGAATGTCTCACAATCTAGGTTAACAAGTTTACAAGTTGTATGCGGGAGTGTAAAACCTTTCTGTATGAATGTACCCTTTTCGTACGTGTGTGTTATGTGATGTATCGAAAACTATACCTATTATAGTTTTATCCAAAACGTTTGTAATATATAAGAACTCTTTTATGAAAAAGCGTTAGGATTATGAAATCCATTAAACTATGCTTATTATAGTTTATATATATATATACATGTTCTAAATGAATGAATAATCTTATCATGAATGACTTATTTTCAGTTTATGATGATAAAATTTACAACGTATCACATTCAATACTTAGAACTTGACCTTATACACTTTGCTCAACATAATACAAAGTGTTAAAAATTACAAGTTGTTAACAAATTTTCAGCCTTTCTACACTGTTTTTGAAAATTTATAGAAAAATCATACGAAGTCGAAAACTAAATCCGTAAATTTTGGGAGTTCCCAAAATGTGTCTAGTTTACTCATAATTTTTATCATGATTTTTAATGACCTGCAACTTAGGTGGAAAAGTCCATAATCACAGACTGGTCCGGATTGGTGTTTGAAATGATAGGCAGTTTTGTAAAAATCACCATAAATTGTAGAAAAATCGTATGGAGGTGTGCAAGTAGTCATTTTAAAGCTAAGAAGTGGAACTACATGCACCTAAAACAGTTTTGAAAACTAAAATGTTTAAGAGGTCCAAAACAGTCCGTGAATGGAGTCCAACTTTTCTGATGAAAGTTGTTAGAAGAATTTAGTTATGTTCTTGGTGTTTTAACTTGTATTCCCCCCCTAAAAACTTGAGAAAACATGAAAATGTAGGGGTATGAACTCACCTTGTGTGATTTCAGTAGATAAATGTTGAAGAAGAGAAGTGTTCAACCCAAGAACACTTGAAGAATCGCTTGAAGATTCGAAGCTCTAACACAAATATAATGGAGTTCGTGTAAGATACTCATGATTTGAGTGGAAATAATTGAGATAATCTTAAAGGAAATGGATTATGCTTACCAAAGGTGGAGGAAACTCTCAAGATCAGCCCTTGAATCTCGGATTTCTAGAGAGAGAAAGTGAGAGAGAAAGGAGTTTGATCTTCTTGTGAAATGAGAACAAATGAGAGAAAATGAGGAGAGAGGATGAATATCCAGCTCTCAAAACATGGAGATGGCTTGTGAGGGAGGTAAAAAGTACAAGGAAGTGACAAGGTATGGTGGGGAGGAGTGTGGGTTAATCATGGAGTGGGTATGAGGTTGCTTGTGTCATAAAATAAGGTAAAGTCAACACTCTACCTTTGTACTTTACCTAATTTTATTTGGATAAGATTTTACCCTTAAAATATGATTAAATTATTAATTTAGGGGTCTTATATTTTAAAATAAAGTTTTGGGTGAAAATCCTATGTTAAAATAATTAAAAATGGGTTTAAAACGCAAAAATACGCAAAAACGGGTGAAAAATGGGCTTTCCCAGCGAGACTCCTCGGATCTCGGCCGAGGTTCGGTCTCTGGGCCGAAGTTCGGTCAGAAGAGGCATGGTTCGGACGCGAGAGGCTGAATCCGGAGGCGGGAGGCGAAGCGGGCTCGGTCCAATGAGAAGCAGTCCGAAGCGAAGGCGAGAAGCGAAGTTAGGAGGTTCGGTCCGAAAGGAAGCCAGAACCGAAGGAACTGTTGTGAACAGTAATGAACAGTAACTTCGGTTCGGACCTTCCTTCTATGCGAGGCTCGGTTCGGATGAACAGTACTCTCGGTTCGGTTGATGAACAGTACTCTCGGTTCGGTTGATGAATAGTACTTTCGGTTCGAAGGGTTCGTTTCCTTAAGTCCGTTTTTCGCGTAGACTTCCGTTCTTGGGCTATTTTTCGCCAAATTCGAGGGTCGGGATGCCCCGAGTGATTATAGAAAGTTAGGAGAGATTTCGAGAGAGATTTGAGAGAGATTCCTCGTTCTCAGAGAGATTTGGGAGAGATTTGACGTACTTGGAGAGATTTCACATACAAAGAGATATTTGGGAGAGGTTTCACATACTTAGAGAGATTTGGGAGAGATTTGACATACTTGGAGAGATTTCACATACAGAGAGATATTTGGGAGAGATTTCACATACTTAGAGAGATTTGGGAGAGATTTGACATACTTGGAGAGATTTCACATACAGAGAGATATTTGGGAGAGATTTCACATACTTAGAGAGATTTGGGAGAGATTTGACATGCTTGGAGAGATTTCTCATACAAAGAGATATGTGGGAGAGATTTCACATACTTAGAGAGATTTGGGAGAGATTTGACGTACTTGGAGAGATTTCACATACAAAGAGATATGTGGGAGAGATTTCACATACTTAGAGAGATTTGGGAGAGATTTGACATACTTAGAGAGATTTGGGAGAGGTTTGACATACTTGGAGAGATTTCTCATACAAAGAGATATGTGGGAGAGATTTCACATACTTAGAGATATGTGGGAGAGATTTCACATACTTAGAGATATGTGGGAGAGATTTCACATACTTAGAGAGATTTGGGGGAGATTTGACATACTTGGAGAGATTTCACATACAGAGAGATATTTGGGAGAGATTTCACATACTTAGAGAGATTTGGGAGAGATTTGACATACTTGGAGAGATTTCACATACAGAGAGATATTTGGGAGAGATTTCACATACTTAGAGAGATTTGGGAGAGATTTGACATACTTGGAGAGATTTCACATACAGAGAGATATTTGGGAGAGATTTCACATACTTAGAGAGATTTGGGAGAGATTTGACGTACTTGGAGAGATTTCACATACAAAGAGATATGTGGGAGAGATTTCACATACTTAGAGAGATTTGGGAGAGATTTCACTGGTGACCTTTTTGAGTGTCCGGCTACGCACTGCAAGGTCCGTAAACCCCGTTAAGCCTTGTTTAGGGATCTTGCATACTCCCGATGAGTATGTAACATTGTTTTATCGGTTTGGCTCTCCACGTATCACCGTTTTAGGTTAAGGATATCTAAATGTACGCACTTTTCGATTTATGATTTCTCATTAGAATAGAGAGTTGTTTAGAAGTTACATAACGTAAACTCTAGTACTCATGGCAAATTGAGTTGACCGGTTTGACTTGTTGACTTTAGTTGACTTTGACTTGACCAAAAATTGACGGTTGTCACAGTAAACACCTATAAATGTTGGATTTTGTTATTTTTCAAGGCTTAGATACATCAAAGGAAGGTTTAATCAATTCATGGAAGGCTTAAACATCAAACTAGGGCTTAGATAAGGACTTAGGCACACTTTGGTGCTCTTTATGGTGTTTACGGTCCAAACATCTCCTTGGACCATGAACACCTATATCCTTGTGTTCTTGACAAATTTCCTTGATATTCAAATGTAATACTAACTTAAAATCACTCAAGGATGAAAGAACTTACTATTAGAAGGCTTGATTTGAGCTAAAAGGCCAAGAACACTTAGTGTGTGTTCTTGGTGTTCTTGGTGTTTTGGAAATCTAGTCAAAATACAAATATGGTTGGATGATTAGATGTATAAACACTAGATTAAGTGTTTTACTAACTTAAAAAGGTTAGAACACTTACAAGATTGAAGGTTTGGAATTAAATCTTGGATGGTATTTGATAGAGTTTTTAGAGTTTACTCTTTTGACATTTGGGGAGTAAACACAAACGACTAACTTCTTGGGGAGTAAACTCATACATAGGTATGATTTCACGGTTTTGGGTGATTTCTCAACCCAAAACATAAAAGTTCGGTTGAGTGTTTCTAATATGCGAAGTGTTTGCGGTTTTTGAAATTCAAAACCCGAGACGGCACTTTCTTTCACCCGTTCGTTTAAAAATAATATTAAAATAATCAAACGAACTTTATATTTCTTAAAATTAAGAAATAATTACATTGACTTAGGATACAAAGTGGTTGACTTTTAGGGTTTGACTGGATGGAAATTTCGGGTTGTCACACTAGGAGATAGAGTACACAAGGTTGTGTATTGATCAAGTCCACCACAAGAGTAACAAAGATATTCGTCATGATTTACTAAGGTTAAGTAAATATGATTACACTTATAAGATTAAGTGTAATTCTTAGTTGATTGAAAGAGCTTAAATCAATAGCAGAACGAATAAGAAGAATCAAGAAGGCAGAAGGATAAAAGTTTCTCTATTCTAAGAACAAGGGAGAGTACCTTTTATTATGTTTTATGATAGGTCTTAATGATTAAGAACCATATCTCAATTGATCCTCTAAATGAGTCTTAGTACAATTATGTGTCTGAGAAGAGGAATCAAGAATTGAAGAAATGGTTAAAATCAAGAAGTCAATCATACTTCGTTCCAAAACAAGTCTTAGAGTTAAGATTGTGACATTGAGTGACAAGTCTTAAGAAGGTTTATAACATTCATCAAATGTGGAGAGTTGTGATGTCTTGGATAAGACAAAGACCAACTAGGACCAATTTTATGAAGTGTTCTGTCTTGATAGAAGCTACACTAACTCTTGAATATTTTTTTGTCAAGAAATGTTTATTAACAAGAGAATCTTATATGCCAAGGAGTCAGTGGGAGGCTTAATGGTCTTGAAAAGGTTCAAGAACTTACCAAGAATAAACCTTATCGATCATCACTAGCACAAGAGTTGAGGTCTACAACCTATCGTGTTGACACTATCTGGTTTCTATGCAATTCCAATTGAGTTAATTATGCATGTGAGTTCTATGAGTTCTCATTTGAATGCATAAAAGGCAAGGACCTTGATCAATGAAAAGTACAATGATAAGAAAGGGTGAGCTGCTTAACTACTTGGAAGACATGGTGGGAAGCCGTGTTACCATAAGACAAGAGTTCAAGGTTAAGAAAATTTCGGTCCATAAGGGTTTGGATTTGTCGCAAACTTTGGTTTTGACAAATTCGCATGGATAAGAACAAATACACCATTAAAATCTAAGTGTCATAAGATTCCCTCTTTCATGAAGATGACTGTGAGGAAATGCTTTCACTAAGAGAGATTTTAATAAGATAGCGATTGTAAAATTGTATTCTCAAATTTGATTATGGTTACGGTATCCCTTTCCATAATTCGAATTATGAGATTTGGCAATTAGTCTGAATTGTTTAGACACACATATGAGCTATCTAATGCAATGGTGTATAAGACTAAGAGGCTTGATAAAAGATTATCAAAGCATTAAGTATTAGAAATATGAACTTAAGAAATTTAATAGGTATTGTTTTTCTGAAAGTTAAGTTGTTTCTGAATACATGTCAAAGCTAGTGGGAGCATAAGTGTTATGTTTATAATAATCATCGTGATAGTGGGAGCATAGATGTTATGCTTGTATGATTATTAAGGCAAGTATTGCAAGTTAGCAATATTAATTATAGAAAACAAGAGTTATACTTTATAAAGTCGTAAGTGTTGAATAGTTGTTTTGCTATAATTAAGGGAGAGACTATTGTACTTCATTTCAAATCTAAAAGTTTAGGTTGTGGAATGTTAATAGATTTAGTCAAGGATACATAGTGTGTTCTTAAATTTTGATTATGGTTACGGTATCCCTCTTCATAGTTCGAATTGTAAGAACGAGGCATATAAAATATTATGGCAGAAGATTGATAAAGTATCATATCTTTATGTAATACATTATGCATCGTGTCCCATATGCTTCGGGTATAGGATCGGTTACAAATGCTATAATATTTGACCATTCTAAAATTTTCCAAATGTCTAACGCATTTAGAGGGAAAAAGTACTAGAATCGGTTTTGACTAAGATAATTAAACAACTATCAAAGGACGAGCCAAAGCTTGCTAAGGATTGGTCGCTTGTGAGTAGTTGGAAGTATGATATTGGATGGAGCATATCGACATTATTATGAATAGATAATATTCTATTAAGAATGAGTTGTCATATGGTAAGTATGGAAAGGTTTCCATATTGGGAGTTGGATATTGAGAATCTATGTCTAGATTAGAAACTTTTATGCAAAAGAATGTTCAAAGGAATGTACTTTGATTGAGAGACATCACATCTATGGAATTTTCTTGGAACAATTTCCGATAGAGAGTTTTGTAATTCATTGGCAATAGTCATTGTGACCTTAGTGCAGTGACATTACAAAAGGATCATTGCATAAAATGTTAGAATCTAACGTATTTTATAAGTAGCAAGAATTTGATATTCTTACACTTGTGATAAGGATTGGGAGTTGTGAAATGAGTGTGATTGGAAATGTGTTCATTTGACCTATTTCACAAAGTAAGGACCATAGGTAAATATTGTGTGCATGCTAAGAGCATGGGACAGAAGTTGATTACCCGAAACAACAAATAATGAGTAATAAATATGGTGATAAATAAAAGGTGTTTTATTTATACTCAAAGGTTTGAGGCCATATGGGATTAGTATTATTCTTGTGTTTCACTTTGCATGTTTTGACTTCCTGAATAATTTAATTGGTTCAGAACAGTCAAATTATTCAAACGGACCACAGTCGTTCATATGTTGGAAGTAGGTATGAATGAAGACTGTCGTGAATTGGTGTGTGGATTGTCTAAAGTGTATTAGACATAAGAAATTGTTTGCTGCAACGTTCATGAGTGCTTATGAATATGACTTGAGCATTGGATTAAACCCACGCTCACTCGGATCACTTCATGGATTTTATCACGAGTGATAGGTGAGACGATAATATCTTATATTCTTGAAACCGAGATGTGTGAGTTGTATCTTGCGAGTCGGTTGCACATTGATAATATGTAAACACACCAGTAACTTGGTGTTATAAAACATATTGTTGTGTGTAATTCGGTAAGTGAGTGCAAGTGAGCATTGAGTCAAAGTTTATCCATTCCTTTTATCCAAAGTTGGATAAAAGTTATATCTTTGGGCCCCTCGATGATTTAGTGATGGTACCTAAGCGCTTGGCCAAGCCGGGACTAAATTGATGTGTTCAATTGTAGTCTGTTGTCAGTCATCATAAATCGGAAATCGGGAAACAGTATAGAGAGAATGATTATATTTCATGTCTCATATCTATATGATATCTATAATGGGGGAATATATGATCCCTTATCTAAAGGACACGTGCATCTGATAAGATCAGAGTTGACAGCGGCTTTGGAGAGCTAGGATTGCAAATCAGGATCTGAAGTCGTACGCAGAATAGTTATTAGACTTATCCAAGTGGGAGACTATTGGATTAGTGTCTAAGTCCATAACTATTTTGGTATGTACTTGACCTCATGGTGCATGGTCCTTTTGGGTTGCCTTCACCAAAGCAACTAGATAGGATGAATTCTGGAGAGAAATGATTAATTATGATTTATTGATATATTATGAGAATGATATATTAAAGGAGAAATCATATTGTTTAATTAATATTAGTCAATAATTAATTAGGAATTAATTTTGTGGCTAAAATACATTAATTGAACTTAAGGGACTAGAACTGTCAATTGTTTGATAGTTGAATATTGAGCTAATGGACTCCATATTAAAGGGGTGGACGGATTCTATGGGGAAACCCATTAGAAATCGTCCTAGGCCTTTAAGGAAGGAGTTTATGGGTTTCTTAGGGCTTAAGCATCCAAATTAGGATTTCCTTATTAGATAACCCTAATAGCCTCACTATTTAAAGGACCCTTAAGGCTCAAAAACGTGGTGAACTTGTTGATTAGGGTTTCCACACGTTTTGGGCAGCCTCCACTCTCCTTATTCTTCATCCTCTTGCTCTTGGTATTTGTGAACCATTAGAGGAGTGACAATTATGACTTTAAGCTTTCTAAAGTCATTACTGATGGGATTTGTACAATCAATCCTATGTGTGCATGCAACCCTAGAATTGGATCTATGTTTTCACTATTAGATACACAACATTATCAACACATAAAGAAACCCTAATTCTAGCATATAAGTAATCATATTAACATAAGAATAGGTTTATAATATTACCTTGATTGTTATGTAGCAATAACAATCCCAAATCTCCTTGTATTGACTTTGGAAGGCTTAGAGTCACAAGTGTCACTCCTCTAATGGTTCACAAACACCAAGAGCAAATGAAGAAGCAAGAGAGAGAGGGAAGAGGTATAAAATTCGTTTCTAGGAACCCTAGACAAGGCATCGACGAATTCTTATGGCCTTAGGGTTATTTATATAGGTGTAGAGATTAGGTTTCAGTCTTTATCCTTATCTAGTTGCTTGCCCACCAAGCAACCATAAGATAAGCCTTCAAAACCCTTATCTTTTATCCTTTGGACGATTTCAAGGATCCTTATCTCCTTGAATTCGTTCAACCCATATTTATTATAACCATTACCATATTTTGTAGCTATCACATAATTACAATTCAGCCCCTCTAGTTTAATTAATTACATTTGATCACAAAATTAATTCTTAATTAATTATTGACCAATATTAATTAAACAAATATGATTTCTCCTTTAATATATTATTCTTATAACATATTAATAAATCATAATAACCTCTCTCTTTATTTATTTCTCCAATCAAGTTGCTTTGGTAAAGGCAACCCAAAAGGACCATGCACCATCGGGTCAAGTACATACCAAAATAGTTATGGACTTAGACACTAATCCAACAGTCTCCCACTTGGATAAGTCTAATAACTATTATGCGTATGACTTCAGATCCTGATCTGCAATCGTAGCTTTCCAAAGCCGCTGTCAACTCTGATCCTATCAGATACGCGTGTCCTTTAGATAAAGGATCATATATTCCTCCATTCTAAATATCGTAAGACATGATTTATAATCATTCTTTATGTACTATTTCTTGACTTCCGATTTATGACGACTGACTAATTGAATAAATCAAATTAGCCCTAGCCCGGCCGAGCATTTACGTTTGTCATCACTAAATCATCGAGGGGCCCAAAGATATCGCTTTTATCCTTCTTTGGATAAAAGGAACGGATAAACTTTGATTCAATGCTTGCTTGCACTCACTCACCAAATCACACACACCAATATGTTTTATAACACCAAGTTACTAGTGCGTTTACATATTATCAATGTGCAACCGATTCGCAAGATACAACTCACACATCTCGGTTTCAAGAATATAAGATGTTATTGTCTCACCAATCACTCGTGATACAATTCATGGAGTGATCCAAGTGAGCGTGGGTTTAATCCAATGCTAAAATTCATATTCATAAGCACTCATGAACGTTGCAGCAAACATTTGCTTATGTCTAATGCTCTTTAGACAATCCACACACCAATTCACGACAGTCTTCATTCACATCTACTTCCAACATATGAATGACTGTGGCTCGTTCGATTAATTCGATTATTCTTAATAAACTCAATTATTCTGGAAGTCAAAACATGCAAATGTGAAACACAAGAATAATACTAATCCCATATGGCCTCAAACCTTTGAGTATAAATAAAACACCTTTTATTTATCACCATATTGATTACTCATTATTTGTCGTTTCGGGTAATCAACTTCTTACTTGAATTACAACACTTGTCCCATGCTCCTAGCATGCACACAATGTTTACCTATGGTTCTTACTTTGTGAAATAGATCACATTGAACACATTTCCAATCATTCTCATTTCACAACTCCAAATCCTTTTCATAAGTGAAAGAATATCAAATTCTTGCTACTTATAGAATATGCTAGATTCTAACATTCTATGCAACTTATACTTTCGTAATGTCACTGCACAAAAGTCACAAAGACTATTGCCAATGATATTACAAAGTCTTTTATCGGAAATTGTTACAAGACAATTCCTTAGATATGATGTCACTCACTCAAAGTACATTTCTTTGAACATCCTTTTGCATAAAAGTTTCTAATCTAGTCATAGATTATCAATATTCAATTCCCAATGTGGATACATTTCCATATTTTCCATATGACAACTTATTCTTAATAGAATCTTATCTATTCCTAATAATGTCGATATGGTCCATCCAATATGAAAACATTTCCATATCTTCCAATACTATACTTCCAACTACTCACAAGCAACCAATCCTCGTCGAACTTGGATTGTCCTTTGATAGTTGTTTAATTATTTTAGTCTAAACCGATTCTAGTCCTTTTTCCCTCTAAATGCGCTAGACATTTGGAAAATTTTAGAATGGTCAAACATTAAAGCATTTGCAATCGATCCTATACTCGAAGCGTATGGGACACGACGCATAATGTTTTATTTGCTATGTTCTCAAAATTCGAATTGTGAAGAGGAATCCCGTAATCATAATCGAAAATTTAATAACACACTATTTACCTTTGACTAAATTTATTAACATTTCTCAACCTAATCCTTTAGATTTGAAATGAAGCATAATATTATCTCCCTTAATTATAGCAAAACAACATTACAACCCTTACGACTTTGCAAGGTATAACTCTTGTTTTCTATAATTAATATTGTCAACTTGCAATAGGTGCCTTAATAATCATATAATCATAACTTTTATTCTCACACTATCATGATGATTATTATAAACATAACACTTATGCTCCCACTAGCTTCGACATGTATTCAGAAACAGCTTAACTTTCAGAAAAACAATGCTTATTGAATTTCTTAAGTTCATGTTTCTCATACTTAGTGCTTTGATAATCTTTTATCAAGGCTTCTTGAACTTATACACCTTTGCCTTCGATAGTTCATATGTGTGTCTAAACACTTAAGACTAATTGCCAAACCTCATAATTCAAATTATGGAAAGGGATACCGTAACCATAATCGAATTCGAGAATGCAATTTTACAATCACTATCTTCTTAAATCTTTCTTAGTGAAAGCATTTCCTCACAATCATTTTCATGAAGGATGAAATCTTATGACACTTAGATTTAAACGGTGTATTTGTTCCTATCCATGTGAATTTGTTAAAAACAAAGTTTACGACAAATTCAAACTCATATGGATCGAACTTTCTTAATCTCGATTTCTTGCCTTACGGTAGCACAGCTGCCCACCATGTTTTTCAAGTCGTTAAGCAGCTCACCTTTTCTTATCAATGTACTTTCCATTGATCAAGGTCCTTGCCTTTTATGCATTCAAATGAGAACTCATAGGATTCACATGCATAATTAACTCGATTGGATTGGCACATAAACAAAATAATGTCAACACGATAGGTTGTAAACCTCAACTCGTGTGCTAGTGATGATCGATAAGGTTTATTTGATTTGTTCTTGAAACCTTTCAAGACCATTAAGACTCCCACTGACTCCTTGACATATAAGATTCTCTTGTCAACAACCATTTCTTGACAAACAAATATTCAAGAGTTAGTGTAGCTTTTATCAAACACTTCATAAATTGGTCCTAGTTGGTCTTTGTCTTATCCAAGACATCACAACTTTCCACATTTGATGAATGTTATAAACCTTCTTAATACTTATCACTCAATTTCACAATCTTAACTCTAAGACTTGTTTTTGGAACGAAGTATGATTGACTTCTTGATTTAACCATTTCTTCAATACTTGATTCCTCTTCTTAGACATACAATTGTACTAAGACTCACTTAGAGGATCAATTGAGATATGGTTCTTAATCATTAAGACCCATCATAAAGCATAAAAGGTACTCTCCGTTCTTCTTAGAATGGAGAAACTTTTATCTTTCTGCCTACTTGATTCTTCTTATTCGTTCTACTATTGATTTAAACCTTTTTTCAATCAATCTAGAATTACACTTAATCTTGTAAGTATAATCACATTTACTCTTATGGTGGACTTGATCAACATGCAACTTTGTGTGCTCGATCTCCTAGTCCTTCACTTGACACTTTGTCAATGAATTAGTCTAATTTCCAAATGTGAAATTTCTCATTCATCGTGCAACCAAGTTGCATGATTCCAAATTTCTGTCCAATTGAAACTTGGGCGATGAGAAACTCTCCCTATTTGGTAAATTCTCGACTGTCCATAAATAACATAATAAGAACCAAATCCATTATTGCTAACAATAGAAACATCCAAACATCAATTTTTCATATACGCCATTGCAAGGATAAATAAATAATATAAAATCAAAATTTATTTTATTGCGGAAAAATTTTTGTCCTTACAATGCAATTCATTGAAAAACTATGCTAATACATCTTTCTTAGCAATCTAATTCTAACTCTAAGTAGTAGCTCAAGAATCTAATCTTCGAGAAATGCGATCGAAATCCATTCCTTCACGGTTAGATTTTGCTCACTTCTTCCCTTAAACTTCCTTTCTTTTCTTCGATCCTACAAAACATCAATTGTAATCTTATCACATTATGTATTAAGAATCTAGAATAGAAGCTTAAAAGAGTTAGTCAATGGATTTTACCTAAAGCAAAGCCATACGTTTTGACTCTCCCATCTCTTAGATCTCTTAGGTAAATAGGGCAGCTTAGTCTCCAATGCCCTTTCTCTTGGCAATAACAGCAAATTGACTCTTTTGGAACATGACATGGAACTACTTCAGACATTGCCTTTCTCTTATGATCAAACTTTTCGATCATAGCATGTCTTTCGTTGCCATTATCTATATCCATAGAGGTCTTGAAGGCAGATTCACCAATCAACTTTGCTTTTCTATTGCGCCAAACCATTGCTGATTCAGCAGCAATAAGCATATATGTGAGATCTATAAGGGTCACGTCGTGGTTCATCATATAGTACTCTCTTACGAACTCACTATACAAGTTAGGAAGTGACTGAAGAACCCAATCAACAGCCATTTCCTCACAGACAACGGATCCCAACATTCTTAACCTATCAATGTGTGACTTCATCCCTATGACGTGTGCACACACCGAATTTCCTTCTTTATGTTTACTTGCCAAAAGGGCTTGAGTGATCTTGAACTTTTCAAGCCTTCGAACTTGTGGGTTAGGGAGAATAATCGGAGGAGGAGGAGGAAGTGAAGTATGATCTCTTGTTCCTCGATCGAATCGTGGAATATCATCTTCATGTGGAAAGCTTGTTCCACGGGATTTGGGAAGACCATAGTTGTCGAACTTTGACATCTACAAAACGGGAGAAAATGAATTCAAGTTAGTTGATTGATTGAGTCCTTAGTAAATCACCCAAATGAGTTACTAAGGCTAGGACCCAACACAATATTCTACAACTCGGGAGAGGGATGCCGTAACCCTAATTGCAGAATATTTGAAGGTAAGTGAATGACGATTCACTAATTTCCACCACGAAAAATGAAAAAGAATTTAAGTTTTAAATCTATGAAAACTCCTAGATCCTTTGAGATTCATTGAACTTTCAATGGCATGTTTAAATCTCGATATGCCCCTCTTGTTTGTGACTGGGATGCCGAGGATCACAAAGCGGGTGTGAATAACCATGCAAACTTACATGGTGCCCTCACATGTTACAGTCATCTATTCGATGTGCCGGTAAACCACACACGCTCCACCGAACTATGACAAACATTGAGTCACCCTTTGCTAGCTTTACTTAGAACCATTTAGTGTGCCGGTAAACCACACACGCTCCACTAACGTCTTCGCAAGGGTACAAAGTGTAATTTCATGGAATTGCATCAATTCACTTTTGCCTAAGTAACTAAGATTGGGAATTTTATGAAAACATTTAGTTACTTTAATAATTCATTATACTTAGAATGGAAGATTTCGTCCTATCCTACCCATTCGGCTAACGACCCTCCACTAGTCAAGAGTGCGGTGGGTAAGAGTGGATACCCATTCAATCGCCATTTTATAGGCAATTTCCTTAAACACCCCTTATAGACCAGCTTTGTGAATGAGGCCTACTAACGGTAAGAATGACTTTTACTCATTCATATATATAATGTTAGACTTTTAATATTATATATAGTATAGGGTGTGTTTTACACTTTAAAATACTAGGTGGTCAAATATAACAATTATATTTTTAATTGTAAACCAAAACTTTTATGGATTTATTAAACTTCTTTTAATTATACACCTTAATTAATTAATAAAACCATAAGGGTGTAATTTGAACCTTTTCAAAACAATACTAGGGTTTTAGAATTTAACATCCTAATTAAACTTTTAATCAACTTTTAAATTCCAAAACTTGAGGGCAAGTTTTGAAACTTTTTAAAACAATTTAGTTTTAATCTCTCTTAAAATTTTCGAATTTGTGCCATTTAAATTAATATTTTAAATATTAAAACTCTTGATTTAATAATTAAATTAGGGTTTCTTTATGTGTTCATAATGTTGTGTATCTAATAGTGAAAACATAGATCCAATTCTAGGGTTGCATGCACACATAGGATTGTTTGTACAAATCCCATCAATTACAAGGAGGATTTGAGATTGTTATTGCTACATAACAATCAAGGTAATATCTTAAACCCATTATTATCTTAATATTGATTATCATATGCTAGATCTAGGGTTTAAAGTCTTGGATGACTTGCATGTACAATAGAGAAACCTAGATCCAAGCATTAGGGTTTGTATGAGCACATATGATGTTCTTATGGCTAAAACCCATCAACATATGTATATATCTATATGGGGTTCATTTCCCCACCTGCGGTTGCTAGCTACAACCCTAGACTGATCAATCGAAGCGGGTGATATGTGTCTATAATTTTACTACAACGTCTAATGCAGCGTTGTAGAGAGATACAATCAACTCACATAGCTCGGTTATAGGACTCACTAAAAACATTAACTATAATATCTCTCTCTCACACACACACTACAACCATGGGCTTGGTTGCTTTCAAAACTATTTCTAAGTATGGAATTACTTATGTAACATAACAATATTGTTTTCAAGGATATTCAAAAGTTTATTACGAACACAGTTTAAAGTACGGATTCACTTATACGAAAGATACATTTTGGATTTCAAGGATTTATTACAAACACAGTTTAAAGTATGGATTTACTTATACCAAAATACATTTTGGAATTTTAAGGACTTATTGCAAACACTGTCTTAACTATTGTTATATGTACAAAGATAATACTTTTTGAACTTATTAAAAGTATTACTGCTTTTAGCAGAAAACCTGTAACACTCACCAACCTTGTGTTGACACTCAAAACTACATGTATTCTCAGAAAACTACTTAACAGACATTCAAGATGGACTGGATTATAGGTGACATAGTTTACTTATTGTTGTATTATATGCCTATCTGTTAAGGCAATTCATGTATTATTTTTATTATTTGTAAACACCTTGTATTCAAATATAAAGATGGAACATATTTACTATTTTGTTTATTTTGTACTTGTGCTATATATTCAGTTTACCTGTGATCCATGAACATAGTCGCACAGCCCGGCGTATTCCGCCGCCTCGTCCGGGGGTGTGACATATTGGTATCAAAGCTAAATTTGCTATAAATAATTCGTATCCCGGAAATAGGAATACAACTATAACAACTAGCTTCTAATAAAAGTATTATTAATATATATTACACTACTTCTTGACTACTTAGTTTATGGGGGAATCTGGTTTGAAGGGCCGCATAGGGTTGTTGGATTTCAGAACGGATTCATTGCTAGAATGGTCTTGCCCTCCGGTGTTTCCTGTCTGGCCATTGTCTGTAATTGGTAGTCTTGGAGTACAAAACAAAATTTAATAATACTACAAACCCACCAACAATAATTTATAACAGTTGTACATACTCTGACCCACAATGAGAACACTTAATAAAATTCTAACATGCCTCCAATTAAAACTACCAACTCAACCCTTTAGGTCAAACGACTTAATTAAGGTTAGTACCAAACATAAGACATACCATAAATAAACCTGGAACGTATGCCAATGTTCTCTATGGCCGGGCCGGTGAACAACCAACCTTGAGTAAGGAGTTTGACAGACTACAATGGTTGAAAGTTTTAGAGATTGAAGGATGTTTTCACTATTTGACACAGAAACCTAGTACCTTAGAAACCATATATCAATTCCAAAGCAACATATACGTTTTAAAAATACTTAAAATATGGGATAACGTTCATATTTTCCTATTTTCCTAAACGCAAAGTAGAACAAAGAACCAATAGCTCTGCTACCGTCGTAGCAGAGTGACCCATAGTTCTCCATCGATCACTCAGTAACCTCCAAACTTCTCCCTCTATCGTTTGAAATCGGTAGGGTTTCAGTTCTCTTTCTATCGTTTGAAATCGGTAGGATTTCAATTCACCCTCTATAATTTGGAACCTTGCCATAAAAGGATTGGAGGTGACTTCCTACACCTCGCTATTTAATGACCTCGCAAACCTTTTCCCATGAATGGTTAAACCGTAATACAAAGAGACTGAAAGGTACATCTGGGGATTAGCTTCAGCTGTTCAAGGTCTGCTTACTATATCCAAACCCACTACCTTTGACAGTGCTAAGCAATTGACCTATCAAATGAATGAACAATGTATCTGTCTGGGTACCATGACCCCACAAACTGAAAAGAACATGGTTGGGAGTATAGAAAAGGAAGCCCCATGGCAAATCAAAAGGGAACTCCAAGCACCACAAACCCAATCCAAAACCTATGGTTGAGTACACTGTAATTATAAACACTTTCACTCCATCAAAACAATAATTTAGAACTTTAACCCACTGTACCAAGTGCAATTTTCATCATGTCGGAAATTACATTGTCTGCAACATCTATAACTTAAAAGGTCACACCTCTAAGTTTTACGAAAAGGCCCTGAATAACCACGTATTTCACGTTAACCTAATAACCACAACTTTTGGAAGTTTCGAAGTGATCATCGCAATGGATTGGTTATCACATCATCAAACTAAGATATCGTGTTACGGAAAAGTCGTCTGAGTATATTTACCAAACAATGAAACCCTTGTGATTTACAAAGGAAAATCAAAAAAGAATCTAAGGATCATCTCTTGAATGAAGGCAATTTGCATAAGAGATTCTTAGTTTTCTTGGCCCACGAGGTAGATATGAAAGACAAGGGTAAGGAAATAAAAGACATACGCCAAGTGCGCGACTACCCAAATGTGTTTTCAGAGGATTTACCTGGAGTACCTCCAGTCAGACAGGTCGAATTCGGAATCAACGTAATCCTGGGTGCAACACGAGTGACAAGATCTATTGTATGGCTTCTTCAGAAATGCAAGAACTATCCAGTGAACTCCAAGAACTTATGGACAAAGGCCTTATCTGGCCAAGATTCTCTCCATGAGGATTCCCTATATTGTTGTCAAAAATAAGGATGGATCTTTCAGGATGTTCATCGACTATCGAGAGTGGAGAAAACTCGCTAGCAAGAACTGATATCCACCTTCGAGGATCGATGACCTGTTTGGACAACTATAAGGGTCTCGTTACCAGTTAAGGGCCAATATAAGATCCGGCTACCACCAACTCAGAGTGTAAGAATCATACATTCCAAACACGACATTCAAGACTCGGTAAAATCACTACAAGTTTCTGGTTATGCCATCCGGACTGAAGAAATACACCAACCGAAGTATGCCAATTCCTAGGACTTGTAAACTATTAGCAGAGATTCATTGAGAACTTCTTCAAGACAGCCGACCCTTTCATTACTCTAACCAAAAAGGACAAAAAGTTCGATTAGGGAGACAGACAAGAGTTTTCCTTCTGGAAATTGAACAATTGTTGTGTAGTGCACCAATTTTGTCTCATCCAGAAGGAACAAAAGACTTTGTAGTGTTCTGCAACGTCCCTCACCAAAGGTTAGGATACGTACTAATCCAAAGGAATAATGTCATTGCATATGCGTCCAGACAACTCAAGCCAAACAAAACCAACTACATTACCCACTAATTAGAGTTAAGAGCTGTAGTGTTTACCTTAAAGATTTGGAGACACTACCTCTCCTGAACAAAGTGTGTCGTGTTCACCGTCCATACAGTCTCACCACCCAAATTAGTGATGCTCAACTAGAAGCACTCAAACCCAAGAGTATCGTAGAAGAAAACCTACGAGGTATGAAAAACAGTCCGACCTCAAGGAAGACAGAATGTGATATTTCTTGAACCTAATTTGGAAACCAAAGTTTTGTGAAGTTAGGAGTCTAGTTCCAAACGAATTTCATAAATTGAGATATTCAATATGTCTCGGATCAGATAAGATGTATCTAGATCTCAAGAAGATTTATTGGTAACCCAACATTAACAAAGAGATTGCCACCTATAATAGTAACGGCTTGACTTTCTCCAAAGTCAAAGTAGAGTATCAAAATTCATAAGGAGTACTACAACAACCGTCAATCGAAAAATAGAAAAGAGAACGAATAACCATGGACTTCATAACAAAGTTGCCAAGAACTTCAGACGATTATGACGCCCTTTGCGTTATGGTTGACTATTTAATCAAGTCCCCATATTTCCGAGCCATCAGAGAAACCGACAAGATGGAGAAACACACCAAGACCTATCTCAGAGAAGTAGTCAGACTCCACAGTATGCCAATATCTATTATCTCGGACTGATATAACATATATACTTCCAGATTTTGGCAATCGTTACAAGGGTTCCTAGAAACCAATCACAACGTGAGTATTGCATATTATCCTCAAACGAATGAATGATTCAAACTTTGAAGGACATGCTCTGCTTGTGGGATTGACTTCAGGAATGCATGAAATACTCACTCACCACTAGTTGAGTTTTCATATAACAACATTTAGCACACTAGCATAAAGGCCCTGCCATTCGAGGCCTTGTACAGACGTAGATGTCGCTCTCCGATATGTTGGACAGAAGTTGGAGATACCCAACTAGCAAAAGAAAAAAAGCATGCGGAGATACTTTACTGACTAGAATGGGATTATTCATGAAACTACGTAGAAGATCGTTCAAGTAAATGAAGATTAATTGCCACATGTAGTCGTCAGAAAAGCCATGCTGACTTAAGACGCCAATCCTTAGAATTCAAAGTAAGAGACCATGTCCTACTGAAGGTCGCATTATAGAAAATGTCATTAGATTTGGGAAACGAGGTAAAATAAACCCCCGTTATATCGGTCCTTGTAAAATCCTCGCAAAGATTGGTCTGATGGATTACAAAATCAATTCACCTCAAGAACTAAATAAAGTTCACGACACCTTCCATGTATGTAATTTCAAAAGTATCTCTCTAATGAGAACCTTGTCTTTCCTCTCCATAAGATCCAGGTCAACACTAAACTTCACTTGGTAAAGGAACCAGTGGAGATCGTGGATCAAGAAATCAAAAGCCTAAAAAAATCGGTATTCCTATAGCAAACTCCCAATGGAACTCTTGTAGAGTGCCGAAGTTTACTTAGGAACGTGAGGACCAAATGAAACAAAAGTATCCGCAATTTTTTTAACGGTGCACCCCCCACTAATGGAACGAAACGATAATGGAACAAAACGATAATGGAGCAAAATATTCTTGAATATAATAATTTCGAAATGAAATTCCATTAACGGGGATGTAATGTGATATCCCGGAATTTATGTCAAAGAGTGTGAACGGTCAAGTTCACAATAAATATTTTGGTAATTTGATTTATTTAGTTTTAGTGAATCTAATGTAAAACAAATGAGTTATCTCAACTATTATAAAATACCAAGCGGTATCTTACTTCCAAATATGTAATATGACAAACAAGTCAAATAGCTCAAACTGCAACCTTAGGAATACGTCTGAAAATCTGAAATTTTTGCATTAAGTAATTATGAGAAATACAAACGCTCTAGTCTCGTAGTACGTATTTCCTTGATTCGAAAAATATAAAGAACGTCCAAAACGGAGTTCGTATGCAAAACATACGACCTTTTAAAAATCCAAAACCAGTATAATACTTATTTTCTTAAAATCGCTAAAACTGTTTCTATCCGTTGAGGGACTTGCATACCTCATATAGAAATTCCGAAATGTTTTTTGGACTCAGGTTGTGGCCTAATATTCAATTTCATATTTGAAATATTTTTGATAAAGTATTTGTAAAAGTTAAAAAAAAAAATCAGACATTTTCAGTATAGTTAAACGCAAAACTTAATTTGTTATTTCACGGAGACCAGTATAACATAACTCAGTTCCGTGTGCATTTTTGGAATTACCACAATCTACACATTAAGCAGACATTTTTAGAAAATTTATATGAATCGATAAAAGGACACAAAAATCGAGGTAGACATCACAATAAATAAATATATATAAAATGTATTGTAGTTATTATTTTGAAAAATGTTTATAAGTTTTGTAATCACAATGCCATTATATATATATATATATATATATATATATATATATATATATATATATATATATATATATATATATATATATTTTGGTGTCGTCTGCGACTTAAAAAATTCTAATTAGTCCTGTAATCAAAATGCTTATATGCTATATAATTAAAATTTTATAACAATAATAAATATATATATAAATATTTATATAAATTATGTCATTTTTCCAAATACCAATTGTTACATATATGAGAATTTGAACACTTATATTATACACATTAATATGGATGAGAGAAAAACATACGTTCAAATGAATTACATATAATGCATACTTGCACCCATGCTACAATAGTATTTTATACCATTAAAAATCAAATTGAAGATTTTATATACAATTCCAAAAATTTTAATGTACAGAAAATTACTATTTTACAGCACATACACTAATACATGTATTTAATCTACCAAATACAAATAATAAATAAATAAATAAAGACATAAATAACGACAACCAAATTATTCTAAGCTATATTTTGTACGACTGATTCAGTGTTCCCTTTCTAAGTTATACTTTGTACAGCTAATTGAGTGTTTGCTTTCCCTTTGTAAATTGAACCCGTAAAATTTACATAAACAATGATATTTCTATACAAGTATGGTATTGTATACTGATAATGATCGATCCAATCTCAAAAATGGACTAAGAACATCAAACCCATTTCCCCTATTGGTGTCTATCAAAAAACTCAAAATCAAAACAACCTTGAATATCTTTTGTTAGTGTTCTTTATTCTTCTTTGATTTTTAGCCAGGAACCAAAACCAAACACCCTAGATATCCTTGTGTTGATCTATCTTCTTTCCCTGCAATCAAAGGCAAAACCCAAACACAAATTTCATCCATCGATTTATGTCAAACAATCAAACCCAAACACAAACTCAATTCTATCCATTTTCTGTCAAAAATTAAATCCCAAACACCCACTTAGATTCTGTTCATTACTGTGAAGCAATCAAAAAAAAAAAAAAAAAAACGACGAAGACCGAAGTAGCCCCATCCATTACCTAAAATCGCTGGAGACCAACGCCTCCTCACCATCTGTTCCATCGATTGGACCATTATCCCTTCGAGTTCACCTCATAGGTAGTTTTCCTTGCATTCCCCGTTCACCCTTAGATCGAGCAACGACGCCAACACCCCGCCTTCGTCACTGCTGCTGCTGGCGATACCTGACCCTTCGCTGCTTCTCCCCTTCGGCCGTCGAACCCCGGAGACAATAATCCATCTCGCGATTGATCACTGAAAACACGCCTGCTTCAGTGCTACTTCTGCTTGAGACTCCCGGACTTCACGCCTCGCAGCGGGACAAGAAGAGGGAAGCTACGTTGCTTCGGCCTCACCAATCCCGGAGACGACGACCTCCCTCGTCTTTCGATTGGAGAATGTCGCCTGCGAAGGCTCATGACCGCTTCTTGTTTTCCTTCGATCGGCTGTTCTTTTTTTCTTGACTTGAAGAAAACGGAGATCCCGATCCCTTTTTTCCCTATTTCGATTGAATTAGCCTAATCCAGCAGATTAGTCCCACATTTTTATCAAATAGTAAAAAAAAAACCCCTCTGTTGTGTTAATATTACAATCAACCCTAACAATCATTTGACTTTGATAAAGTAACATAATAACCCTTCATTTGACAAATACCTTACAAGATCAACCCAGTCCTAAACCATTGAAACCATTTATCCAAAACCAATGTTTTAAAACCCGGGTCGACCCGGCCGGTTGAACCGGTTGGACCGTGACCCGGTGTAGAAGGCGGGTCAATTGAGACCGGTTTTTTTGTAAAAATACGAACCGGATCGAACCGGCCGGGTTTTCCCTAAACCGCGGTTCGACCGCTTATATCGAACCGGTTAAAACCGGATTGACCCGTTTTAATAGGGTTTGGATAGTTAGATACAAGTATCGAACGCCAAAACAACAAGCCGTTTGCGGTTTTTTTAATGTTTTTCAATGTTTAAACTTTGTGAACATCAAATTATTGGTTTTATATGTTTATGGATTATGCATGAAAGTAAAAATATATAAAAATAGAAAAAAAAAATCATAAACCGGGTTGACCCGGCGGTTCAACCGGTTAAACCGGTTGACCCGTGAACCGGTAATCACACCGGGTCAACTAAAAACCCGGGTTTTAAAACATTGTCCAAAACAACCCCTCCCCTGAATTATTTTAACCAAATCGTCTCTATTTAAGTTAATTAAATTACCAAATAACCCCTAATAGTTTATATTTGTTACGAAATGGTCCCGAGAGTATTTCAAAGTTCAAAAATTATGGATTTACAGTTTCTCACGTCAAGCTTCTCAAAGAAACCGAATTCGAACGATTGGAACTCACGCAACGAATGTAAGTGCTTACGACCCATTTTAAATATTTTAATTATTTCGATGGGGGAAAGGGGGGGATACATGTGCCTAATTATTTTGTTTATACAAACCAATTACCTTTTTATGCGAAAATACAATAGAAATAGTTTATAAAAATATTATTATTTAACAATTTACAATCTTGTTACGAATAAACTAGTATAAATTTTTCGTATACGTATTATGGTTATTTTATTGTGAAATAACAATTTCACACAACAAATGCTACATGATACAAAATTACATGATTTTTATGTGACATTGCATATTATAACAAGTACGTCATGAAACTTTGTAGTATCTCAAGGATTCAAGCTATTATTAAACATGTTTATTTATATGTTTAAATACACCATGTTTATACATGTACATATGTTCATTAATTTGAAACACTCATTTTTATAAAAGCAAGGTCATTACACTTTTACATATATGTCAAACATACTCGGCTTTTATAAGCATTATACAACGATATTCATTATGCCTGGTGACTTAATCACAATTAAGTTAGGGCTGAGAGTTATTCACAAACTTTTTAGTTAAGGGACTTTTAGTGAGAAGTTTTGTTATTCATTAACTGAGTTTAAATACATCGAAGCGAGATACATATGTATAGATCAATATGGGGTTGACATCCCTACCTGCAGTTGCTAGCTACAACTCTCGATCGATCAATCGAAGCAGGTGATAAGTGTCTGCAATTTTTACTACAACGTCCAATGAAGCGTTGTAAGGGGGTACACTCAAGTCATATAGCTTGGTTATAGGACTCACTAAAAACATTAACTAGAATATCATTGTGTCTCACTATAACCATGGGCTTGGTTGCTTTCAAAACTATTTTTAAGTATGGAATTACTTATGTAACATAACAATTTGGTTTTCAAGGATATTTAAAGGTTTATTACGAACACAGTTTAAAGTATGGATTTACTTATACAAAAGATACATTTTGGCTTTAAAGGATTTATTACAAACACAGTGTAAAGTATGGATTTACTTATACAAAAATACATTTTGGGCTTTTTAAGACTCATTGCAAACACTTTTTTAGCTATTGTCATACGTACAAAGATAATACTTTTTAGACTTATTAAAAGTATTACTGCTTTTAGCAAAAAACCTGTAACACTCACCAACCTTGTGTTGACCCTCAAAACTGCATGTATTCACAGGAAATTACTAAACAGACATTCAAGACAGATTAGATTACAGGTGACCTAGTTTACTTGATGTTGTATTATATGCCTATCTGTTAGGGCAATTCGTGTATTATTATTTGTAAAAACCTTGTATTCAAATATCAAGATGGAACATAATTGCTATTTTGTTTATATTTGTTCTTGTGCTATATATTCGGTTTACTGGTGATCCATGAACTTAGTCGCACAGCCCGACGTATTCCGCCGTCTCGGTCGAGGGTGTGACAAAACATTTCCATATTCCCATATTGTAGCACCCAAAGTTTTGAAGGCCAAGAAAGGGAAAGAAAACCCTAAGTTTAGGGGTCGACTCGGCGAGTCCAAGGAGGGACTCGGCGAGTCCGAGCGGGATTCGAGTCGAGGAGTAAGTGACCGACTCGGCGAGTCGGCCAAGGTGACTCGGCGTGTCTGGTCTGTGCGAGGAAAACCCTAAATTCGGGACTTGGAGCCTTTATAAACGCCTTAACCTCCTTCCTAGGGTCCGTTTACTGCCTCTTGCACCCAGAGCATCGAACCCCAAACCCCATTGTTGCCCATTCAAGCTCCCAAGCCATATTGAGTGATTTGAAGGAAGAAGAAGAAGGGGAAATCATTGAGGCTTCAAGAAGTGGTCTTGGATCTAAAGATTTGGGAAACATTTCTGAGTATCTGAAGGTAATAAGTTGTTTCTCTCTTTTAGACCTTCTATGGTTGTGAGAGTTGGGGCTTTTAAGCCATGGTTTGCCACCCAAGTGAGCTAGAAGCCGGATCTGGAGTCGCTACTTCAGATCCAAGTGTGTTATGAGCTGGGGAAGCATAAAGTATCAGCCCTTGAGTCCATTTTTGGAGCCCCTTTGGCCTTAAACCCTAGTTTATGGTGGATTGTGCCTAGATCTCCTTATTTACACGTAAAGTTTGCAACTTTACGTGGGGGATAGGCTTGGGAAGGGTAGATCTACAGTTTGGAGTCCATGCATGACTAGAAAGTCCTCTGCATGTAAGCAGATCCGAATGGACTCGGCGAGTCCTTCGAGTGGACTCGGCAAGTAGCATGAAGATAAGGAGGAACTCGATGAGTGGGATGAACAGCTCGTCGAGTCGGATGAAGATGGGAATGAACTCGGCGAGTTGGATGAACAACTCGGCGAGTTGGATGAAGATTTCCTGGTGCTCTGCGAGTCTGTTCTTAGACTCGGCGAGTCAGGTCGCGTAGTCCCAAACCCTTCGAGTTAAGACTCGAGTCAGTGAGTCGAGCAAGGACTCAGTGATTTGGTCAGGACAGGATTCGGGAATCTGTAGACTCGGCGAGTCAGGGGCTGACTCGACGAGTCAAGTCGCGATTGGAAGGACTTTGAGTTTAAGAACTCGGCGAGTCAGTAAGTGGACTCAGTGAGTAGGGTTGACCTGGAAGGTTGACTTTGACTAGGACTTTGACTTTGACAAGAGTTGACTTAGTTGACCTTCGAAGGTCAGTTAGACTAAGTGTTATGTTGATATTGGTAGCTCGGGGAGCTAGTGGAGCAGCAGTCCGGAGTCAGTGGTCAGGTAGCGGTCAAAGGAATTAACAGCAGCAATTCAGCAGTATTAGGTGAGTTTCCCTGTGTATGAATGGGTCTACGGCCACAATGCCGGCCCATGTAGTTATGAGTAGAAGACCCAGGGGTTAGCCCTAGGCCCAGTATGCTAGTATGATATTCGGGACGAGGTCCAATGATAGAGGGCGGGTGCCCAAGGAATGGTTTAAATGATAGTTTATACTTGTTGTCTGTGTGATACTTGTGTGTGCCTGGTAGGGAGGTGAGTGTAGGCGAGGTCCCGTATCTCACCAATAATAGAGTGTGGATGGTGTTCCACATCTCAGTAGCAGCAAAGCAGGGGCGAGGCCCAAGTTAGGGAAGGAGTGAGGGTGGGTTGGGCCCGTACCTCACTATCATCGGGAGTATGGACGGGGTTCCATGACTCATCAGTAGCAGGACAAGGGCGGGGCCCAGAGATAGGCGAGGCCTTAGAACAAGAAGCCGTTAGTATGTGTTTAGCTTATGTGATGTTATGTGATATGTGTATGTGCTATTATATGTTAGTGGGCGGGGCCCTGTGACAGGCGAGGCCTAAGTGAAACAGATCTGTATCCGAGTGGGGCTCGAAACCAGGCGGGGCCTGGGACGGCGAGGCCGTTGTAGCGGGCGAGGCCCGAGGTAGGGGACGAGGCCCAGGATAGCGGGCGTGGCCCGGTATGTGCAGTATGTGGTTATGCATGGTATGTGGTAGGGTGAGGAACTCACTAAGCTTCGTGCTTACGGTTTTCAGTTTTGTTTTCTGGTACTTCCGGTAGCGGAGCGAAGAGCTCGGGGTGATTGCATGGCACACACCATAGTTTAGACAACCTGGTAATGTTTACTCTGATAACGAATATGTATTTTGGAAACTAATACTTTGTTTATGTTTTGAAATGATGAATTTGCTTAACGTAATGTTTTATTAAAAGAAATTTTTAGTCTTGAATTTTGGGACGTTACACATATGACCATCAATTTTGAGCAAGAATCATCCAAATAAAAAACATGTCAATATGATGTTTGGCACCCTCAGACCTGCAGGTCCCACTGTAGCTAGCAGCGAGGTGTAGGATTGTCAATCCAGTATAGATCTATACGCAAACTCACGCTCTCCCTCCAAGAGACTCTGGCCACAACTCGAGTCATTACATTTAAGTCATGCTCCGATTTAAATCATAGTAATTAACGTATTCTAGTATATGTAATGTAATGAACCGTTCTAGTGTAGTTGTATGTGTTCTTCCTCTAGTATAGTTGTATATGTTCTCCTCCTAGTATAGTTGTATATGTTCTCTTTCTAGTATAGTTGTATATGTTCTCTTTTTAGTATAGTTGTATATGTTCTCGTAGTAATGTAATGTATAGACTCATGAATGAACTGACTCATTGATCTAGAAGTTGTAGTAGTATGATCCTGTGTTACCCCGATGGTAACTTACTAGTGATGTGTATAGTACGCATGAATATGGAAGTACTTTTATGTCTATATATGTATAATTGATATATAACTAATATTGAAACGACCTTCGGATGGTCACCCGAAATCCCACCAGACCACATCCAAATCGAGAAAAAGGAAATAGGGCGGATGGCCTTCCTAAGCCCTTTAAACATTGCTTATATATCTATACATATATGGGCATGCAATTTATAAGAAGTATAACAAAGTTTAAATAAAAGTATTTGGTAATTAAAAGAGTTTGTAACACATTTTGATGTAAAGCAGTTTGATAAACAATTTGAACAGTGATAAAATCATTGGTTTTCTAGTTATTAATCACATGTGATTAATGCAATCACATGTGATTGATTTCAATAACTATAAGCATTGAACTTGTATTCCCCCCCATAAAGTATTTAAAACATTTAAAAGTATTTCAAAGGTTAATTAAAGGGGTATGAACTCACTTGTGGTGAGTGGTTTGGATTGTAGTGTCGGATACCGCTGCTAGGTGGCAAACAGAGACTTGTTCACACGAACGAGCCTAGTTATCATATAATAAGCATATATATAACTAATTAGCCAAATAATAACTTAATGAAATAAGTTGGGACACTTAGGAACATGTAAACACTTTGTATAAGTGTTATAGGTCCTTATGGTTGCATCTAAGTTGTTATGGGACAAGCTAAAGGGGTTTAAAGCTTCCAAGAACCTAGAATAAGAGTTTACCACCCAACAAACCCCACCTTTGGAGTTTATGGTCATAAACCCTTGAGTTTACGGCCGTGAACTCTTGACTTGGTGGTTTTGGGTGTTTTAAAATGTTAAATGAATTCTAGAATAAGCCTAGCATTGGTGGTTTAATCCTTTAGGTAGTTTAGGGCCTTAGAATGCTCCTTTGAGGAGTTTATGGCCTAAAGACCATATCCCCTAGAGTTTATGGCCATAAACTCCTATGGGGTGGGTGTTTTAATTCATTTAAGCTTCTTGCACACAAAGGATAAATTCTAGACTTTTGTTTAAGGCTAAAGGGGACTTTAGGCACACTTTGGTGCCTTTACTTGGAGTTTACGGCCCAAGAGCATATCCTTGGCCGTAAACTCCCTTTTAGGGATGATTTTGATGTGTTTGACTCCCCATTCAAGCTACAAGTAATAGAGGGTTATTGTCTTAAAGTCTTAGGAGTGTTTAGGGCACTTTAAGCCCTTGAAAAAGGTGTTTACGGTCCAAGAAAACTCTTGGGCCGTAAACTCCTAAAACTAGGTGATCTTGATTGTGTTTTAGCCTCAAATGTTCATACATAATGTCCTTAACTGGTTATCTAACAAGGAAATAGGACTAGGTGGCTCTTAGGCTTCGTTTTGGAGTTTACTCCTCAAGAACGTTCTTGGGCGGTAAACTCCCGGATCTTACATATTTGTCATGTAATCTATGTTAATAAGCATAAAACAAACATTATAACACAACTAGAGAAGTGTACTCACGATTTGGGATGAAAACCCAAAGATCCGTGAGAGAGAATATGGCTTTTCTCTAGTTGGAAATGTGAATAATGAATAATTTAGTTCATAATTCTATTTATAGTCCTGAAATATTTTGGCAGAAAATATTTTATTCTGGAGTTGGACTCTAACATGATGAAGTGTTGAAATGTTCAAGTTTCACAATCCCATAAGCATCCACTCTCCTTATATCTCCTTAAATGTAAACCCTAATGTACACAAACTTATTCGGAAAAGTCTGAAGTTCATTGAAACTGGACTAGCTTCTATTGAATAGTTAATGTTCATACAAAATGGAAATTTCGGGTTGTCACATCATCCCCCCGTTAGAAGGAATTTCGTCCCGAAATTAGAATTTGAGCAAACAAGAAGTTACAAATAATTAAGCGAAAAGATGAGGGTATTTCAGTTTCATCTAATCCTCGCGTTCCCAAGTGAATTCCGGTCCTCGCTTGGCGTTCCAGCGAACCTTCACGATAGGGATACGGCTTTGCTTTGTCTGCTTGACCTCACGGTCCATGATCTCTACAGGTTCTTCCACGAAGTTGAGGATCTCGTTGATCTCGATCTCGTCGAGTGGGATTACCAGAGTCTCGTCGGACAGACACTTTTTCAAGTTAGATACGTGGAATGTAGAATGTACGTTACGAAGTGCGTCGGGTAGGTCGAGTTTGTAAGCTACGGGGCCGACTCTTTGGGGATAATACATGGAGCTATCTTAGAATGTAACACCTGGTTCCCAGATGATAACGAATATCACATTCGTAATCACTGAGTAGCTCGACCCACCATCGTTGTCTCATGTTGAGCTCCTTTTGATCGAAAATGTGTTGTAAACTCTTGTGGTCGGTAAAGATAGTGCTCTTCGTTCCATACAAGTAATGTCTCCAGATCTTCAGAGCAAACACTACTGCTCCTAGTTCAAGATCGTGGGTCGTGTAGTTAACCTCGTGTGTCTTCAACTGCCTCGAGGCGTAGGCGATGACCTTACCTCGCTGCATCAGAACACATCCAAGCCCTTGATTTGATGCATCGCAATAGACTACGAAGTCTTCTATTCCTTCGGGAAGGGATAGTATTGGCGCAGTACACAAGGCTCTCTTGAGCGTTTGGAACGCTCTCTCTTGTTTCTCCTCCCAGTCAAAGGCTACGCCTTTCTGGGTTAGGGTTGTAAGAGGTTTCGCTATTCGAGAGAAGTTCTGAATGAATCTGCGGTAGTAGCCAGCTAGACCTAGAAATTGACGAATTTCTGTAGGCGTCTTAGGTGCTGACCAGTTCTCAATGGCTTTAATTTTGGATGGGTCCACGTGGATTCCCTCTTCGCTTATCACGTGTCCTAAGAATTCGACTCTCCGGATCCAAAATTCACATTTCGAGAACTTCACATAAAGCTTCTCTTTTCGTAATGTCTCTAGAACTTGTCGCAGGTGATCGCCATGCTCTTTCTTACTTCGGGAGTAGATCAGGATGTCGTCAATGAAAACGATGATGAACTGATCCAAGTAAGGTCGGCATACTCTATTCATTAGATCCATGAAGACTGCGGGCGCATTGGTCAATCCGAATGGTATCACCACGAACTCGTAATGTCCGTAACGAGTTCGGAAGGCTGTCTTCGGCACATCCTCCTCTAGTACTCGTAACTGGTGATATCCGGATCTTAGATCAATCTTAGAAAAATAGCTCGCCCCTTGCAGTTGGTCGAATAGATCATCTATGCGAGGCAGAGGGTAACGATTCTTGACCGTCAGTTTGTTGAGTTCTCTGTAGTCAATACACATACGGAATGATCCGTCTTTCTTCTTAATGAACAAGACCGGTGCTCCCCAAGGTGAGAAACTTGGTCTTATAAAGCCCTTGCTGAGCAGTTCGTTAAGTTGACCAGAGAGTTCCTGCATCTCAGCTGGTGCTAAACGGTAGGGCGACTTGGCTACTGGGGTAGCTCCTGGGACTAAGTCGATTCTGAACTCGACCTGTCGTTGCGGAGGTAACCCGGGTAGTTCCTCTGGGAAGATGTCGGGGAAGTCCCTCACTACTGGGATGTTCTTTAGTTCTTTCGTTTCGAGGCTCGTGTCGACGATGTGAGCAAGGAATGCATGGTATTCCTTACGCAGATACTTCTGTGCTTGAATACTTGATATGATGCGAAGACTTGCACCGGGTTTGTCGCCGTAGACTATAAGGGTTTCGTTAGACGGAAGGTTTAGACGGACTGCTTTCTCGTAGCACATGATGTCGACGCGATGAAGGCTTAACCAATCCATGCCAATGATAACGTCGAAACTTTTTATTGAGACTGGCATGAGGTCGATTGGGAATGAATGGTTATCTAGAGTTAGGGTACAACCTAAGTATATGCTACTCGTACTTTCAGTTTTTCCATTAGCCATTTCTACTGTGAATAGTTCCTTGAGTGCGTGCGGTGGTTGATTAAACATGCGAGCAAATTTATGGTTTACGAAGCTTCGCTCCACTCCACTATCGAACAGAATGCATGCATAGGAGTTATCAAGGAGGAACGTACCAGTCACCACTGTCGGGTCAGCAACTACTTCCCCGTGGCCTATAGCTAGTACCCTTCCTGCTCCACCAACATTCTTTGCTTTGGGGCAGTCCCTCTTATAGTGGCCTGCTTCGCCACATCCATAGCAGGTCGGGCTCGCGCCAGAGCCATGGACTTGGTTGATAAGTTGTGCCGGGAACTTACAGAAACGGACGGTGTGTCCTTTCCTGTTGCAGTTAGAGCACTGCATTTCACGGCAGGGGCCGTTGTGGTGGTAGTTGCATTTGTTGCACTTGGGCAAACTTCCAGCATACCGACCCACCGGAGCAGTAGTAGCAGCAGCAGGGGTTATTGCGGCATGTATTGCCATAATTTGCTGCTTTTTGGCAGCCTGTTGCTTCTTCCTTTCATCCCAGAATTTCCGCTTAGTACTAGCGGGTTTGGAGGGTTCCGGGATGGCTAGGTTGGTTGTGATTGCAGGGGTTTTGACTCCATGGTCAATGAGTCGTTGTGCCAATCGTTTGGCACTGTCGAAGGTAGCGGGGTTTGATGCTAGAACATTCCCCTGATACGGAGGCACAAGCCCCCATATGTACCTCTCGATCTTCTTCCCCTCGGTGGGAACCATATTGGGGCAAAGGGCCACCAGCTCGCTGAATCGGGCAGTATAAGCGACCACGTTGGTGCCCTTCATCGTCAGGTTCCAAAGTTCCTGCTCCAGTTTCTGGATCTCGCCCCTCGGGCAGTATTCCTCAGTCATGGGGTCTTTCATTGTTTCCCAGCCTATGTCGTTGGCTATGACGAGAGTTAGTGCCTTGACATGGCCGTTCCACCATGTCAGGGCCTTTCCTTCAAAGGTGCATGCGGCGTACTTGAATTTACTCGCCGCAGGGCATGAACAGATTTCGAAGACTGATTCAGTCTTCTCGAGCCATTGCGAGAGGGCAATGACTCCGCCGGTGCCATAAAAAGGCTTCGGTTTGCAATTTGTGAAATCCTTATAGGAGCACTCTCTCGAGCGCACATGGGTTTCAACCGGGGTTGATTCCACAGGGGTTCCACCTCTGCTGGCATCAGAAGAGTGATACTGAGCCATGGCAGTTGCCACTGCTGCAGCTACGACAGCATTCAGGGCTACAGTATCGATGACCGGAGGCGGATGAGGTGGTGGTGCAGGATTATTCCTGGGAGATTTGAAAGGAGGCATCTTTCAGCTATAAGTTTATAAAGATAAGAAAAATGGTAAGAATCAATTTGTAAGCAGCGTGAGAGTGACACATGGACTAACTAACCATAGCCCAACAATTGAATGAGTGTTTCAAATCACAATAAGAAATATTAGTAGGAAAGCACAGCTGTATAGATTTTTCCCACAGATTAGATAGATTTCAATAATATTGGTATTACTGATGTAATAAGTTCAGGGAAAATCGACCTAACAGTAGGTCTTACATCATACCACATAGAAAAGTTTGACAGTTCTTAGATTCCTAATTAGAGTACTGAAAGTTAGGAATATTTTATAGACAATTGCTACTTAGAGCATAGATGTTAATGGCTATTCTTTAATCAAAAGACAGAGATGTACTAGACATCATCTAACGGCAATGGGAATTCCTCGGGCGAGCCCTGAGGTCGGAAACTTGACGAAACACCTCTTGAAGGTGTCGATCCTGAGCCCTCTGACGAGCTTGAAGTTCCAAGATTTCAGCTCGTGAGGCAGCCAGTTGCTGCTACAGGGTTTTATTGGTTCTCCGGGTCCGTTCCATGTATTCTTCAAGACGGCGGAGGCGGGCTGTGTTGACACCTGAGTTGGCATCAATCTCCATGACCCGGTCGATGGCTGCTCGACCTTGCTCGACATTACGAGTTATTCTGCGGATAATGACAGGCAGAGCTCGGTCAGCAGAGCCACCATCGCTGACGTTGTAAAAGCTTTGGTCCCCAAAGTATGGTAAGGGTTGACCCTGTTCATCACTCCAGCGATTCAAGTTGTTTGCCCACAAGGGAGTAGGACCTGGAAAAGCTGGTCGAGTGTTGTTGTTCGGGGCTTGACCTACGTGCGGTAGGTTGTTGACTTCAGGCTTAGAGTCGGATCTATCAGAAAAGCCTTCTGCGAGGTGGTCATCCAAAGGGATTGGATGCTCATCTTCGGGCTCTTCATCGATCCACCCGACATTGCCTTCATTTGGAAAGTACGGGTCGCCATGATGGAACCCAACCATTTAGATCTACACGAGAAGAGAGGTATAAGAATATAGTATACGTGTAACTAGTAGTACAAAATACACCTATAGTATTTTAAGTTTAAGTTCTACTGATCTTCTTGTGGTATTGTTGGTAAGTTTTTAGACTTGTTAACCTATCACAACCATTCTAGGGCATATGCTAATCACTCCTAGGACCAGCATAGTTGATCAGACTATGCCATTCCCAGGACTGGCCATACATCCCCGAGCTCACTTGTGATATTTAACAATCGTAATACTTTTGTTCTTGTCATTGTGACACTGATTTTAGTATGAATGCAGACTAGTATACTTAATTAAATATTTTAATATTTAAAGTATAGACTCTTGGTCAGAGTGCTTTAATCCCTAATGGGTTTATAGTTTAGTATATATCTTTTATGGGTTGATATACTTGATTCACTATAAACAATGCTCTGATACCAATCTGTCATACCCCAAAACCAAGAACGGCGGAAACGTTCTAGGGCGGAGGACGTCATGTAAAGTATCACAACACAGTAAATGTAAATAAGCAAACAACATCATCCATTGCATTAAATATATAATTTTAATACAAGCGTGTTCTGTACAGTTTTAGACACCAAAAATATAAGGTAAATCAAAATAATAATATGATGAGTCTTGGATGTGCTCCATCTTCTCAAAAGCTGGCCTCGGTACCTGTCTACTGATGACCTGAGAATACAAGTTATTTTGAAAGAGTTTATCAGCATTAAGCCGGTGAGTTCATAAGTATTTTAGTGTCGGTGTTTGTTATCAAAAACGTTTGAACATGTCTCAAGTATAAGTTCGTGAAATGTATGTAAGTGTTTGTATAAGTTTGAATCTCTCAGAAAAACCTATATTTTCTAATAAAGTAGCCTTCTGCCAAGGCTTAACTGTTTTGTATGTTCGTTTGTTGTAAAAGTGTGTAATTTCCCAAGTGCAACTATCTTTTAACAAAATATAGTTTGCACATTAAAGTTCAAGTGAGGTTATCACTAAAAATATGTAATGGGTAAATCATTGTAGTACTGTAGCTTAGTTTTATAGTAACTACTGTTGTACTAACTACCTTAAACCGGATTTATATTAAGGTAAAATGTGATAATTGCACCATGCTATCGACTGGTAACAACGACATACGAATGGTCGTAATAAAGGAATGACGTTTGGCACCCGCAGACCTGCAGGTCCGGCTGTAGCTAGCAGCAAGGTGTAGGATAGTCAATCCAGTATAGATCTATACGCAAACTCAACGCTCTCCCTCCAAGAGAATTCTGGCTACAACTCGGGCCATGACATTTAAGGCATGCTCCGATACAGTGGATCACAATTGTTAACGTATTAATGTAAGGGTAATGTTTCTCGTTCTAGTATAGTTGTATATGTTCTCATAGTATAGTTGTATATGTTCTCTTCCTAGTATAGTTGTATATGGACTCATGAATGAACTGACTCATCGATCTAGCAGTTGTAATAGTATGATCGTGTGTTACCCCGATGGTAACTTACTAATGGTGTGTCTAGTATGTATGAATATGGAAGTACTTTTATGTCTATATAGGTATATTTGATATATAATTAATATTGAAACGACCTTCGGATGGTCACCCGAAATCCCACCAGACCACATCCAAATCGAGAAAAAGGAAATAGGGCGGATGGCCTTCCTAAGCCCTTTAAACATTATTTATACATCTATACATATATGGGCATGCAATTTATAATATAAAAGCATAAATAAGTTTTTATAAGGCATTTGAAACATAAATATTAATTCAAGAAAAGATCGACTTGATGCCAATCTATAAAACAATTTGAAGGCATAAGTTTGATGAAACAGTTCAAGTATAAGGAACATTTGTTTGAATCACAGTTGTAAATAAGTTTGAAAGTAAAAGGGTTTGTAAAAACATTTTGAAGTAAAACAGTTTGATAGACAGTTTGAACGGTGATAAAATCATTGGTTTCCTAGTTATTAATCACATGTGATTAATGCAATCACATGTGATTGAAGCAATAACTATAAGTATTTAACTTGTATCCCCTCCATAAGTATTTAAAACATTTAAAATTATTTCAAAGGTTGATTAAAAGGGGTATGAACTCACATGAAAGTTTGAAGATAGCGAGATGGAAAAACCGGGCAGATTTTCGTCTTGGGAAACGGATTTTTCTCGGGATTCTCGGGAATCTCTGAAGTAAAATCGACCCTCGGGACTTGAGCAAAAAGACCAGGGCTTCGGGTTTGAACGGGCACGAAAAACGAGGCAAAACGTAAGAGAAAAGAGAAGAAATGGGCAAGTTTTTCGGAAGCTTCGCATAGGGCGACGTGGACGATCCGAGGCCCTTGATTCGAGTACGCGGGGCGTACGAGGGTACGCGGGGCGTACTCCGGTCCTATCTGCTGACTACCCTTCGGATATTACCAAGAATTTATATTTAAATTTATATTTATTTTAAATAAACTTCTAAAATTCATATCTCCTTCATACGAACTCCGTTTTCGACGTTCTTTACATCCACGCGTAGGTGAGACTAAGATCTACAACTTTCGTTTAGATTCCGTTGGCAAATTCCGAAATTATTTTTAATATTTATTTATTAAAATGACGTGATTAAGGAATTTCTTCAAAAATTCATAACTTCCTCATCCGAAGTCAGATTTGGACGTTCTTTTTATGTACGCTCACGGTTTGAGGTTATCTATAACTTTCATTTAGATACTTAAGGCTAAAAACTATTGTATTCAAACTTCGCGTTTTTCGTTTAATCGTTGTTGCCGGTTTCGCCGAGAATCTTCGGTTGGTCATAACTTCTTCGTTATAACTCGGATTTTAGGGTTCTTTATATGTACGAAAACCTTGATACGATTCCTACTACTTTATTTAACCCAAATAAGATTTTAGGAAAGTTATATTTTGACCTAGATTTGATTGGTTTTACATTACATTGTCTCGAAATATCGGGTTGTCACAAAGAACCTGGAAGTGAAACACACATCTCGATCTGAGACAATCGAGATCGGCACTCCATTCCGTGATACCACCTCTTTCACGTACAACTCTGCCAACCTCTCAGCGGAAGAGCTCTCATTGATAGCAAGGAAATGAGCGCTCTTTGTCAACCTGTCCACAATCAGCCAAATGCGACCCTGAAATGAGCGCTCTTCGTCAACCTGTCAACAATCTCCCAATCGAAAACCTTGATCTATGCACCTCCTCCATCAAGATGGTAAGCGTTCCACCCACAAACGGCACCCAAATGCGACCCTGAAAGGTCATAAGCCCTCGGCTATCGGTGACGAACTTCGATACCTGCCCGATGACCCGCTCTCTCTTATGGTTGTCCGGTCTCACGGCCTCAGCTTGGGCCCCTCGAATGGCGTCAAACACTGGGGTCATCACTATCAACCTCATACAAACATCTCATATCGGGGCGCCCTCCGCCCTACAACTCAGGGCATCGGCTACAACGTTAGCCTTGCTTGGGTGGTACAGGATCTCACAATAGTAGTCCTTCACCACATCCAACCATCTCCTCTGTCGCATGTTCAGGTTGGGCTGATCCATCAAATACTTCAGGCTCTTATGGTCCGTGTATATGGTACACCGAACCCCATACAGATAGTGACGCCAGATCTTGAGGGCGAACACCACTGCCCCCAACTCCATATCGTGGGTGGGATACCTTATCTCATGAGGCTTCAGCTGCCTCGATGCGTATGCTATCACATGTCCCCTCTGCATAAGCACCGCTCCCAACCCCGATATCGAAGCGTCATAATACACTACCAAATCCTCCATCCCCTCCGGAAGGGTAACACCGGGGCTTCGCATAGTCTCCTGCGAAGTGTCTCGAAGGAGGCCTGCTGCTCAGGGCCCCATGAAAAAGCAACACCCTTCCAGGTCAACTTGGTGAGTAGCATGGCGATCTTGGAGAAATCTTTGATGAATCTCCTATAACCGCCAGCCAACCCTAGGAAACTCCTGATTTCGGTGGGGGATCTCGGCACCTCCCAACTCATCACTGCCTCAATCTTGTCCGGTTCGACCAATATCCCATTCTGGTTAACGAGGTGCCCAAGGAACTGGACCTCCCATAACCAGAAATCACACTTGGAGAATTTGGCGTAAAGCCTCTCCGATCTCAGAACTCCAAGGATCTCCCTCAAGTGCTCCTCATGTTGCTCTCTAGATTTCGAATACACCAATATATCGTCGATGAACACGATCACCGAGCGGTCCAACATCGACCTGCACACTCTGTTCATGAGATCCATGCACGGCGCCAGTGCATTGGTGAGCCCGAAAGGAATCACCACGAACTCGTAATGCCCGTAACGAGTCCTGAATGCTGTCTTCTGGATATCCTCATTACGCACCCTCATCTGATGATATCCAGACCTCAAGTCAATCTTGGAGAACCAAGATGCTCCCTGCAATTGATCGAACAAATCGTCGATCCTCGGCAACGAGTAACGGTTCTTGACCGTCAACTTGTTCAACTCCTGGTAATCAATGCACATCCGGTGTGAACCATCCTTTTTCTTGACAAAGAGGATAGGCACTCCCCACGACGAATTGCTCGGCCGAATAAACCTCTTCCTCAGCAGCTCCTGAAGCTGCGAGGATAACTCCTGCATCTCTGTAGGTGCAAGGCGATAGGGCGCCTTGGCGATAGGTGCTGCCCTTGGAACCAAATCGATACGAAACTCTACCTGCCTCTCAGGAGGCACGCCCGGCAACTCCTCCAGGAAAACATCTAGGAACTCTCGCACTATCGGAATCTCATCAACTGTCCTCGGCCTCTCTGAATCAACCCTCGTATCCATCACATACGCCACAAACCCACTACAACCCTGCTGTAGACTCTGTCTCGCTCTAGCGGCCGAACAAAATGCTGACCCAAATCGTGTACCCTCGTCGTACACCGTAAGAACTCCCCCACTGGGGTCTCGTATGGTCACCAGCTATCTCTCGCAGTCGATAACCGCTCCAAATTTGCTCAACCAGTCCATACCCATGATGACACAGACATCTCCCATCGCAATAGGAACTAAATCAATCGGAAACTCAATGCCGAAAATCTCGAGTACACACCCTCATATCACCTCGGTGGCATAGACCGCCCTCTCGTCAGCTATGGAAACTCTCAGAGGTCGACTCAACACCTCTCGAGTAATACTGATGTGCTGACTGAAAGCTAAAGATACAAAAGTCCAAATCGCACCCGAGTCAAATAAAACCAAATCAGGTACAGAACTCACAAGAAAAGTACCTACGTATAACATAAAATAAACACAATATCTCAAACATCAAAATAAATACATGAAAGGATACATACCAGCCATGACATCGGGCGCTGCGCGGACCTCATCCGCGGTCAACTGAAAGGCTCTCCCTCGTGCCTTCGGTGCCTCGGCCTTCACTGGCCGGCTCTTAGTAGCTCTAATAGCAGCAGGGGCAGATCCCTAAGATGCTCCCAGAGCTGTCCCTCGCAACTTTCGACACTCTTCCTTCCGGTGTCCGGTCTGGTTGCAGTGAAATCATATTGCAAACCCCTTGGGGCAATCCTTGGCCATATGCCCCTCATTGCCACATTCGTAGCAAGACCCCGCTCTGCACACCCCATCGTGACTCTTGCCGCACTTGCCACAAGTGCGGCCCCTTTGACTCCCAGATCTCGAATCAGCGGGCTTGGCCTGCTTGGCTGCCGGTTGAGACTGCACCGGTCGCCGATCCCTCCCCTGAGACTCAACCTCCTCCTTAGCCTGGGTCTCCAGCTCTATCTCCCTCTTCCGGGCATTTGCCTGAAGCTTAGCAAATGGCCGGTACGTCAAGATCGCCACAAACTCCCGTATATCCCTCCTCAAAAGGCTCAGATATCGGCTCATATGTGCCTACTTGGAGGACACGTGCTCTGGGCAGAACATCGCCCGCTCATGGAACATCCTCGTAATCAATGTAACAGACTCAGTACCCTGCTTGAGGGTCAGAAACTCCTTGGCCAAACGCTCCCTCTCCACCTAAGGAACATACTCATCTCGGAACATAGCAGTGAACCTCTCCCAGATCATTGCGGCAAGCTCAGCAAGCGAATAATGCGCCGTCACAAACTTCCACCAGTCCTTCGCTCCCAAGCGAAGCTGGTTCAACGCGAACCGGACTCTCAAATGCTCAGGAGATGAGAAAGTGAAGAAACACCCCTCAATGTCTTAAATCAACCTCATCGCTGCAATCGGGTCCTAGGTCCCATCAAACTCTTGTGGTTTTGTGTTGCTGAACTCCCAGAATGGCAACGTATCACCACCCTGCGGTATAGTCACAGCTACAGCTGCAGTGTCCGCCAGCAACAACAGCATCAGAAAGAGCAATGTATCTCTTGTCAAATGTCTCTATCAGGGTGGTCTTGATAGACCCGAACATCTCTGGAATCTCAGCGCGGATGGCAGCAGCAACCTCATCATGAATCATCTGGTGGAGCTCCTCGTCGCTCACACCCCCTCACTAGTCCATGGCCTGTGGTGTGTCCCCACCATGATGTCTCTCTGAAATACACCACAAGATATCAGAGACTCACTCGGGTGTACACACACTCGATATCCCCATCCTACTTGATCCCTGGTACCCTAAGGATTCTTACTTGGGCTGCACACTGACCCGGTGCCTTCGGTAGTACGGGCCCAATACTACCGTCCACACCGCATCAACATTCATCCCAAGTCCTCCTCCCAGAGTCCTAAGTCCCAAGTACTCTACTCTCTTTAATCATATGCTACTCACTAGCAGATCTCTCATAAGCTTCTCGCTGCTATCTAAACACTCTCAAGCATCCCTAGCAGTAAAACTTCTAGACTAAGGCATCACATATCAGGCCACTCTAGTCCTAATAAGAATACCTAGTGTACTCTAGCATGCATAATAAAACTCATCATATACATAACATAATGTATCTCATAACACTTATTGCAAGGGTATTTTGGGAAATCACCGTTCGGGAGCTGGCTGATCGTACACACGGCTCTGCTTTGTTTGTCTCAAAACTCTTATTACTCTTTTAAAATTGTTTCCTTAACAAAAAAATTCTCCAATTCCCAGTTTGAGTTCAGATACGCCCGAAGATGCATCCAAATCCCTCAAACCAAGGCTCTGATACCAACTTGTAACACCGTAAAAATTACAACAATTTTTCACATTTTCATACACATTTATTAATAAGATCTCATTGTATCATATCTTTGTTCCACAAAACATTTCCCAAGATCGAAATACATAAAAACTCCAAGTGTGTGTACGAATCATGCCGGCGCCTTCCCGCGCTCCTCACTAGTACCTGAAACATATAACATAAAACACTATAAGCACGAAGCTTAGTGAGTTCCCCAAAATACCACCCGGACACATATTAGCCACTCCAGGCTCTACCTCTGCTGACCCTCTGGTCAGTATGTCTTAGTGGGACCCTCCAGTCCCAACTCTCTGTGGGCTCTCTAGCCCTAACTCTATGGACCCATTGGTCCTATCTCTGGAAACTCTGAATCATGCATATCACATATCACAATAACACATAAATAGCATACAGATACATTGGTACATAACTCAACAATACACTAACACATAACTCTGTTACCACTCTAGGAAAAGTATAATGAGAAGACTCACCTTGGATGTCTCGGTAAATCTCTGACTCGGTAGAAATATGGTCTAGCCTCCGCCTAATCACATAAAGTAAAATACTCTCAGAAATATAACTCTCGAGACTAGACTTATCCCTCTCTTGACACAAAGACTCCATTGTTGACCAATCCTCAAAGTCAACAAAGTCAACGGTCAGACTTTGACCCGACTCGTCGAGTGCACTTAGGTGACTCGGCGAGTCTATGCGTGTCCACTATCCCTCTAGTCCCGCATGACACGTCGAGTCTTTCCCCTGCTCGACGGGTTACACCAGCCATGAATCGCGTGGCCACCCCGACTCAACTCGCCGAGTCCCATTATGAACTCGGTGAGTTCCGCCTTGAACTACAGTCCTCTAATTCCTTCTGACTCACTGAGTCATTCCCCCAACTCGACAAGTACCCGCTGAGTGAACTATGGGGAAAGCATAACCCTACTCGCCGAGTCTGCTCTTGGTACTCGGTGAGTTCATGCAATGCTCGAGCTCAAATGAGCTCCTAAGGTCAGATCCGTTCCTATAACTCATAGATCAAGCCTCCTTAAGCAATATAAACACGTACAGTTTGGATCTTGATGCCCATGCAAAGACCCAATGGCTCTATTTGAAGAAATGGCCTCAAAATGCCACCCTACGCTCATAACTCTCCATGACACCCATAAAGATCAAGGAGTTAAGGTCTCTGGACCTCTTTGGATCCAGATCCAAAACCTCAACACAAGAAGGGACAAATTGCTTAACAAATCATACTCAAAAAGGGGGCTAGAAGCCCTAACTCTCAAAGCTTACACCAAAACTGAAAGGGGATCGAATATTTACCTCAAGATGAAGTCCCTAAGCTCTGAAATCCACAGATTAGCACCCTCTTCAGTTTCCTCTTGCCTTGGTCACCTTCTTCTTGCAAAATCACCCACACAACGATCAAAAATGTCTTCCTTTCTCTCTCAAAACGTTCACACACTCTGGGGTTTCTCTCTATCAACTGGTAGCCGCAAATGAAGGCCATAAGGGCCTTTAAATAGGTCTCAATCCCCAGGAACTAGGGTTTCATTAAACAGCGTGGACTCGCCGAGTCCACAAGTCGACTCGCCGAGTTCAGTCATTAACCCAGATGGAAAATCGCGACACTACTCGGCGAGTCTAAGCGTCAACTCGCCGAGTCCCTCCCAAAATCTCCGAAAATAAATGAATAATTAATGTACCTGAAAATCCGGATGTTACAGAAATCAAACTAAGGACTTGGTATAAAAATTTTCAAAAGTAAAATCATTTTTGTAAAAGGATTTTAAAAAGAAATTGAAAAAAAATAACTTGAAAAGAACAAGTTGTGTGATGCGTGCAACCAGCCGAGCTAAAATAAGTTTTCCCCAAGATACCTTTACACTTATGTTATGTTGTGATATGATTATGAAAACCGCATGCTAGATTGGGGCAAAGGATCTAGGAAGGATGCCCTTTATGTATGTTATATGTGTATGTGAACCGAAATAGGGCAAAGGATCTAGGAGGATGCCTGATATGTCTGTCGTATGTGCTTATTGAGTTGCATGATAGTACTGAGTAGTCGGTGATATGATAGCCTGGATAGGATATGCTGGTTGGGATACTTAATTCACGAATGTTGCTTGCTTCATGCTTTTTAGGAGTCTTAGTTTTCTTTAATTAACTAGTAGACGAATACGTTAAGTTACATATTATGAGGAAGAAATAATTTCAAAAGGTTAGGTCTAGCCCTATTTCACAGCTCTTGTTTGACGCCAACCGTTGCAGGGCAGGAACTTTCATTCAAAGAAATATATGGTCTTAGTAATATGTAATAGTATTCGTAAGCTACTTAAGGAGAGTTGGCAGAGACTTCTTATGTGGCTGATGGCGGAGAGGGAGTTGGAGAGTTACCCTAGGGTAACTCTAGGATGAGATTAGTGCAGTGAGAAGTAGTAGTAGAAGGGACTTGGTGAAGTCAAAGCGATCCTTGAGGAAAGTACAGATAGATGTGGAAGGTAGTATGGACCCATACTACTGAAAGTGGAGGATCCATACTCGAGTCAAGTAGGGTTGAGATAGAACCAGGGAACTGGTAGTACATGAGGCTTTTTGAGGTTATGTATGTCCCTGACGATTATGTGTTTTGTTTAAGGAGGATTGGGATCAGGATCCAGTTCGGGATTAGGTACCGAGATGGTTAACGAGGGACTACGTGACTTCATTGCTTCTGAGATCATGAGAGGCATCCTTGAGGTGACTCCGTTGATTTTTTGGTCGATCAAGGAGGGGATCATCAAGCTGATAGAGGATCAAGAGCATTCTAGAGTGACATGGCATCCATCCAATCAGGGGTGTGCACACTGGCGTTTAAGGACTTCAGGTGATGTGGTGTGCCAGACTTCCACGGGGTGAAAGATCCCATAGTTGCCAAGAGATGGATCGCGGACATGGAGTCTACTCTGTTGATTAGCTTATACCCTGAAGGGCAAAGGTCCGATATGTTGCATGATGTTTCAGGGACAGGGCTAAAGATTGGTGGGAGTCAGTTGGAGATTCTTTGGGAGCCTACGCCATTGAGGCTATGAACTGGTCTGACTTTGTGACCGGGGTTAGGGCTGAGTTTGCGCCAGCGGTGGAGCTCCAGTAGTTGGTCTGGGAATTCTTGGATATGAGACAAACGACTGAGTCGGTGGTGGTGAGTACCCCCAAGTTCAGGGAGAGGGCCTTATTGTTGCCTCGGTATGCAGAGGACGAGGAGATACGAAAGACCCGCTATCATGACATATTGAGGGCTTCTCGGCATGCCTGACATTGGATGATATGATTACAAGGGCGAAGGAGAGGGATTGAAATTGAGAATCTTCGGAACCGGGAGGCGGAGACTGAGCAGGTTATAGGGGTTTCGGGGAAGAAACCCAAGGGATTTGATGCTAGGTCGAAGGGCCAGCAGGGTCGGGGTTGCTATGGGAAATGCGACAAGTCACATGAGGGGCCCTGCAAGGCAGGGGGATCGGGTTGCTACAAATGCGGCAAGTCTAGGCATTTTAGTAGGGATTGTACCGCCCCTACCCCCACTATTCAAAAATCAAAGTTGCTATGTTTCCACTGCAACTAGCGAGGCCATAAAAAAACCAATTGCCCAAGATTGACAGCAGCAATAGCAGTGCCAGTGGCGGCGCCAGCTCCAACGACCCTGCAGATTACTAATTGCCGGCAGGGCAAGACATAGACCCCAGTGGTGAGGAGTCGAGCCTTCCAGCTGACTACCGAGGAGGCACACGCCGCACCCGATGTGGTTATGAGTATGATTTCTTCTCCCTAACTCTTATTTTATGTCGCTTATGATATTTATGTATATGCTTTATGTGCTATGTAGATGATCATTCCATGTTAACGGTATCCCGATATAGGTGTTATTCGATTCGGTAGCTACCCGATCCTTTGTTTTGTCTCGCGCTTAGCAAGAGGTTTTCTGAGTCTTCGGGGACGTTAGATTACCCATTAGAGATCGAGATTGTTGACGACCGATCCGTCCGAGCCTCAAAGGTTTTCAGAGACTACGAGTTAAGGTTATGTGACGAGCGCTACCTTGTAGATTTAGTTCCCATTCTGTTACGTGGGAACAAGGTTATTTTAGGCATGGATTAGTTTAACCCTAATGGGGGCAGTGATCGACTGCATGCATCAGTTGGTTCGGGTCAGGACCCCAAGTGGGGGAGAGCTATTGATTCAGGGTGAGAGGCCACAACATAGGCCAACCTTATGCTCTGTAGCGAGGGCTAGGCGCTACCTTCAGTAGGGTTGCACCAGATATGTCGCCTATATCATGGATACATGGGAGAAGGGTAAGGCGACCATGAGTGATGTGCCGATGGTGCTAGAGTACCCGGATGTATGTCCAAAGGATTTGCCTGGGATACCTCTGGAGGGCCAGGTGGAGTTTAGGATCAACCTGGTCCCCGGTCCGGCTCCGATTGCCAAGGCATCGTATTGGTTGGCTCCTCGCAAGATGCAGGAGTTGTTTACACAGCTGTAGGAGCTGTTAGACAAGGGGTTTATCAGACCGAGCACTTCACCTCGGGGAGCCTTAATTCTGTTCGTAAAGAAGAAGGATGGGTCACATCGAATGTGTATAGACTACCAGGAGCTGAACAATGTAACGGTGAAGAATTGTTACCCACTCTTGAGGATTGATGATCTCTTCGACCAGCTGCAGAGAGCATCTTGGTTTTCCAAATTGATTTGTGGTCAGGCTACCATCAGATGAGGGTCATAGATGAGGACGTATAGAAGACTGCCTTCCTGACTCACTATGGCCACTACGAGTTCGTGGTGATGCCCTTCGGTCTCACCAATGCTCCTGTCGCGTTCATGGACCTCATAAACCGCATATGCAGACCAATGTTGGATCAGTCTATGATAGTTTTCATCAACATCTTGGTTTACTCCAAGGCATAAGAGCAACACGAGGAACATTTGCAGGAGGTGTTGGATACCCTGAGGAGGGAGAACTTGTATGCCAAGTTCTCCAAGTGTGAGTTTTGGTTGCACGAGGTGCAGTTCCTTGGGCACCTTGTCAACCAGAATGGTATTTTGGTCGACCCGGCCAAAGTGGAGGCCATGATGAGATGGGAGGTTCTGAAGTCTCCATCCGAGATTCGGAGTTTCCTGGGATTGGTGGGCTATTATCGGAGATTCATTCAAGATTTCTCTAAGATAGCCATACCCTTGACCCAACTGACGAAGAAAGCCGTTGTATTTTGCTGGGGGCCAGAGCAGTAGGAAACATTTGAAACTTTGACGAGGGAGATTATGCGAGGCACCGATCCTCGCCCTGCCAGAGGGCGTGGATGATTTTGTGGTTTACTGTGATGCGTCCATCTCAGGGTTGGGCGCGGTACTAATGCAGAGAGGGCATGTTATCGCTTACACTTTCAGGCAGCTGAAGCGTCACAAAATGAACTACCCGACGCACGATTTGGAGATGGGAGCGGTTTACTTCACCCTCAAGACTTGGCGACACTACCTCTATGGGGTCCGATGTACCATTTGATGGGTTTTGAGCAATACATCATTCCTATGGTGTACATGCAAACCCTAATAGCTTTTGGATCCAGTTTGGCTAATGAACATGCAATTGAATACCCAAAGCTATAAATCCTAGATCTAGCATACAATTAATCATATTAACATAAAATATGGTTTAGATCTTACCTTTGATTGTTATATAGTGAAAGGTCAAGCCTTGAAATATGATAATGTTTAAAACAGACTCAGCGTCAGCGTATGTCTCAGCGTCAGCACCAGCGAATCAGCAGTTCAGTTTATAATAGTTTAGTGTATTCAGTACGTTGTAACAAATCTTGTATTTATCCTGTTTCCTTAGTTATCTTGATTTATTAGCTGGCGTATCCCTGAATTGTAGGGATCGTCTAGAATAGCAGTATATATTATTCTGTATAGGTTTGTGAATAAATATACGCTTTTCACAAACCCTAATTGTCGCTTTGTGCACACGATAATCTCTTTGTGAGATTATCTTTCTTAGTGAAAGTTTTTCTTTGTGAATTTCTCTTGTTCTTATTTATAGTCATTGTTTGATATTTTGATTGATCTAAAGACCTCTTCAATTGGTATCAGAGCAGGTTTCTTTTATCAAACAAATGGCTTCATCTTCTTCTTCATCAAACTCGTCAAATCATCCTTCTGCTAAAATCCCTCCTTTCGATGAAACTAACTTTGCTATGTGGAAAATAAAGGCCCTATATGCCTTGGAATCTGTTGATGAAGACATGCTGGACATCGTTGAAAAAGGTCCTTATGTTCCGATGTATCAGCCTCTTAAAAACAATGTTCCTGATGGCACTATGAAGAAAACTCCAAAAGAAAACTGGACGGCAGACGACAAGAGAAAACATGGTTTGGATGTTCGTGCTCGTGCCGCTATTAGCTACTCATTGCCATACAACATCTTTGGGCTGGTTCAAAATTGCATCTCAGCAAAAGAGATGATGGATACGCTGACTGTATCTTTTGAAGGAACTGAAGAAGTCAAGGCTACTTAAATAAATGAACTTAACCGAAGGTATGAACATTTCTTTGCTAAGAAAGGTGAAACCTTGACTCAAACCTTTAACAGATTCAATACTCTTGTTAACGATCTTCGGAGACTAGATCAGTTGAAGCATAGACCTGTTCTAGTGCAAAAGTTTTTGGATTCTCTAGGTGCAGGTTGGGAGAATCATGTTGATGTGCTGAAAAACAGCGAGAAGATCAACTCTATGGACTTACAAAGTCTCTATGGAAATCTTCGATACTATGAAGAATCCAAGCTTCAAAGAAAGGAACTGATGAAGGATTCTCAGCGTGAATCTTCTGTAGCTTTGTTCTCCAACAAAAAGCTTGTGGCAGACTCAGACACTGAAAGTGATTCAGACACTGATTCATCTAAAACTGACACTGATGATATTGAAAAGGTTGTAGCTAGTGCAGCCTTGATTGTGAAGACCTTTGAAAAATCAGGTCGAAACTTCTCAAAGTTTCAAAAGAAGATTGGTGGAAAGTTCTCAAAAGGGTCAGGAGCTGATAAAAGGCATGGTGCTGATAAGAAAGAGAAGGCTCAGTGCTTTAACTGTAGGAGCACTGATCATTTTGCAAAGGATTGTAAACAAAAGAAACAAGGCACAGATGAATACTGGAAGCAGAAGTACAACAAGCTGATTGAGAAGCTGAAAGCTGAAAATTTGGAACATAAAGTGCTTGTAGCTGAAGAAGAAAAATGGAAAACTGATGAAGAGTCATCAGATGATGAAGTCAAGTGTCTCATGGTCAAAATAGAGGACCCGGATATTCCCGATAAAGACAAAAGTACTTTTGACACTGATATGTCTGATGCTGAAAATTCCAGGAAGCACAACATTGACTCTTGTTCAATGTACCAGGTTAAAAACTTTGTTTCCTATTCAATGAATGAAAAAATCAAAATGTTTGAGTATTTGGGTGTCATTAATTCTAAGAAGAATCAAACCATAAGAAATTTGCAAAATCAAATTGATCTTCTTGAAACTGATATATCCATAAAAAATAGCATTATTGAGTCCACTCAGGAAAATCTTAGAATTACCAGTTTGTCAAATTCATCCTTGTCTGCTGAAATTGACGATGTTAAAAATCTTTTGATTAAAGAACAAACTGTGCTCCACACTTGGGCAAAATCTCATAAGAATGCCAATTATATTATCTCAGCTCAAATTCCTCATTCTTGTGAAAAAATTCTTGGGGGTAATTTTGCAGAAGCTGAAAAGGTTTTTAAATCACAAGAAAAGGAATCTGAGGTCTATTCCATGAAAGAGATGAAAAATAATTTCAAAAATAAGTTTGTCAGTAACTCTTTTATTAATCAAAGTTTAATTGATGAATATTGTACTATTAATTCTGATGGTATTACTGAATGTAATGTTGAAATTACTGGAATTGATCCTACCTCTTATCCTACACATCTTGTTAGACCAACCCCTCTGACTGAGAATATTATTGCTTTTCCTATCTCTAATGGAGTGTTTCATGCTGTTCATGAACAACTCAAGCACCTCCCTGATTGCAATCCATCTGTGAATGAGTCAAAATCAGATACTGATATTTCATCCTCTAACACTGATCAAATTCATTCTGACACTGAACTCAGTCGTGACTCAGTGATAAACAAAAGGACTAAAAGCTCTATTGGTGAATCTTACATATCAAAATGTGTTAAATCAAAAAATTTGCTCACCAAGAAGAACTTTGGAACTAGAGTTTGTTACAGATGTGGTGACTCCTCTCACAAGATCAGTGAATGTTCTTTTGATAAATCATCCTCAAGAGCTGAAAATATTAAAGTTAGGAATGAAAAATGGACTCTTAAGTCAAACTCCTTAAATTGTCTTCCTAAGGAATGTTATAATCTATTATCAAATAACTTTGTGAGTGACCCATCTTCGAATGGGTCAGTGTGTTCTAACTAGTTTCTCAGCACTGCAGGGTCAAGAGCATCTTTGGTACTTAGACAGTGGTTGCTCAAGGCATATGACAGGATCAAAGTCTCTCCTGGAAGATTATGTTGAGAAAACTGGTCCTGCAGTTACTTATGGAGACAATGGAAAGGGGTTCACTAAGGGATATGGAAACATCAAATGCAATAACGTGATTTTCCAAAACGTTTCATATGTTAAGGGTCTCAAACACAACCTTATTTCTATCAGTCAATTGTGTGATGCTGACTATGAAGTTCACTTTACAAAGAAAGAAGGCAGAGTTGTAAACACTGACAAGAACATCGTACTCTCAGCAAGTAGAAAAGATGATATATATGTTCTTGACATATTCTCAAGTGACAAGGCACTGATGCATTGTTTCTTTACAAAGTCTCAGACGAATCTTAGCTGGATTTGGCACAAAAGGTTTTCTCCTCTGAACTTCAAGAATCTATCTAAGATATCCAATCAAAACTTAGTTAGAGGGCTCCCAAAATTCAGCGTTGTGAAAGACAAGATGTGTTCAGCGTGTGAACAAGGAAAACAAACCAAGTCCTCTTTCAAACCCAAGTCATGTTCCAGTATATCAGTCCCTCTTCATCTACTCCACATGGACCTGTTTGGACCTATTCATGTTCGTTCTCTAGGTGGAAATAAGTATACTCTAGTGGTTGTTGATGAGTTCACTCGATTTACATGGGTAATTTTCTTGAAGAAGAAAAGTCAGGCTGCACAGGAAATCATCTCGCTGATTCGTAAAAATGAGACACTGACAGGTCTTAAAGTTAAGCAACTAAGAAGTGATCATGGCACTGAGTTCCGAAACTCAACTCTTGAAGAATTTTGTGATCATAAAGGAATTGGACAAAACTTCTCAGCTCCTCGCACTCCTCAGCAAAATGGTGTTGCTGAACGAAGAAATAGAACACTGATTGAGGCAGGAAGGACCTTGATGATCCATGCTGGTCTTCCTATGTTGTTTTGGGCTGAAGCTGTCAATACAACATGTTTTACTCAGAATCGATCTCTAATTCACAGGATTCACAAGAAGACTCCATATGAAATGCTTAAAGATCGAAAACTAGATGTATCTTTTTTTCATGTGTTCGGATGTCTTTGCTATATTCTAAATCAGCGTGACCCAAGATCCAAGTTTGAACCTAAGGCTAATAAAGGTATTTTTGTTGGGTACTCATCTATTTCAAAGGCTTTTCGTGTTTTTCATGTGAACAGGCAATGTGTTGAAGAATCCATTCATGTGAAGTTTGATAAGGAATCATACACTGATGAAAAAGTCACTCATTCTCCTTCTATCTTTCAAGAGCTTCTCTCTTGTCCATTCGATGAATCACCTTGTGCCGAGGAGAAGTCCGATTCTTCTGATCCTATCATTCCAGTTCCATGTCCCTTGAGTCAAGATACTACAGCCACATCAGCAGATAACTCATTAGATGCTGATGAAACCCTTGAAGCTGAAGACTCTCCTGAAACTGATAATGTGTCAGTGTCTATCTCTCTGGAATCAGCATCAGTCATTGAACATCGAGATCATCCTGTTAATCGAATTATAGGGAATATTCATGATGGTGTCCGAACCAGATCTAGTATACTTAATAACTTTTGCATGTATGTTAACTTTGTTTCAATGATCTTACCTGATAAAGTACACACAGCTCTTCAAGATGCTGATTGGATCAAAGCCATGCAAGAAGAACTGAATGAGTTTAAAAGGCACAATGTTTGGACTCCTGTCCCAAGACCATCTGGGAAGTCTATCACTGGAACTCGCTGGGTCTATCGTAACAAGGTTGATAAAGATGGAATCATCACTCGCAACAAGGCAAGGCTTGTAGCTCAAGGGTTTACTCAGATTGAATCTATCGACTACGGGGAAACTTTTGCCCCAGTTGCTCGCATTGAAGCTATCAGGCTGTTTCTCGCATACGCATCTTACATGAACTTCATTGTCTATCAGATGGATGTGAAAACAGCATTCCTTCATGGTGTGTTAGAAGAAGAAGTGTTCCTAAATCAGCCCCTAGGCTTTGTGGACAAAGATCATCCTGATTACGTGTACCGGTTAGACAAAGCTGTTTATGGACTGAAGCAAGCTCCCAGGGCTTGGTATGAGACGCTGACATCGTATCTGCTTGAAAATGGATACAGACGAGGAGCAATCGACAACACTCTCTTCATCAAAAACAAAGGCTCAGATATGGTTCTTGTTCAAATTTATGTCGATGACATTATTTTTGGCTCTCCAAATGAGACACTGAGCAAGGAATTTGCAGAGATCATGTCTCAAAGGTTCGAAATGAGCATGATGGGAAAGATGACCTTTTTCTTAGGTCTTGAGGTTCAGCAACAAAAGACAAGTATTTCCATTTGTCAAAGTAAATATATTTCTGACCTGCTTGTTAAGTATTCTCTCAGTGACTGCAAACCAGCCTCTACCCCAGTATCTAAGACTGATAAGCTACACGCTGATCCAACTGGAACAGATGTCAATCTTTCTCTGTATCGAGGAATGATTGGATCCCTCTTATATCTCACAGCAAGTCGTCCTGATATCATGTTTGGAACCATTCTCTGTGCTCGATTCCAAGCTAATCCCAAAGAATCTCATCTCATGGCTGTCAAACGTATTTTTCGATACTTAAAGGGAACTCAAAACCTTGCACTGTGGTATCCTCGCGACTCAACATTTGAACTTTATGGATACACTGACTCAAATTATGCAGGATGCAATTTAGACAAAAAGAGTACATCTGGTGGATGTCACTTCCTTGGCAACCGTCTCATCAGCTGGTCTAGCAAGAAGCAAACATCAGTTGCCATCTCAACTGCAGAAGCTGAGTATGTTGCCGCTGGGAGATGCTGTGCTCAGCTCTTATGGATTCAAAATCAGCTTCTCGACTATGGGTTCAAGTTCTCAAAGACTCCCATCTATTGTGAGAACACCAGTGCCATTCAGATCACACAAAATCCTGTTCAGCACTCAAAGACAAAGCATATCGAGATCAGACATCACTTCATCAGAGATAATGTTGAAAAAGGAAAAGTTGTTCTTGAACATGTCAAGACTTCGGAGCAACTTGCTGATATCTTCACAAAGGCACTGGATTCTCAATCAACTGCTTACATTATTCGAGAGCTGGGAATGATTTCCTTGTAATTAATTTTGATGTTTAATTGTACTAATGTTTGATTTTGTCTTATAAGCTGATGTACATTGTGCTGATGATGACATACTGATGATACTTGCTACTGAGCACTTTGGTTTGATTTCTTATCTCTATCTCTTCCTCAAATCTTCTAAATAAAAGTTGAATGATTCACTGTATTAAACCATACACTGATAACGACTTGAAACTCTTTGCCGATGGTTAGATCAAAACACCAAGATCTATCACACGCAACTACCCCTTCTTACCAATCTTACATTGACTCTGTGATTCAGTGTGCCAAAACACACACTGATGAGAATCTAAAATCTTTGCCGATGGTTAGATCAAAACACCAAGATCTATCACACGCAACTACCCCTTCTTACCAATCTTACACTGATTCTGTGATTCAGTGTGCAAAAACACACGCTGATGAGATTCTAAAAATCTTTACCGATGGTTAGACCAAAACACCAAGGTTTATCACACGCAACAATCCTTTCTTTACCCTCCTCTTATTCAGTGTCTAATGATTCAGTAAGATACACCACTCACTAATGAAATCACAAAAACTCCGTGCCGATGGTTAGATAATGTAACTAGTATCTATCACACACACCACTCTCCTTGCTAGCCCTGAATAAGCAAGTTGTACCTTGAATTGACGGAGAAATATCTTCAGCATGTAACTTTTGTGTCACTGAGCTCAGCGCTTCCGCAAACACTGATTGACGCTTCACATTCAGTCAACGGCTCTTTTATCCAACGGCTATATTCTACTCTGACAGGTTGTTACGATGCGCCGTTATCCTTAATGACGATAATCAAGCAGATCAGAAGATAATCATTACCTTTTAAAAACCCCTTTTATTCCATATTTAAACCTCTTTCTCCCTTGATTTAATTTTTCCTTCCCAAAAACCTTGAACTTCTCTCAAAAACCCTAGAATTCTCAAATACTCTCCAATGGCGGCATCTCTGTTCACATACTCCTCAACTTCTCGAAGGGTCATTCCTGCCCCAAACTCTCCTCCTCTTCCCATTCACATCAAGGCCACCAATGTAGTCTTCAACCCCGACATTCCAGAGGTTCATCGAGGTCTTGGACTCGATGATTTCGTAAATTTCTTGGCTTCTTGTCGCCTTCGATATGCAATCAGCGATGTACCATCCGAGTTCTTCCCAGAACAAGTATGTGAGTTCTACTACACTGCAACCGTTAATGAAGAAAACAACGCCATCACCGGAACCATTGGCCATGGAAGACACTCTGTCTTTATCACCGCAGAACTTCTCAGTGCTGCTTTAAGGTTACCAATCTTTGAAACCTTCTCTGAACCTCCATCTATTGAAAGATGTAAACGCATGTTTGATTGACTGGGTTATGATCACTCAAAGGCTGGTACTCGATCAGCTCTTATTTTGCGTCAGTGCATGACCCCAGGCTGGAAGTTTTTCACTGGAGCTCTATGCAAGTGTGTGGGTCACAAGTCTCGTAGTGGTGACCAACTGAGCAATTATGAGCAACAAGTTGTCTGCTCCCTTCTTCTCAACAAAAGGCTGGATTATGGGGCACTTTTCTTTGATCAGCTTGTTCAGCTTCTACGTGCAAATGTACGTGCTGATCATGTTCCCTTTCCACGCTGGATTGCCCTGGTATTCGACAAGTTCTTCGCTGCTGACTACTTTTCTCACTCTGGGAATCCAATCCAATGTCCTCGAATGTCAGTTCGTATGTATCAGGATGATCCTTTAGATACCGACATTGGAATCTCCGATCGGATGAGAGAATGGATTGCCAACCCATACACTGTGCCTTCTCTCACTGCTGACACTGATGAAGGAGGTGCTGATGGTCATCATATGGATCATGCTAATCAAGAGGTGGAGCATCTTGATGGCAATCATTTCTCCCCTCAACTGTCTCATCACATCATCTCGGACTCTGGTAAAGCCTCCTCAGCACCACAGGATTCGATGCCTCAGGGGGAGCATCCCTCACAGGGGGAGCATCAGTCTCAGGGGGAGCATCCATCACCAACAGTTCACCATTTCTCTCCAAGGATGCCTCCTAGCTCTCCAATTGTCCCAGGTACCTCAATGGTTCAAATTCCCGCTTCAGCATTTTCTGAACTGCTGTCACTGACTCGGGACATGAGTCAGCGTCTGCTTCGCATTGAGGCTGATGTTCAACAAATCAAGGAGGTTCTCCTACTTACTCCTCCCGCTGGTCCCAACCTTGATGATGCTCAAAAAGGAGGAGATACTGATGAAGATGCTGATGCTGATGATCATGCTGATGGTGAACCTCATGCTGATGGTGAACCAAATGAGAAAGACATTGAACCTGCTGCTGACAACACTATCATTCAGCATGAATCTCCCAATCCGGTTCCCGTTCGTGAATCTGATTCTGCGGGGCATAATAGTCCAGCAACTACTGAAAAGTTGTTTGAAGATAGTGAGCATGATGAAGAGCATGATGAACCTGATGACGAATGTCAAATTCTTGACATGAACTTCATTGATCCTCTCATTCCAGTTCAGCAAGAAAGCTCAGATGACCTTGAAGAATCTCATCCGATACTAGCTGATGATATTGCTGATCCCATCATTCCGGTCCAAGGAGAGGATTCGGACGTTGCCAGTGAAGAATCTCATCCGTTGTCTCGAAAGCGGAAGGCAGTAGATACTGACTTGGATCATTCTCGAACTAATAATTCTTCGTCTGTGAAGAAACCTAAGTCCATTGTCAGTATTTCAAACCTTGCCACTGAATGGAACATGTCCCCTGATCAAGTCAAGCAAATTCTTGATGAAGCCAATTGAGCTCAGCTTCTAAAGAACATTGCTCAAGCTGATGAATCCCTTATTCAGCACAAACTTCAGGCCAAGGGATCGTTTGAAGCTCAGATGCAGAAGTTCCTGGAATTTCAGTCCAAAGCTCAGTCTTCTCAACCTCCTACTGGCTCTAGTAAGCCTAAGGCTGACAGTGTTCTTGACCGGATTGATCGAAAGAGATTTGAAGATGTTTTCAATCGGCGAATGTGTGGTGACAAGATAATCAAGGTCAAAGCTTCCAAACCTCGAAACGATAAAATCCTTTCGTTGCTGATTACTTGTCAAGGTCCTCAGCATTCATATACTGAGGTTGTCAAAAGAGATGAGCTGATCAGATACGGGTTTTCGGAATGGATGGAACTGCTTGATCTGGCATCCAAGCAAACCTCAGCTCACTCTTCCGAACTGACTTGTGCTCTTCATCTACTGATCAAGAAGGTTCAGCGTTTGGATCTTGTTCCCAAAGAACGACCTCAGCATCAAGGACAAAGGTCGTCAGTTCCTAGATCTCGAAGGACCAAGTTTCATGTTGATGGTGAAGAAGTACTGGTTTTAGACTTCGGTGCTGATGTGATTAATAATTCTCTTCCTCTCGATGTTGATCCGGTTCAGCATCAATTCATCTCAGCTCCTGAACACGGAATGTTCTACCTTGATAAAAACAGGAGAATGTGTTTTCAGCGCACTACTAAGATTCCAAAAGCTCCAACCACTCACCTTGTTGGCTTAAGGCAAATGTGCATGAGTCATCAAGATCTATCAGGAGAATTTCACATTCTTATCGCAATGGAGCTGCTGAACAGAAGACAGGAGTTGCTGGACAGTCCTTACTGGCCAGTTAAAATTGAAGCTGAAGATGAGTATGAAGAATTCCTTTCCAGAGGTGTCTTAATTTAGTTTGTTTTGAACATCATCATATTGGGGGAGATTGAAAGGTCAAGCCTTGAAATATGATAATGTTTAAAACAGACTCAGCGTCAGCGTATGTCTCAGCGTCAGCACCAGCGAATCAGCAGTTCAGTTTATAATAGTTTAGTGTATTCAGTACGTTGTAACAAATCTTGTATTTATCCTGTTTCCTTAGTTATCTTGATTTATTAGCTGGCGTATCCCTGAATTGTAGGGATCGTCTAGAATAGCAGTATATATTATTCTGTATAGGTTTGTGAATAAATATACGCTTTTCACAAACCCTAATTGTCGCTTTGTGCACACGATAATCTCTTTGTGAGATTATCTTTCTTAGTGAAAGTTTTTCCTTGTGAATTTCTCTTGTTCTTATTTATAGTCATTGTTTGATATTTCGATTGATCTAAAGACCTCTTCATATAGCAATAACAATCAATCCTTAGCGTCAGAAAGCTTAGTGCCTCAAATGTTTCACCTCTAATCGAGTCACAAACACCAAGAGCAACTTGGATGAAGAGGAGAAGAGAGGAGGCAGCCAAAAACATCTACAAAACCTAGAGGGAGTCTTAGCCATGTTTTGGGGCAATAGGGTTCCTTTATATAGGTAGGCTATTAGGGTTTTCAACTAGGAAATCCTAATCTGACTACTTAAGCCCTAAGCAGCCCATGGATTCCTTTAACATATCCCTTGGACGATTTCTAATGGGCTTCCCCATAGAATTCGTCCAACCTATATATTATTAAGTAATCCATAGCCCAATTGTAATTATCTCATAATTACAAATCCAGTACCCTAAGTTTAATTAATCTCTTTTAGCCACAAAATTAATTCTTAATTAATTCTTGACTAATATTAATTAAACAATATGATTCTCCTTTAATATATTATTCTTCTAATATATTAATAAATCATAATTAAACCTTTCTCTCCTTAATTCATCCTACATATTGCTATGGTGAAGGCAACCCAAAAAGGACCATGCTCATAATTGGGTCAAGTACATACCAAAATAGTTATGGACATAGACACTAATCCAACACCATTTACACGGACCACAAGAGTTTGAGCTACCTCATGGATCAGCCGAATCTGAACATAAGGCAACGTCGGTGGCTAGATGTGGTGAGGGATTACAACTATGAGATCCTCAACCAACCGAGAAAGGCCAATGTAGTGGTTGATGCTCTTAGCTGCAAGGCTGACCTGATCAGAGACATTTGCTTGCGGATGACAGTAGTGACTCTACTATTTGATCAGATTCGAGAGGCCCAACAGGAGGCTATGAAGGAGGAACATCGGAAGAGTGAGTGTACTGTGGGTCAGGTTTCCTCCTTCGACTATGATAGTCGAGGGTTGTTGACACTACACCGTAGGGTGTGGGTTCCATACCATGGGGGACTGTGCCAGGTTCTGATGGAGGAGGCACACAAATCCCGATTTTCCATTCATCCCGGGTCAACGAAGATGTACGAAGATCTTCGTCCTGATTACTGGTGGCCCTGCATGAAGCGAGATGTAGCCTGGTATGTCGAGAGATGCCTGATCTGCAGGAAAGTCAAGGCAGAGCTCCAGAGGCCTCACCGCAAGACTCAAATCCCTATGTGGAAATGGGAAGATGTTGCCATGGATTTCATCACAAAGCTTCCAAGGACCGTACGGGGAGTGGATTCGATTTGGGTCATCGTGGATCGGTTGACCAGGAGTGCTTACTTCATACCGATCCAGGAGAGTATATTGGCCGAGAAGTTGGCCGATATGTACATCCAAGAAGTAGTAGCTCGACATGGAGTGCCAGTCTCTGTGATTTTAGACAGGGATGTACGGTTCACTTCCAAATTCTGGAAGAAGTTTCATGATGAGTTGGCTAATCGTCTGCACTTTAGCACCGCTTTTCACTCACAGACGGATGGTTAGAGCGACCAGACCATCCAGACTTTTGAGGATATACTTCGGGTGTATGTCTTGGATTTTGGTGGTAGCTGGGATACCTATCTTCCATTGGCCGAGTTCTCCTACAACAACAGCTACCACGCGAGTATCGATCATCCTCCCTTCGAGATGTTGTACGGGAGGAAGTGTAGGACCCCGATATGCTAGGATGGGGTTGGGCAGAGGGTCATGGGGAGTACCAAAGTGGTACTCAAGACGACAGAGAGGATCCAACAGGTCAGGAGTAGGCTTCATACTACTCAGAGTCGGAAAAAAAGTTATGCCGACAAGCGCTGTTCAAGCCTGGAATTACAGGTCGAGGATATGGTTCTCCTGAAGGTGTCACTTGGAAAGGTTTCATTCGGCTCAGGAAGCGGGGCAAGTTGGGCCCTAGGTACATTGGTCCTTTCATAGTTGCATCCCAGGTGGGTAAGGTAGCATACAGGTTGGATCCAGACGAACCTAGTCAGATTCACAACACCTTTCATGTCTTCCAGCTATGGAGGTGCCTGGTAGACGACTCAACGGTGATAACACTAGAGGACTTTCAGGTGGATGACATCCTGAACTGGATCGAGCGACTAGTAGCTATCCTCGGTAGGAAGTCGAAGTACTGAGCAACAAGAGGGTCGAGCTGGTGAAGGTGCAATGATAGCACTGCAAGGGCTCAAAATAAACTTAGGAGCCGGAGGACGAAATGAGAGAGCACTACCCTGAGCTATTTTCGGATGCAGCAGCAGACTTCGAGGGCGAAGTTTGAAATAAGTAAGGGAGATTTGTAACACCCGGTTCCCGGTACGTATTTAAATTTAATTAATTGTATGTTTTTACACTAGGACTCGGCGAGTTGGAGGACCAACTCGTCGAGTAGACTAGACTCTTGGACGCGGGTTTTAACTAACCTACTCGACGAGTCGGAGAGCCCGACTCGGCGAGTAGGACTATTTGGATGAAACCCTAATATTTAGGGTTTGCACCCTATTTAATCACCTTATCTTGTCCCAACCCAGCCTCCATCGTCCCTCCCAGTCCAGAGAAGCGCTAACTCGAAACCCTAATCAATTATTGAGTGTTCTTGAGCTTTACGGTGCCTTTTTGTGTGTGCTTGAAGTTAGAGAAGAAGAAGGAATCTTGAGATATCAAGAGGAAGCAAGAAGATCCAGAGGTTTTGGCACATTTCCAACTCATTTGAGGTATAAAGCTGAAACCTTGACCATCTATCTTTTAGATCTCTAGTTAGCGTTAATTTCTACCTTTTCTGAGCTTTAGAAGTGCCATATTCGGGATTTTTAGATTATCCATGGGGTATGACTTCAGATCTAGAACCATTGAGGGTTCCTATGGCATAAAGGTGCCAACTTTTTTGCCATAAGAGTCCCATGCATCTTGTAGACTCCATTTTAGGGCCATTTAGGCAAAATACCCCATGCATGAATGTCAAGTTTGTAACTTTACGTATATTATGGACCCTAGGTGGCTAGATTTATGTTTTGGATGGGTTAAACCCAACTGAAATCAACTGTATGGACATGGAACTTGGGGGACTCGACGATTCGTTCATGCGACTCAACGAGTTAAGTGATGGTTCCCTAACCCTTTTCTGTTGTGATCGAACTGGTTGAGTCTAGAAGAGGACTCAACAAGATAGATGTGAATCTGGACCTGGAAATCATGGAACTCAACGAGTTGAGTCAACCAGACATTGACTTTGACCTAGAGTTGACCTTGACCAAGGTGTTGACCTTGACTTTGGCTTTTACCTGAGTAACCATTGTAAGGGTTAAGAGTATGTAATGGTAAATTAAGGAAGGTTGTTATGTGTAGGAGTGAGAGGAGTTGATCCCGGCATCGAGGATAGTTCAATTACTACATGACAATGAGGTGAGTTACCTTCCAGTAGAAGTGGGTCTAAGGCAACAATGTCGGCCCACTAGTAGAAGCTTGTAGTTAGATGATTGTCTGTGTGATAATTGTATCGTATGACATTATATGTTATGTTCTACGTGCCAGTAAGTTATGATTCTATGTGGTAGTGGTATGGGGTGAAATAGTCCCCAATATCTGGTTGAAATAGACCGAAGGGGAGGCCAGCACCCATATATGCTAGGCAGTTATCCGGTTGAGATAGACTGAAGGGGAGGCTTGCACCCAGATATGCTTGGCTTGATATGTTATTGTATTGTATGTGGTATGATGGGGGAACTCACTAAGCTTTGTGCTTAAGGTTTTCAGTTTTGGTTTCAGGTACCCTTCGTCAAAGTGGAAGGGGATGGCATGATAGCAGCGCATTACACACACATATGATTCCGCATTTTGAGATCTATGGGATTGTACTTTGACATTATTAGTATTCCATGACATGTTTATGATATTTGACTTATGAGATTATGGGTTGATATGATATTGATTACGTTTTTCAGTAAACTATTTTATAAGTTAATTAAAAATGAAATTATTGGTCGTGATTTTTGGGGTGTTATATAGAGCTAGCCTTTCTCTTTACAATATGATCAAATACTTTAACCTTGGCTGATCCCTTTCCAAGAGAAATCTTTTTTGGACCACCATCATTACCATCATCAATGTCCATGGATATTTTGGAATTAGATCCTTTAAACACTTTTGCTTCACTTGTGCTCTTAAGCATTTCTGCTTCAGCAACAATCAACATATGTGTTAGATCAATTAGGGTCACGTCAAGTTTCTTCATATAAAATTCTTAATGAATTGACTATATGACTTAGGAATTGAAAGTAGAACCAATTCAATGGCCTTCTCCCTTAGGAAAATGACACCCATTATATCCAATTTGTCAATGTGCGATTTCATTTCCAGAATATGCGTACACACATATTTTCCATCTTGATGTTTACATGCCAATATGGCTTGAGTAATTTTGTATCTTTCGACTCGTGACATGGGGATAGTCACTAGAGGAGGAGGTCGAGTTGGAGAAGCATGGTATCTATTTCCATCATTACTAGAAGAAGGGAACATACTTTCACCTTGATCAGAATGTGGAAGATCATCTTCAGATGGTAGAGGAAAACCATTTCCAAAAGAATTAGGAAGACTGTTGTTGTCTTGACTTGACATCTATAAATGGAGAAAAGAGAATTCAAGTTATTTGATTTTAATCCTTATTTATTAACCCATAAATATATATTAAGTGTAGGATTCATATTTTCGATTCGAAGTTGGAAGAGGGATGCCATAATGAATTTCGACTCTATTTTAGGTAGGTAAGGTTTTTATCGGTTTCAATATTATGAAACTCCTAGATATTTTGAGATTTATTGAATCAATGGCATGTTTAATCTCTATTATGCTCTCACTTTTGTGATTAGGATGTCGAGGATCACAAACGAGATGTGAGGAACTATGCAAATTAGTTGGTAGTCTCGTTGTCATTTATCATCTCATTTTAATGTGCTGGTTAACCACACGTGCTCCATTAATCAACGATAATTTTGAAGACACCCATTACCACTCTTTATTAGTGCCCCCATTAGTGTGACGGTTAACCATATACAATCCACTAACGACTTATGAAGTTTAATGTGCAATTTCATGGATTAGCATACAAATTCACATTTTTCCTAAAGTAACTAAGAGTAGGATTTTAGAAAATCGTTTAGTTACTTTATATTATTATACTTTTAATGTGGTTACGTCCCATAAAATCTGTTCGGCTAATGACCCTCCACCACAAATGAGAGCGGTGGGTGAGAGTGGACACCCATTCAACAACCATTTTATAGTTCGTTTCCTTATACCCTCTTTATAGCATGGTTTCGAGAATGAGGCGTAGTAGCGATTTGACTGGATTTTCTTATATATAATATATATTAGACTTTCAATTTTATACATAGTATAAGGTGTACTTTACAACATTTAAAATTCCAAGGGTTTAATCTTTTAATAAATTAAACTTTTAATTTAATTAAATTTAAACCAATTTATGGATTTATTAATTGTTTTTTAATTAATTACTTAATTAAATTAATAATAAGATCCGTAAGGATGTATTTTAAACTTTTCAAAATACTAGGGTTTATATTTTAAATATAGAAAATTAAGAAATTAATTTCAATTTAAAAGTAAACCAATGATGAATTCAGGATAAGGATATCCAATTACTTGGATAATTATTCAGTTTTACTTATGTAAAACATTATTTAAGGTAATTATCCTAATCAATTCATCAGATAAGAAAAAATCTGATTTTATGGATCAGATCGTCCACCACATCATGGTAAACAATTACCACATCGTGGTCGAACGAATTCGCATGTCACCACGTCGTGGTGGTGGAACAGAATGACGATTCTGTTTTGCTTCTCTTTGTTCAAGTTCTGCAACAACTCAATAGAAAACAAACCCTACGCTCTGATACTACTAATTGGAATTATGTAAAACATATAAAATCCTATGTGCATGCAACCCTAGTTATATATCCATGTTTTCTCTAATCGAACATACAACTTTGAACAACAAATAAGAAACCCTAGAATACCTAGCATATTTTTTAAATTATACTAATTAGGGTTAGGAGAAACATACCTTGATTATTATTGTAGAGAATAAGAAAGAAACCTTCTTGTTGATCTCTTGGAAGCAAGCGCCACAAGTGTCGCACCTCTAATGCTTCACACCTAAACCCTAGTAACCATTGTGTCACGGGATGAAACCGTTGTTATTCATTAATGTGTCATGGGCTAACAATGTTGTTATCTATTGATGTGTCACAGGCTGACAATGTTGTTATTCATTGATGTTTCATGAGCTCGCATTGTTGTTATTCATTGATGTGTCATGGGCTGACATTATTTCTATTCGTTGATGTGTCACAAGTTGACATGATGATCTTTGTGATAGTTATTGAGCAGCATTTCAAGGTTGCCTAGGAATTTTAAAAGATATTTGTTAGATCTCCGAAAGGAGATTTATGAATATAATTAGTGATGAGTTGCTTAATATATATGTTGATATTTATATGATTATGCAATTACGTGTGTTATTTGTTATTATAACTAATATTCACGAAGCCGTGTGGTTATGAGGTTTGTTTGTGAGTGTCTTGCAAGTTAGAGATAATAGTGTCCGACTCAGATCATGTATGTGTGGCTAGTACGATCCATGGTACTAGCTTCTTGTGCCCCAATGTGCCGGTGTACACCAAAATGTTTGAAAAATTATTATTGAGAGAATTATTTTTTAGGGTGTACCTGGTATCAAATCATGGGTGTTAAATAAGAAGTAGAGTATAGGAAGAACATAGAAAGATGAGATGAGAAAGATAGAGAATATAGCAGAGTATGAGAAAAAAGGACAGAAGGTAGCATATGTATAGATTAGAAAAGGATAGAAGAGATAAATGAATGAGAAGAATAGTAGTCTATGCTATTAGAAGAAGAGTGAGATTAACATCATATTAGAATATAACTTACTAGACCTGTGGTATGATGTATTAGATACGTTTCATGTTTTCCAGGTTCAGGTAGCATCCGTAGTACATGAAAAGACTAGAGCATAAGTACCTATGATAGATTTTATTTCCTTGTTCTTCAATTAATATATAGATTTTATTATAAACCCATGATTATTGCCTGGGATGTAAAGTGTTTTAATTTTAGTAGAATTCCACATTTAGTGGATAAAACTTTGATAATTCCCTTAGATGTATGAGTAAAAAATTAGTATCATTAGAAGTGCATTGGATGGTAACCTACATAAAGTGAAAGCAAGACTTGTTGAAAAGGTTTCATTCAAACTCATTGTATTGACTATGATGATACATTTTCTCAAGTTTCTATGATTAAATCAATTAGGGTATATTATTTTCCATAGCCGTAAATTATGATAATGAGATATGGAAAATGGATGTCAAAACTGTTTTTCTTAATTGACAATTACTAAAAGATTTCTATATGATTCAAATTAAAGGTTTTGTCTACCGAAAGCACCCTAATAAAGCATGTAAGCTTAAGTGATCTATTTATGAGTTGAAGAAAGCATATCAAACTTGGAATATTCGTTTTGATGATGATATTATAAAGTATGGTTTCTCAAGAATAAAGATGACACTTATGTTTACAAGAAAACTAGTGGGAGTATAGTAACGTTTCTAGTTTTGTATGTGGATGATAGACTAATAATTGGGAATGATATTCTAACCTTGCAAGGTGTTAAGTCTTGGCTTGATAAATGTTTTTCAATGAAAGACTTGGGAGAGGTAGTATACATTCTTGCAATTAAGATATATAGAGATAAACCAAAGCGATTACTAGTTCTTAGTGAAAGTGCATATATTCACAAATTCTTAAAGTGGTTCAAGATGGAACACTCTAAGAGAGAATTCGTACCAATGGAACATGGAACTATTTTGTGTTCAACTCAAAGTGCTAGCACATGGATTGTGCTAGAGAATATGAGAGGCATCCCATATGGTTCGACAAATGGATCTATCATGTATTCCATGTTGTAGACTAAATGTGATGTATCTTGTGCTTTAAGCATGAAGAGCTAATACCAACAAAATCCAAGAGAGTCATTGGATGGTTGTGAAGAACATTCTAAACTACTTAAGAAGAAATAAAGATATGTTCCTCGTGTACAGAGGTTTGAAAGAGGATCTTACTGTAAAATGTTATGCTGATGCTTCTTTCCAAATATATTAGGATGAATGTAAGTCACAATTAGGATATGTCTTCATTATTAATGGAGGTGTGGTTTCATGGAAGAGTTCTAAGCAGTGTGTTGTAGCACGGTCTACATAATTAGAATATATTTCTTGTTTGGAAGCTGCAAAGAAAGCTTTTTGGATGAAGAAATTCATTGAAGATCTAAGGGTCATTCATTCCATCCATGGTCCCCTAGATATCTTTTGTGACAATGAGGATGCCATTGCATTAGCCAAGGAACTCAAGTCACATCAAAGAACCAGGCACATTCAATGGAGGTTTAATTTCATTCGTGATGAAGTTCGAAGCGATTATATTTGTATTCACAAAGTACACTCAGATCAGAACTTGGTGGACCTAATCACGAAGCCCATTCCACAAGCTAAACATAAGGGTCATGCTAGAGGGATACAAATTTTCTACTATAGTGATAGGATTTGATCTTATTTTAGTATTAAATATTAGAACATTATAAGAAGCAATTATTGTAATGATTGTGATATATATGGAATATGATCTTTTCATCAAATACTTGTTATGTTCTATATTAATATATTTAATCCTTGAGTAATTTAGTTATTCTAAATATCCATATTCGATCATTGTTGTGGGAAAATAATGGAATAAGACTAATATGCATTGGATTAGGTTATAGAGTGCTGTAACTAAGTTCATATGTACTTTCTGGAGAACAAATATTGGATTTAACCCATTCAAGATCACTACGTGGATCGCTATCATGAGTGATTCTTGAGAAATGTAATATCTTTGCATCCTTAATATCTAAGATATATATATATATATATATATATATATATATATATATATATATATATATATATATATATATATGGGACTTAAGTATTAGAATTGTTGTACGTTGTTGTACTTAAATATTGTTCTTTGACCACACAATTGTAAAGGCTCTTATTAGGTATGATATGAACCGTACACGAGGTGTACGTATTCAAGATGGGATTTGTTCCTTTTATGTGTTGAGAGTTAGACATCTAAGGTGCTTATCAAATGTTGAACACTAAATGAGATATGTTGTAAATGTATCTCATGTTCAACATGATGTCTGTGACAAAGGGATAAATGGTAACTTACCTTATACATCAATTGAAGCTTTAAGATCTTGGAGAGTTGGATGTTGTAGAATGACACTTCATTATATGTTATTGTGGGCGGTGAAATGTTGCTAGACGTTCACCACTATTTATATCAATTTATGATGAATCTTGTTTAAGTGGGGGATTGAAAAATTTTTATGCTCAAGAATCATATTAGAATGATATAACTTATATATATATATATATATATATATATATATATATATATATATATGATCCAAAAAGGTGACACTAACAATAACTTGATGTAAATATATTGTTTATAAGAATTTGATTTTTAATAAATATTCATAACTCTTATAATTAATTAGGAAATATTGATTTTATGAAAATATTAATTTTCAATGTCAAATATCATAATATATCATCAGATATGATCAAATAATTCATGTACATCTTTTTGGACTATAAAAACTTTTGTCTTTTAGCTAAATGAATAAGTGTTTATAAGTTATAAAGAATGATATTTGCTTTTATAAAATCTTGTTCTTTTATATACAAACATGTGAGCATGGATAGAGGAAGGAGGCATGGTCGTTGGCTTATTTTAATATAGCAGACATGCTTTAGAAGCATGACATTAAAATACGATTAAGAAGCATGGTTTGCCTAAAATGGCTAAGACCTAATGGGTAATAATAAAGGGATCTAAGGCTTGCATTTGTCTGTCATTTGTGTATGTTGTTGTTACACGTTTTTGTCATTTCTCTCTTGCTAAAAGTGTTAGAAGATATAGTTGCATTATCTCTTTAATTAATTACTTGGTTTTGACTTGAAGAATAAGAGTTGTAAAGTCTAGCATCTTAATCAAGTTGGTTATTGTTGGTGAAATCTTTAGAGGACATCTACTTTGTTCTCTACATTCTTCATCGGCATCCAAGCCTCCCTAGGACTAAAAGTCAACTAAGGTTGTTAATCTTTTCGCCTCTATGGTTTTTATAATCTTTCCTTTATTTGCATAATGATCCTTGGTGGGTATAAGTTAGTTTATGTTGCTCAAAATCTGAAATTATTTCAATTGCTATATTTGAGTTTTAGAAACTATTTTTGAATAGAAACCCAAAAACTTGAGCTCTCAAAACAAAAGGATATCTCTTGCTTACAAATGGTTCCAACATATGTGCTCTCACCATGATTGCTCTGTTGAATGTGCTCACAACAACTGAAAACGAATAATAAAGGGGATGTATGCATATTTATAGGAAAACATAGGAAATCCTAATTTTGATGGGTCATACCCATCCATAATTAGTGCATGAATGGGAAGCCCTAGTTGTCAACCAACCGTGGGATGTTATGCAAGTGCTTATAGAACATTAAACCACGAGGGATGTGCATGGTCACCTGCCATGCACATAGGAGTGCATCATGCCTGTCCCGTGACATCATAGGAGTGCTTTTAGCTACTTGGAGCACATTCTTTATAATCACTTCACTAACAACGCATACTTGGACCACCTAGAGGATTTTTTAAGGTCATCCTGCATCAGCAAACCAACATATCCATGTGAACGCACTTAGCTCCAATAGGGGCACATTTGGCTAAGGTTGCGACACATTTGACAATGCTCCTACCATAGACCAAAAGCTTGAGTTCTTTCTTCAAGCACCCAACCACTTTAAAGACTTAGCATCATTTCGTCAAGGGGAACATTCTCTCACCAAGGGAGCACATTTGCTCATCAATTCTCTAATCCAAACAAATGTTATTTATTATTGTTTAATGTCACACTACATAGTAGAAGTTTTCAAGTGTAACCGTCTAAGAGCCGTGTATAAAATTTATAAATTAAGGATCCATTTTCTCAATATTAATTTGGTTGCTTGGACAAAAAATAAGATTCTATAAACCTCATAAAACCTATTTTTTTGAAAGGAACCAGGCTCTATTTATCTAATATGATCTAACCGGGCTCTATTAATGCTTTCACATAATACCTGTCTTTATCAAACCTGGTTTCAAAAACAGGTTATATATTGCATTTTAATCAGGCCCAATAACCAATTTTGTAGTAGTGGTCAGGCGTGTTCGTTTGGATGGATCGGGTTGATCCGATCCAATCAAGTGAATCCATATTGAATTCGGTTTTCAAAACATGGATCCGAATAGTCCAAACCAAAATCAAATCTTATCCGATCCGATCGAATTACAATTTGGTTAGATTGGTTTTCGGTTTTCAAAAACCGAAATATTTTAAAAAGACATACAATTATAATATTACTCAACTTTACACAAGAAGCGAAAACAAATTATTTAGTTGTGATTTTAAATTTATAAACACTAATAATAAGATATATATATATATATATATATATATATATATATATATATATATTATAGTTAAATATTTTACAGATAGAAAACTTTTAAGAGAAAATGCATATTAATGTTTATTTTATCTACTGAAACGTTTTGAACTTATTTGAAAAAATATATTACAAAATTAATAAATAACTATAGATATATATTATAAATAAATAAATAATAAATGTTTATTCGGTTTTTTCTGGACTATTCGGTTATTATTTTATAAACCAAAATCAATCCAAAATCTAAAATAATAATTCGGTTTTGTTGAAAACCAATCCAAAGATCCGATTATCCAAACCAAATAGTCCAATCCAAATTGTCCAATTGAACAATTCGGTTTTATCTGAATAGCGAACAGTCCTACTAGAGGTGTTTTCTATAATGAAATATATAAGCATTAGGACAAACTATACATGTAACAACATCTCACGAAACTCGTTAGACGGTATTTATGTAACAATATATTATTTTATAATCAATTTATCCGATATGATTAGATTTTTTAATTAATTATGTCTATATTATTTAACATTTTTTACAATTAATGCAAATCCGTCGACTTATCCGAAACATGTTTAAACCATTACACTTGTTATTTGTAGATATTAGTATATTAAAGCATGATTGTATTTTTTTGTCTAGAAAACAATTTTGTTACATAATATAGCTTATATAATGCTTTATATTTTTTTAGAATTATTGAGTAAGTTGGTTTAGATAATTTATCAAACAAGAACATTTCCTTCTACAGAAATAGTTTAGAGAATCAAAATAATTACTTTTATCATTCAACACAGCCATTTAAAAAGCCTAACCAAAAACCATGTTTTCATTTAGAAACTGATCAATTTATAGCCTCTAAATCATTCAGTCCGCATTCAGATTATACCAAACTGCTAATTTTTTTAATAAATAGATAATTAGGGGTCAAAGTTTGTAAAACTAAACCTTCTGCTAACAATTCTGGTGGCCATACAAGACTTAGGAAAAACAGCCCCTAGGTCCTAATATATATTATTTAGCGTACCAATTGAGTTATTATATTTATAACAAAAGGAGTCTGACTTTTACTAAAATTTGATATTAATATTATTAAACACAAGATCTCTGTTATAATAATACATTTACAACTAAATTACACAAATCGTCCATGGTTGTTACAACTTTGTACTTTCACTCCGAGTACAATTGTTTTTCAACAATACCGTACTTAAGTTTAAATTTTGTTACACAAGTTGTCCCTTCATTTCTTAATGTCTTATTTCAATGTTAAATGCCTTTTATTACATAAAAAACTTTACATTTGATAAAAATGTCGGGTTTAATTGTGTACGTTTCTAGTTCATTTAAGTCGGAGGTTTGCAACTTTTTTTTTTCAATTCTACTCTTTTTGTAGGTTTACAACTTTACATGGTAAAATCGAACATATTTGTCAAACTTAAAGGGTTTACTATACCAGAAAAGGGTAAAACTGAACATATCTGACAAATGTAGGGCTTTAATGAACCAGAAATAAGCAAAACGGTATAATGGAAACAAAAAAGTTACAAACTCTCAGATTTAATAAACTAGAACTACGCAAAAGCAAAAGGGTAAACCCGAACATTTCTATAAAATTTAAAGACTTTTATGTCATTAGACCATCAATAAAATCTTAGTAAAATGATGCTTATGCCCTCATTTTGCCATTTTCGTCTCGACATGATGAGCTCGACCCCCTAACTGTCACACCCCAAAACTGGAACGGCGGAAACGTTCTGGGGTGGATGACGTCATGTCAAGTATCACAAGACATGCATTATAGTAATCAAAGTACAACAAAACATTGCATTAATAGTAATAGTTTTACATGGTTACATTACAATACATCAAAGTAATACAAGTAATAGAATAAATACAGCATGGTACTAAGCTATCTTTATCAACAGCTCCAGGGATGTACCTGTCTAATGCTAACCTGAGAATACAAGTTATTTGAAAAGCGAGTATCAGCATTTTTACAAATGCTGGTGAGTTCATAAGTATTTAGTGACATTTATCCAAATAACTTTATAAAGTAGTAGTTTAAGTGTTTACTGTGTATTAGAGTTCTTTCCAGAAAATCCCATATTTTCTTTAATAGAACAACCTTTTACCAAGACTGGTCAGTGTTATGTGGTAAAAAGTCATTTTCCCTAAATTGCTATCATTATCAAAATACTGAATTTGATTATTGAGGAAAGCAAACGACATCAGGGAATAACATATGCCTCAGCAGTGAGGACTACTGACTAAGGCAAGGAATCATAGACTCCAGGAGAGTATCGAACAAACGACACGCCTGGTTCAGTCTAACAAATAGAGACTCAGACCCCAGAAGGGACCAACAGAAAGGTACAGCTGGTAAGGTCTAAAACAGCGAAAAAAACAGACCCCAAACAGTATCAAATGAAAGATACGTCTTGTAAGGTCAAAACAGAGAAAACAGACCCCAGACAATATCAAATGAAAGATACGTCTTGTAAGGTCAAAACAGAGAAAACAGACCCCAGACAGTATCAAATGAAAGATACGTCTTGTAAGGTCAAAACAGTGTGACTCTAAAAATGAATTACCAGCATACAGTGTAAATTACCGGTGAAATATCGTTACCTTAAAGCCATGAATTATAAGGTAACCCGGGATACTCGTAACCATACTGACTAGAGTACCAGACGCCCTACGAGCGTCTAAAATATGACATTTGTCACCCATTGGCTTGGTAGGCCGGGACTGTAGCTAGCAGTCTGGGTGCGAGGTTGTCAATCCCGTATAGATCTATACACACAATGTCCGCTCTCCCTACAGGAGACTCTAGTTACCAACTAGATGACGGAGAAGGCCGTGTCCTGAAGATGTATCCCAAATAGTGGGTAGAGATTTCCAACTAGTGGGTTTCTAATGTAAGTGCTGAACTAGAGGTAGAGACTCTTAACTGAATTGACTGAAGTAAACCCGTATGTCTATGCTTGTGTACATAATATATGAGTAATGAATCAAACGACCTTCGGATGGACATCCGATCCCACTAGACCACATCTCAACGAAGAAAAGGAAATAGGGCGGACAAGCCTTCCTAAGTCCTTCAATCATTATTTATATGCATCTATACAAGCACGGACATACATCTAACTACGACTGAGTGTGTATCAAGTAGAAGTGATTCTTGTGAAGTAGGAGTGTCTAATAAGTGAAGTAGGAGCGGTCGCAAGTGAAGTAGGAGTGTCGAACAAGTGAAGTAGAAGCGGTCGCAAATGAAGTAGGAGTGTCGAACAAGTGAAGTAGAAGCGTCACAAGTGAAGTATGAGTGTCGAACAAGTATAAGCGTATCACGAAGTAGAGACGACAATAAGTGAAGTAAGAGCGTCTATCGGTATAAGCGACTACAAGTATAAGTGAAAGCGTTACTAAGTAGGAGTATAAAATAAGTATAAGCGAAGCAACAATATCTAATAAGTAAAAGTATACGTCGTGAAAGAGAAACTTTGATGAAAAACCTTTATATTCGGAGAAAATCACAATTTGTATCCTTTTGTAAAAACATGTTTGAAAACCTTTGGAAATCTTTCATAAATCAGTTCAGAATGAATTTATACAAAACAGTATAAGTAAGAGTTTTGAAACGAATGAAAACCTTTTAGAAAACCATTATAGCGTCCTACTCGGTAAAACAGTATAAAGTGTGGTAAAATCTTGTGCATGCGGGTTATCAATCACATGTGATTGATATGATAACTGGCATGTTTAACTTGTATTCCCCCCTATAAAACATGTAAAAACATTAAAAAGGTTCATTCAGGGGTATGAACTCACCTGGTGTAAGTAGGTCCGACGAAGGTGCCGTTTGGGCGTTCGGTGTCACACAAGGACTCGAACACACACAATGACCTATTTAACATATGATAACATATGTTCACATACAATTAGTATATTAATACTAATTAAACAAATATACGCACTCAAAGGAGCGGAAAACACTTTAGATAAGTGTTTGGGTGTCCCGGGTAGCGTCTAAAGGTGTGTATGGCTTAGGAATGGAGTTTACTCTCCAAGAGTAAACCCCCTAACACCATGTTTACGGCCCAGGGACTACTCACCATGAGTTTACGGCCGTAAACTCATGGTGATGGGTTCTAGGGTGTTTTAAGGCTTCTACTTGCTCATGGAATTATTCTAAGTCCAAAACCATAAAGTGTGAATGAGTTTAAAGCATGAAATGGCCCCTTTGAGGAGTTTACGGCCATAAGCAAGGGAGCTTACGGCCGTAAGCTCATATACCCTCTTTCTTTTGGTGTTTTAAGGGCTTAAGTGGTAGTAGGTAAATTCCTAAGCATTTTTCCAAGTCAAATGGGGAGTTTAGGGCACCAAATAACTCCTTTGTGGGAGTTTACGGACTAGGTACCCTTCCATGAGGGGTTTACGGCCGTAAACTCCTTATGGAGTTCTTTTAATTGCATTTAAGGTCCCTAGCTTGTTGTTGGTCAATTCTAGAATTTAATCTAAGGCTATTGGTGTGTTTAAGGGCATTTTTAACACACAAAAATGAGTTTACTCCCCATGAAGAGGAGTTTATGGCCCAAGCATGTTCTTGGGCAGTAAACTCTTGTTTACTCTTCCAAATGCTAGTTCAAGGTGTTCTAAACCCGATTCCATAAGCCTACAAGTCATATCTAAGCCTTAGGGACAATTTGGAGGGGTTTTGGGGCTTAAAAACCCCATTAATTGGTGTTCACGGCCCAAGAGTGTTCTTGGGCCGTAAAATCATGATGGTGTCCCTATTTTATGTTTTAAACTCGAATTTGTACGCTAGATAAGTTATACAACGAGTTAGGATAGTTTACCTACTCGTTTGGGGCTCGAAACGGACGATTTTTGGCTCGAATTTAAGTTGTAGAGAGAGAGAGAGAGAGGGTAGAGTGTAAAATGTATCCAATGGACTCCACTCACCCTTATATAGGGATTGGAGTTGGGGCTTAGTGGGATTCTACCCGATACTGTCGTTATACGGGGCTTTTGGTCGCACCCGATTTAGTGGTCATAATAATAAAAACTAACTTTTTCTAAATTACTTTGGAAATATAATTTAAGTGTTTTCATTTACTTTATTACGACTATAACGACATAAAAACATGAATAAATAAAACATTTATTTATTTAACGACCTCTTATTAACGAAACTTTTATACAGTGGAATATTCCGTTAACGGTAACGGGGTAATGTAACGGAATAACTTTGGATTGTCACACTAACTCAGAATGTTTTTGCTGAGTCTCTGTCCTCTGTTATCCATACTATTTCTCATCCTTTCTTATTCTTTCTCCCGTCTTGTTTGTTGTCTCCCACTCGGTTGTTTGGGAAACTCCCTCGACAAAGTGAGGTGGAGCTCGATGATGGTGATGCCCAGGGCCGGAACACATGCACTAAAACCGGAGGGACTGAAGTAATACTTCAAACCAAATTCGAAGGAGCAGATTTTCCATAACTGTTATAGAAAAACTCATTTGCATTTTATAATAATTAGTTATAAAGCAATAGTGGTTAATAATAAATGTATAGAAAAAATAAAAGATGTGAATATTTTTATTAATAAAACAACTTACCAAGTAGTAAATTTGATCATATTGGTTTGAGAAACGAATTGGAAAGATTACGAAACTGAAGCCACAATATAAAGTAATAAAATAATTAGATCACACATATTTTATAAATCTTAGTTATTTTTAACAATTATATATATATATATATATATATATATATATATATATATATATATATATATATATAAGTTCTTATATTTGCCTTATTAAGCAATTAACACCCCATGAACATTATTGTTTATATTTACTTTTAAATTTTTACAGCACATCACTTTATCAGTAAATAGTAAATGATATAGAGACTAGGATTATAGGTAAAACTAATAAGACTATTTTTTACTTTATAAACAATTATAATAAGGCTTCTTGGAGTGGTGTCGAGATTGCCGAATGCCACGTTAGGAAAATTGGGGGATTTAGTTCGGAAGAAAAGGAGGGACGGTCTGTCGAATGAGGGAGAAGGAACGAGGAAGAGGGGAGGAAGAAGAAAGAGACTCGGCACATTTCTACCAAGCTACCGAACCGAGCTCATCATGTCGAGGGGTTGGCCCGGTGTTCGCCGAGGCTATTTCTGAACCCACTTCGTCCGGCCTAACAAAAAAGCGTTTAAAATAAATTAACAGACAACATGGCGATAGGTTCGAGAAAGGACTAAAGCTGGGAGATGGTAAAAAGTTATGCACATGAAAGGAGAGTGTTGGAGACATGAGACCTGGAGACAATGTTCAATAGTGGCCCACCTGACTTCTTAGGCGACGAGCAATGACGATCTCTGACAGTGAATGTCAGATTGACGTTACTTCTAAGGCGGCCAAGAATGGAGATTTCCATCACTAGTGATCTGCGTGACTTCTTTTCTTAGTTTTTGAACTTTTCATGTTTGTTTTCTTAAAATTTGTGTTGCTTTTGTATAAGATTTCGATTATGATTTTAGTATTTTTGCAACTTTTAAATTAAAAGAGTCTAAAATATGTTCATGATAGGATAAAGTCTCATGGTGATTATGGTTTGTTAGGATTTGATTTCTGAAATATTGATTACCAATTTGTATGGGGGTTGGGGGCATGGCCTCCCTTGGCCCCTAAAAGGCTCTGCGACTGGTGATGTCAACATCACTCATTTCAACCTAAGAATTCAAGCTTTTAGCATTCTGATAGGTGCTTAAACTTATGTGTTCCATTATTTATTAGATACCATTGTGATGTTTTTTATGTTTTCCACTTCTCAATTTTGGTTGTCATAGAGTTTATTCTGTATGGTAATAAATTGACAATTCACTTTTATATATATATATATATATATATATATATATATCTATATATATATATATATATATATATATATATAGAGAGAGAGAGAGAGAGAAAGAGAGGAAGGATCATTTGAGAACTCATAGTTTCCTAAGAACCCGTGAACTAAGGTGAAACGTTAGATCAGAAAAACAGATGACCAAGATCATTTGTGGCATATATGTAAATAAAAAAAACTTATAGGAGCGGGTCTATCTTAACTTAGAAAGGCAATGGTATTATAGTAAACAACAATGTTGCTCTATCTCGATGAAAATTGCCCTAAATATACATACTATATGTATCGTCTTCCTCGCGTCCAACCGCCTCCATCTCCTCCGATCGACGCCATTCCCCCTCTTCATTCCAAACCAAAAGACGATTACAGGTTCACCGTCTTCAAAACTAACCTCCGCCTCACAAAGTGTCACCAGAAGCTTGATCACTCATTTCAACCTAAGAATTCAAGCTTTTAGCATTCTGATAGGTGCTTAAACTTATGTGTTCCATTATTTATTAGATACCATTGTGATGTTTTTTATGTTTTCCACTTCTCAATTTTGGTTGTCATAGAGTTTATTCTGTATGGTAATAAATTGACAATTCACTTATATATATATATATATATATATATATATATATATATAGAGAGAGAGAGAGAGAGAGAAAGAGAGGAATGATCATTTGAGAACTCATAGTTTCCTAAGAACCCGTGAACTAAGGTGAAACGTTAGATCAGAAAAACAGATGACCAAGATCATTTGTGGCATATATGTAAATAAAAAAAAACTTATAGGAGCGGGTCTATCTTAACTTAGAAAGGCAATGGTATTATAGTAAACAACAATGTTGCTCTATCTCGATGAAAATTGCCCTAAATATACATACTATATGTATCGTCTTCCTCGCGTCCAACCGCCTCCATCTCCTCCGATCGACGCCATTCCCCCTCTTCATTCCAAACCAAAAGACGATTACAGGTTCACCGTCTTCAAAACTAACCTCCGCCTCACAAAGTGTCACCAGAAGCTTGATCCGTCAGCAGTCCATGACATCACTCGATTCTCTGACATGACACCATCGGAATTCCGTAAGCATCTCGGATTGTGTGACAACCCGAAGTTCGTTCCGCCATTTTTAACCCTTTCCGTTAATAAATTCGTTGTTTTCAAATTTTTTTCCGTTTACGTTATTAAATTAAGTCATAAATTTTGGGTTGGTTATTATGACTTAATGGGTGTTCAAACACGACAATAACTCAAGAAAATATTCTAAATTAAAAATTAGTAAATTTTTAGTTTCGACCATAACGAGTTACGACAACTTTATCGGGTGCGACCAAAAGCCTCGTATAACGTCAGTATCGGGTAGAATTCCACCGGGTCTCAAACCCAACCCCTATATATTTTGAAGACTTTTTCCCGTCTCACAACTTTCTCTCACTACTCTCTCTCTCTAGAACTCGAAATTGGTCCAAAAACCCCCTTTCAAGCCTCAATTTGGTAAGCAATCTATCCTAACTTGTTGTCTAACTTGATTGGCATGAAAATCTATGTTTGAATCACCCAAAAACACCATAAACATGTGTTTACGGTTTGGTAACCCTCCCAAAACCGTGAACTCCTCTAAGGAGGGTTTTGAAGCCCCAAAACACCTTCAAACCACTTCTAGTGCTTAGATATGGCTTAGAAACTTGCATGCATGAGCTTAGGACCCCAAAATCATACCATTTGAGGCATGGACATGATTTTACGGTCCAAGAACATGCTTGGACCGTAAACCCTCATTCATAGACCTTAAACACCTTTTAGGGTGTTAGTTTGCCCCTAGACACCTCCAATGAACTTCCATGAGTGCATAGAACCTTAAAATCCTTCTAGAAATGCACCAAATCATACACAAATGGGACAAAGTTGAGTTTACGGTCCAAGAACATTCTTAGACCGTAAACTCATCTCCTTATACCATAAACTCCTCAAATGGGTGTTAAAGTGCCTTTAACACCTTGTATGGATTGGAATTGAACCTAGAACCTTGTATGCTTAACCTTCAACCACTAAAACCCATGAATCTTGGACAAACATGAGTTTATGGTTGTAAACTCATGTGTTTAAGGTAGTAAACTCCCAAGAACATCTTCATAGACCGTAAACTACTTTTCCAAGGCCAATTCAAGTCCCAAACACTTCCTAAGCCATGGAATCAACCCTAGAACCTTCCTTTGTGCAATGTAATTTATCCAAGACCACCAAAACACATTAAAACATGTCACACAAGAGTTTACGGCCGTAAACTCATAGTTTACTGCCGTAAACTTCTCAAATGGTCCTTAGGATGTTCAAATCTCATTCAAAAGCCTTGAAACCAAGTCTAGCATCAACCCACAAGTGTTATAAGGCCATTTAGCAACCAAGAACACCCCACCATGAGTTTACGGCCGTAAACTCATGGGGAATGGGTCATTTGGACCGTAAACTCCCAAAGGAGTTTACTCTTGGAGAGTAAACTCCATATCCAAACCATACTCGTCCACAGATGCTACCCGGGCCACTCCAAACACTTGGATTGAAGTGTTTCCATGCCTAGAGGTGCTTACTCTTATCTAATTAGTAGTTTGAAGTCTAATTAGATACATTTGTGTATCATTCCATATTACATAGGAACCTCGCGCGTTATCAAGCCCCGAACTGACACTTAGCATCCGAATCGACTCGTTTTCTCGACTGGTGAGTTCATACCCTTACCCTTTTTCAATGTTTTTCACTGTTTTCAGGGGGAATACAAGCAAAGTACAAGGAATACTTGTACTCAAAAACTTGTTTTACATGTGTTGTGTTTCATATTTCATATGCTTTTAATGTTGACAATCATAACAGATAACCGTTTGAACTTGCGGAACACATTATCATATTATTTGTGAAAAACGTTATAAAATGTTGTATTTTATATTTTCACAAATGGTTTTTCCACATTACAGCAGTTAAAAGCATAACATTATAACTTTGAACATGAAACTTAGTACACTGTTTGTCCTCGGTAACACTCCACAGAGATACGCTAGTGGAGGATCATTGTTTGTAACAGTATCTTTCTGTATTATTACTAGTAGAAAAACCATTCTTTAAATTGGAGACACGTCCTCGGAGAACACTCCACAAAGATACGCGAGTGGAGGACCGCACCAGTAACAAGAATCTCTTAGATAGGGAGCGTGACTTGAGTGTATAGATCTATATGGGGCTGACTACGCCACACCTGGCTACTAGCTACAGCCGAACCGAAAGGTTCAAGGGTGACGAAAGTCATAAAGTGATATGGACTACATATTGCCATATCTAGTCTATCGTATGGTTATGGAACTCGCAATTTCGGTAACATATATTTACTTGTTAGTAATTTGTTTACTTTATACTTATTAGTTTTATGTGCATGTTAAAACTAATACTGTAACATCCCCCTCTGGCACGTATCACAATATTTTCCGCTTTGGGCCACTCGACACGAGGACTTCCCAGGGGGTCACCCATCCTGGTACTACTCCCGCCCGAGCACGCTTAACTGCAGAGTTCTTATGGCATCTGCTGCCCTCACGACTTTAAAACGCGTTGTGATAGGGAAGGTATCCACACCCCTTATAAGGAATGCTTAATTCTCCTTCCCAGCTGATGTGGGATCAGATCTAACCCACTTTCACCCCCCATTATAGGGTTCGACGTCCCCGTCGAACACATCGACCCGTGCCCTGGCTCTGATACCATTTGTAACATCCCCCTCTGACACGTATCACAATATTGTCCGCTTTGGGCCACTTGGCACGAGGACTTCCCAGGGGGTCACCCATCCTGGTACTACTCCCGCCCGAGCACGCTTAACTGTAGAGTTCTTATGGGATATGCTGCCCTCACGGCTTTAAAACGCGTTGTGATAGGGTAGGTATCCACACCCCTTATAAGGAATGCTTAGTTCTCCTTCCCAGCCGATGTGGGATCAGATCGAACACAATATTATATATATATATATATATATATATATATATATACATATATATATATATACATATATATATATATATATATATATATATATATATATATACTAGATGGTTTCCCACGCATTGCGCGGGACGGAAAATTTTTAGTTATTTCAAAAAATATTTCATGCTTACAAAAATGTTGAGACGGTGTGCTTTAAAATAACATTAAAAATGATTGGTCCCTAAAAAATACATAAATGACAACAATTTCAAAAAATTTCATAGTGATTCCAACTCCAAAATTTGAATTCCTTCTAGTTTCCATCTTAATGAAATAAGGGAGTGAGCTTCGTATGAAATTGTGATCTGCAAAACCCAACTAACAAATTTGAATGTATCAATATCAACAAAGGTCAGAAAAATGGCAAATTTTTAGTATTTTTATTTAAATAGAAATCAATTTTTATAGTTTTAGGACTATATTTCCCCTGAATAATGTTTTAATATTAAAAAAAAAACAATTTTTACATTTTTAGGACCATGTTGCCCTTGCACACTTTTTATATTAATAAAATTAACCTGATTAATTTGATGTAACTTTTTTTTTTGGAAAAAACTTTTGATTGCTTGTTAACAATTTTGTGATGGTGACTGAGTCAACAATTGCAAATGTAAATAAGATTGGGAAATATGGGTAAAATAAGAAAGCATAACAGTGTTCACAAAGAAGATTGATAGAAACCTGAAATAAAGGTCTATGAAAGAAAGGTCTATAGATATTAAGCAGGTGGTGTTGGAGAGTGAAGCATATGAGGTGTTTCATGGGGCAAACAAACATGTGATGATCAAGACATAAGCAAGAGAAATAATCAAATTAGACTCATGAAATATACCCCTCCTTGTAATTTGGTCAATCTTTGTGAAGTTCTAAGATTTGGTCATCGGATGATGCATCATGAATAATTCCAAGGACATTGTACAAAAATTAACTTAAAAATCTTTTTAAGTTTGTAAAGATTTTTTAATTTCGTTTGTTTTATTCTAAATTTACTGTTTTTTCTCTAGTAATCATATGTTATTTGCTATCAATTTACAACTTTAAATCTATAGAAATCAAGAGAAAAAACAATGTTGCTTAGGGGATATGAATAAAGATACTAAAAAAGCTTGTAAAAATAAAGGTAATTGGTCTAATTAAAAGTCTGTTCTTTTTCTTTCTTTTTGGGGAAAAGCGTTAACTAAAGCATACATTCCACAAATCCAGTAACTGGACTTCAACTAACCATGTCACAGTCAAATCCACCACCTCTTGGCACTTTCTCCCACAGAAACAAAACATATCCACTTAAATTAGTTCGTTTAATCTTGCTTTCCTTCCTACCACGATCTTCCATAATTTTCTCATGATTTGTCTGATTAGATATAGATTACACACAAAACATATAACCAGAAAATAATAAAAAAAGGATGAAAGAACCACCTTAAGCCTCTGGAGCGAAACAGTGGATAGTAACATAGCAGCAGTTGCTAACAACATAAATGCAAATAGAATTTATAATTATGCCTCAACCTGGAATTGCTATAATCTGCTGCTTTCTATCTAACCTACAACCAAATATTAAAATAAAATAATAAAACCTATATAAATCATTTTTTTACTAACCATTTGGTTTTGTAGAACCTTTCTTTTTTCCCCTTTTGTTTATCATTCTTGGATCACGTTGTCGGGTACTCTTCATTCTCCGGTTGTGGCCACATCTAACATACGACGCAAGAATCAAATAAATAACTAACAGGCGTTTAACATAAAGATAGTATATTAAAGGGAAATTTAGAAAAGAATCCAAAATATATAATAAAAAAGATATATGCTGCAAACTGCCCAGAGTTACCTGAAGATGAAGAAAATATAAACATAAACAAATTTCATGAATATAGACAATGGATGAAACTTGTTTGCAAATTGAAACATTATATCCCCAAGAACTAACTGCAGTATTTTGTTTTCAGTGGTTCATATCAATGTTGGATTAAAAAATTGGTATTGTTGGTCGCACAAATGCAACTCCATAAAGTGATTACTTGATAAGTACACATGAAGATCTATTCGACATGAATGTATAATACAATTTCTAACATAAGATCTCCATGTGAAAGGGGGTTCAAAATTAAATCATTCTAACCAAGAAAAGAATTAAGGTCCGACCAAGGAGATATTTACCTGATTAGACTAATGTAAGGAAATACGCCACCCTTTGGAACCGACATCTACTCGAAAACCTGTTCCAATACAAAAATCTCAAAAGTAAAAAAAATCCATAAACTCATAAATAATATAAATGTGTTCGAATTGCAGTAATATATCAACATCCTTCCATTTATGTGACATAAAAGAATTTGAAATAAATGAGCAATTGATGTGGTGAGCCCACAAACTCAAAAGGAACAACTTACAATTTAGGATCATAAACACCTCCTTCCAACACACAAATATTATTAAAAATGTGTCCAAAACATTATCTTCAGTCAAAACTCTATGTTTTTCAAAAGTAAATGTATAGTTTTACCGAAAATACCCTTCATATATATCTTGAAACAGATTGTACTTTTGCATTTTCCTATGTCACACCGATTTCTAAATCAGCTTGTAAGAAAAATTGGTTTCATTGTACATACACCTGTCTGAAATTGACAATGGTCAGCCTACAAAATGTGGAGATAATGTGTTAGATGACGTACAAAGTGCTTATGCTATTAATGAAACCATGTGTTCTGATGCTATTATGTTGGTGCGAACACATAAATCACTATTCATTAACCATTTTACCCTTGCATTCCGAAATAAAAAAATCCTTGTATTTCATCAATTGTAAAGATACTTATGATTTTTTTAGTGTGAAAAATGTTGGGAAAAAAGGGAAGAGGTAAAGGGTAAAATGGTCATTTTTTTCTCATTAAGACCGGTTTATTATGGATTGAAATAGGAGATTGCATTTACAACTTCCAGAATACATTAATCTCTAAATTCAAACATAATATGAACAATTTCATGTCATAGAAAACAGAAAAAAAACTTTTGATTAAATTAATCAAATTCCTCTTGGATGAAAGGGATATGAATGTTGTTAAATTTGATCAAAATTACAGAATTAATGCGAATATGAACCTGAAATTTTAAATACATAACAAAACATTAAATTTGTTTCGTTATACACATCATTTTAATTTGTACAAAGAAATAGAGTGGCTGACTTGATTTTAATAATAATATTCACAATGAGATATTCAATTTGTTGTTCATACAAATCATGCAGCCAATTCGAGAAAGCGGATTTCTACTACTTGGCTTTTATAGTATGAAATTGACCCTGAAATTTATAATAAGAACATACATTTGTAATTAAATCAATTGTATGCCTCTCCATCTGTTGTTGAGGCTTTCAGAGCTCAAATTTTATAAGAAACTGGATAATTTATTTATTGGGGTTAAAAATAGAAGAAATCATAATGTGTGTTATATACTTGTAAATCCAGATGATAGTTACAACTGCTCCACATATATCATCTCCATCATCGAAGTTTCAAACTAAACTTCTTTCTCCATCTTTGATTAGAACTCGTTCGTTTTCCTTTTAACAACAAATATCAATGGATCAGATACATCTTTATGACACTACAGTTGTGAAATATGAGTATAAATAAAGATAAGAGACTTAATCTGATAACATATATATTGGTGAATACATATAAAAGCGAATTAATAGAGAAAGGCACTACCCTTAGAAATGCTACCAAAAAAAGTATTAATATTGAGGAAAAGTGTTACATTAACCTTAGATATTGCTTTTGATGATCAAAGAAGGGGGAATTGAAGTCATACCTCAACTACCCTTCTTGCTACTTCATGTTTAAGCATTGCTTCCTTTGGCTCTGGAATCAAACATTTCATCGAACACATGGCATGCAAAACGAAATAAAATTCTAATTCATAATAAAATCTTTAAATAGAAAAAACAATACATTGAAAATTCAATAATGAATCGGTTGGTTGAAGACACTGAAACCCTAGATTTTGTGTGCGACAGACGGCATAGAGATTGACCTCGGTGGCAGTGCAATGGCGCCACTATAGAAATTATCAAATCTTACCTGAGAAAAAGTTAAAAAGATGTAAGGGTTTCAATCGGAGCACAAAATGGAATCCAAAGTTTAAAAATATTTCAACCTCCGAAGATGATGGCGTATGCTGTGGCGAAGACAGTGTCGCTGGAGGCGGAAGCAGGCAATAAATTGGACACCGTGAGAGGTAGCACTTACCCCAATCAAACCCTTGAATTGACGATGTTGGAGGGAGCAGAGGGCATAAGAAGCTTCGAGGTCTTCATCTGAGGCGGTCGGGAAAGCATCGTCTGTTCCTTTAAAAAGGAACAACAACAGATGTAGAAGGTGTGAACCGGAACCTTTGGCGGTGACAACCCCGAATCTATAAAGCCCGAGATGAAGAAGAAAAGTAGAGAAAGAAGCGATCGGGTTCAATAGAGAAGAAGTGAAAAGAAGAATCGAGAGTGTAATAACAATAGAGAGAGATGAAGTGGTGGCGGTGATATGGATGAATACATAGAGAATAGATGGTTGGTGTAGAAGCATCTAGACGAATTGTATTTTCCAACACAATGAGGGTTACAGGGCAAATTGTATTTTAACAAAAGAAGAGGGCTAGATCTGCCAACTTTTAATGCAGTTTACTATTAAAGTGACACACAAACATAAATGGGGGGACCAAAAATGTAATTTAAGGGGCCAAAAGTGGCCAAAATGTCTCAGGTTAACTGTTCCTTTTGTTCACAATTTTAATATATATATATATATATATATATATATATATATATAGGGTTAGGTTATTTTGTTTTTACTAACTATTGTGTGCCAGAATGCACAGATCTGGACCATCCACTACTAGGAAAACAACCTTTTACGACGCTCATTGCGCGTCGTAAAAGGCTCAGACGACGCGCAAATGCGACTCAAGGAAGGCCCTGTCATAATGTCATAAAGAGAGACGACGCGCACTTACGACGCTCATTTACGATGCGCAATTATGACGCGCGTTTACGACACGCAATGCGTATCAAGGAAGGCCCTGTAATAAAGGAAGACGACACGCATTCGCGTGTCGTAACCTTACGACGCGCGTGTTAATGACACGCAGTGCGTATCAAGAAAGCCCCTGTCAAGAAAGGCCATGTCATAAATGAAGATGACACACATTTTTGCGTATCATAATTTTAAATGTTTAAAAAAATATTATTTATAGATTTTAAATTAAATTTTCATTTAATGTATCATAATAGAAATAAAATATCATATACAAAAAATACAATCCATTGCATAATATAAAATAAAATTTCATACACAAAAAATAAAATAAATTGCACAAATTATAATATGTCATACAAATAATCATTCAATTGTTAAACAAAAATAATACATTGCTAACATGGGTTATACATTCCTATAAAACTATCAAATAATCATCCAACTATGTTTCTTACTGGAATATGTGTGTAATTGTCTCCTTCATCAGCCTCCATGTCCCAAGTCTGATCTACCTTCCTTATCTATATGTATAACAAAGACACATAAATATATTGTGAATTTGTGATCTGATCTAAAATAAGAGTCTTGAATGTTGATTGTACCTTGTGCTTAATTTCAGCGTCTTCAATCCTTCTACACATATTTCACTAAAACAAGAGAATGAAATCCTTTTTGAAAACACACAGCTACACCATTCTATTGGGAACAACTAAGATGATGTAGTAATAAAAAACATGATATTAAATCCATTTGATAGGAACTAATATAAACCAAATTCTAATATGATTATATGTAATATATACATGGAAAAGAACGAAAAAATCTAATACCTGATATCGGAAACAGAAAAATAGGTTTTATATGCAACAGTGAAAGAAAATGGTTTTCGATTTGTGTTTGTATTTCTGACACGAGATGTTAACAGCAAGTCTCCAACAGGTCCAAGACTAACCCTCAATCGGTATTCAAAGCTAAAAAATAAAAAAGTGTAGTTTGAATTGATGCAATTGAGAGACTCACAGCAGCTGCAGTGGGTTTCTTCCCACTAAACATACTTGTTGCTGACCTTCTACCAAATTCCTCTCGAACAAATGCAATATCTGGCCCAAATCTACCAATATATGTAACCCCACAATTAAAAAAACTCATTATTATACATAAATACAATGTATTTTTTTATTAACCTACTTATAATTTCCATTATAGGATTATTAGATTGATAAGTATGGTAAAATTGCTTATGATTTTTTGATTCTTTAGCAACTAATTTGATACTACCAAATTTGTAACGCCCGTAGATTAGGGCTAGTCAATTTAGAGACGATAAGCATCAAAAATGACTTTTTGATGGAAGATTATCTAGAAGGATTAATCTTAACCAAGTTGTAGTATATGTCACAAGGTTTCCGTGCATATAAAGAACGCCAAAATCCGAGTTATAACGAAGAAGTTATGACCTGTCGAAGTTTCACGACAGAACCGGCACGACCCAGCGCGACCCAACGCGACGTAGATAGTGAATTTAAGGTAGATAGATATCTATCCTTAGTGATATAAATGAGAATTGAAGATCTCATCGATAGTAGTGCAACGACGGAAAGACAGACGAAAACGGAGTTCAGATAAAGGAGTTATGAGTTTATAACGGAGTTTTACTTTCTCGGCCTACTAAAGATAATATATAAGTAATATACTTATAATATGTTAAACATAAATTGAAAATTAGCCAATGGAGTCTAAACGAGAGTTGTAGAGCATAATCTCACCTTCGCGGCGATATAAAGAACGTCGAAAATGGAATTCGTATGCGAAAGTTATGAATTTCTGAAGTTCGGGGCGCGAAACCCCAAAACTGTCAGAGACCACGACGTGGCAAGCAGTGCCACGACGTGGCAAGTGTCCTGACACCTCCAGAAGGCCCCCAGATGCAACTTGGGATGACGCATGCAGTGACGACCAAGCCCACGACGTGGAACAAGGTTGCCACGACGTGGCAAGGGCCAAATTTGCCCTATAAATAGATTTGAAGGGGCAGACGTTTAGGGTTGCTATTTTCTCTCTTCTCTCTCCCGTTTTGCATCGATTTGCGTGACAGAAATACCCTGAAGCCCCGGTATTGTTCTCGAGCCCCGAGGCAAGTCCCGAGACCCCGAAGATCCCGAGAAGTGCGGTTCCCGAGCCGAAGCTCTGCCCGCGAGAAGTTCGATTTTTGAAGAGATCTTCCAGATCTGCTGAGGATTACTACTTCTACAAGTCGTAGTGTTGTCTGATCATCTTCTGATCAAGTGAGTGTATACAACTTTTCATAAACACGATAATAATACAAGTATGGTTTGAGTGTATTAAGTATATTGTTGTTTATATGTGTGAGTGTGTGGTTACTTTCTTCTAACGCATAAGTATGAAGTATTTGCTACGAAATACGTGCTATGTGTTTATATATTGTTGTTTATTTGAGGTATTGGTGGAATGGAGGAACTATATAGATTTTTAATGAGTTAAACTATATATGTATTTTATATCTACAAATATGTTGGGTAGGACATGGGTAGATGAGATCCATGAGTATGGATCAGATCAAGAGGTTAGTTTTTAGATCCGTGAGTAGGGATCAGATCAAGAGGTTAGTTTTAGATCCGTGAGTATGGATCAGGTAAAGAGATAAACTTGCTATTACTCCGGGAGTATGGATTAAGACTAAGTTAATTGTCCTTAGTCCGGGAGTATGGATTGGGTACAGTTATAGATCCGGGAGTATGGATCAGATATGGATTAAGATTAAGTTAATTGTACCTAGTCCGGGAGTATGGATTGGACACGGTTATAGATCCGGGAGTATGGATCAGATCAGGATTAAGGTATAATTAATTGTCCCTATTCCGGGAGTATGGATTGGGTACAATTATTGATCCGGGAGTATGGATCAGATCAGGAGGTTAGTTTTAGATCCGTGAGTATGGATCAGGTAGTTTTAGATCCGTAAGTATGGATCAGGTGAAAAGGTTAGTTTTAGATCCGTGAGTATGGATCGGGTGAGGAGGATAGTTTTAGATCCGTGAGTAAGGATTAGGTAAAGAGGTAAATTTTAGATACGAGAGTTTAGATCGTGTCGTTGTGAGGATCGATGGGGTGGGATAAGAGTTGCCTTTATACGGTGAAATTGTACAAGTTTGAATGTTCTATATTTATAAATATATGATATAACATTGTGGGATGAAAACCCTATATGCTCACCAGGCTCCCAAGCCTGACCCACTCAGTTTTCTTTGTATAACAGGCATCAATACGAAGACATATTTCACAGAGAGATTTAAAGGAGATATAAATCAATTGTGTAATTTAAATGTAAGTTCTGTTTATGCTTATATGTCTGTATCGGAACATGACATCCCGAGTTTTTATTATTAAATGAAAAATACATTCCCTTTGAGAAATGTTTTGATAAGTTATTATCATGTCTTGTTTTGGGAACAAATTCCACAACCGTTATCTTTAAAAGATTACTCTGATTTTATAAAACAAAGCATAAACAAAATCGGTCTTTTCTGGCCGTGAAAATGGGGATGTCACAGTTGGTATCAGAGCATTAGTTTAAGCGAACTAGGAATTTGTAGGAAATTTCTAGACTTAAACATAGAATGCTAAGTAATGATTGTGAGGAGTGTGTCTAAAATATGTTAGGTAGTACACCTAAATTGACACAAGCACTAGTTCATTTTAGGAATGATGCCTAAAATGCTTTTATGTGCTAAATGTTTTGTGTGATAGCTATATTGGTGCTATTATTTGTTCAGATCTATGGTCTGTTGCCGACCGGATATGGAAACCTTATGTGTATAGGATTCTAAGCGTACGTCTACGATATTAGAACTAGCATGTAAATGATGGGTTTTGAGCATTCTAACACTTCCTAAGTGTACATGCAACCCTAATAACCTTGGATCTATGTTTGTCTAATTATCATGCAAAGTTGAATTCCAAGGTTATATTCCTATCTATCAATCCAGCATTTCTTACAAAGTCTTACAACACGTCTTTCTATTTATGGTTCTTATGGAGCTACCGGGCGTACTACTTCTCAACCTTCTGTGAACTTTTCTTCTCTTATGATTTTTGCTACTGGTTCTAACCACCCTGAATGAAGAGTGGGCGAATAAAATGAAGAACATATAAGAGATGTTGAATTCTAAGAAAGAGGGGGGATGGAAGAATTAGGCCAAAAATTAGGATACATTCTGGGAAAATCAAACTTCCGCATCATACGGCTCCGTCCCGAGCTTCCGTCGTCGGCCTTGTCATTAGACCACTATCTATGCATGTATTTTCAGCCTGGACTCTAGCACCTACTCCTATCAAAATGAAAAGCAGCAAGCTGAACGCCCCGAGCTTGTGGTCCTCCTTTGAGTTTGGGTTCAATTGGATGAATCTGTCAAGTCAAGGTCAACGTACGTAGCAGCAAGGAAATTGTTATAGCAAGCATGAGCGGGAATGAGCAATGACTTGAGTTTCGTTCTGGAGTTCGAGCGTTGAAAGTTAATACATGGGGAACAATTTTAACTTGAATCATAGATAGAATAACTTACCTTGTTGTTGCTTGTGTTCCTTGAAACCTTGTGAGCCTAGCACCCCAAGTGTGATGCCTCAAATGCTTCACACAACACCAAATGCTCTTGGAAAGACTCTTGAGATAACACACACTTCTCAAAATCGGCCAAGCCCTCTAGTTTCTTTTGTCTAACCGATTTTGGTGGAGAATGGGATCTTTATATAGTGTTGGCACATCTAGGGTTACACCATGTAAACCCTAATGTGTTATGACTCTTCATTTCCATGACCCATGGGTTTGTAACTCCCATGGAGCATCCATGGAGCATCCTATGGGTAGAACCCAACTTGATAATCCATGGAGCCTCTTAGCCCACTATACAAGATATGGATGATTTACATAATCAACCCATATATTTAATTAGTTATCCTTTGATCACTTAATTAATTCCAAATTAATTCTTTGATCAACTAATTAAATAATATTATTAATATATTAGAACTTATAATATATTAACAATCTCCAAGTGTTATTTCTCTCATTTAGTCTATCCAATTGCATGGTGCCATGCAACCCAAATGGACCATGCCGGGTCGGGTCAAGTACAAGCCCGAAATAGTTATGGACTTAGACACCTTATCCAACAGTAAACGTTTCGGAGTGATAAAGATGATTTGAATATCTATCGTGAATAAGGATCTAATTTCACCTTATTGGGTGTGTAGATCAAAAATGGTGAGAACAAGAAGTGGGGTTGGAAATGCTGATGAAAACAGGAATCAACCACCTGTGGTTGAGCAAGCACTTGTTGTAGCAGCAGCACCAGAGCCGATGACAATGGCTGGGGTGCAAGCGATGATACAGATGATGTTGGATCGCCAAATGGAGGAGACAAGGCGATTACTCCAACAGAATCGTGAGGAAGTGTCACTTCAAGTGGAAGAGCCTGAAGTGAATGGAGGGCATTCAGAGGGAGGTAACTACAGTGGGACGGTTGGACGAGCAGAACCCCCAGTAGTAGAAAGGAATGACCCAAAGAGGGAAAGAAACAGGGATGGGCAGATGTATAAAAATTTCTTGGGCACCAAACCGCCAAGTCTTTATGGAAGCCCAAAGCCTGTTGAGATTATGGACTGGATCTCCGAAATGGAGATGGTGTTTGAGAGTTGCGACTGTAGCAACAAACAGAAGATTGTCTTTGCAGTTAGACAACTGAAGACCGGAGTCTTGAGCTGGTGGAAGTTACTAGCAGATATGATGCCTCGAGGGGAAGCCCTGAAGATGTCTTGGGAATCATTCCTGGAGCAGTTAAAGATGCAATACTGCTCAGAGATAGATCTGATTGATCTGAACAATGAGTTCCAGAACCTAAAGAAAGGTAAATTGAGCATTGATGATTATGCTACTGTGTTTACCGAAAAGATGAAGTTATTTCCATACTTAGTGCCATCTGAACTCTCAAAAATTGAGAGGTTCGCAAATGGACTGCCTGCCGACTTTGGCCCAACGGTCAAGATGGCAACTACTTTGAAAACAGCAGTCCGAGCAGCTAAAAATGTGGAGACCCAGTTAAAGGAAAGGGGTCTGGAGAGAAACGAAGTGGGCGAGAAAAGAAAGATGAAAGGATCTTCAAGGTCCGATGAGAAGAGAAAATTTTCGAAGTCTGATTCGAAGAAGCTCGAAGAAGGAGCACAATGGTGTGACAAGTGCAAAAGGAAGCACATTGGGGAATGCTCTAAAGAAATGACCTGCTTAAATACGGGAAGACTGGTCATTACGCCAGCAAATGCCCAACCAAAAGAGAAGTCTGCTTTAAGTGTGGCGAAGAAGGGCACTTCAAGCAAAACTGCCCAAGAAGAGAAGAGGCTATAAGGCCAAATGCACCACCAAAGCCAAAAGCATTCCACATGATCCTTGATGAAGCAGATGGCAATGCAAGGAATCAGGAATGAGGATTTTATATCCAAAGATCAAGTTATAAAGTAGCGATATGAAAAGTAACATGTGGTGTAGCCTATTAGAGGCATAGTATAGGGTGAACTTGAACTTTTGTGTAATCATTTCAAGGGATTAATATAAACCCTATTTTTGCTAACTGATGTGTTGAATGATTGTCTGATTTTCTTGTATGGTGACTTGGTCGACTGCGGGACAATACTTGGGACGAGTACGAGTAGGTTTGAAAGGTAGTAGATGCATATACTACCGGAAGCACAGGACTCGCACTTGGATCATGGAAAGTCACAAGGTTACCAAGAAGCTAGTGATTGATTCCATTTTATTTTGGTATGTCATTACCATTGTTTCGGTAATGACTAGTAAGATGGTTCCTGTTCCGACCCTAGTGATCATATTTAAATTTGAGTTCGACTACGAGGAGTATGTTACGTGGTCTAGAGGACCAAGTTAGATGTAACATCTGACTTAAGTCAGAAGGTTGAAGTTAATGCGATTGATAGTGTCGCGCTCGTTGTTAAAAGAAGTTTGCAGGTAGAAGTGTTACATGTTGAAATGTGATTATATGACATTAGAATATGAAGGAAGGTATATTCCATTTTGGAATTTAACTCTAAGAGACCTGAGTCTAAGCATTGCATCATTCGATGAGAGATCAGTAGAGCACGACCCATCGATTTGTTACAATAGATAAATGAAAGTATTTATCCTGAGAAGAAGAAGGAGTCCACAATAAGGACTTATTTTGTAACTTGGAAATTATGATTGAAAGTATAGCATAGTACGATAAGAAGATGCAAGATTGGGCATCGTCTGCGGTCAAGAAAACCATAGAGTTAAATACTCTTTCGAGGAAAACATAAAAGTTACGGTTATTACTTAGGATGGAGAGATAGCGTATGGAGTCAGTATACGAATCTTGTTTCGTTGATGATTCCGGGACGTAATCATCCTAAGGGGGAGATAATTGTAACGCCCGTAGATTAGGACTAGTCAATTTAGAGACGATAAGCATCAAAAATGACTTTTTGATGGAAGATTATCTAGAAGGATTAATCTTAACCAAGTTGTAGTATATGTCACAAGGTTTCCGTGCATATAAAGAACGCCAAAATCCGAGTTATAACGAAGAAGTTATGACCTGTCGAAGTTTCACGACAGAATCGGCACGACCCAGCGCGACCCAGCGCGACGTAGATAGTGAATTTAAGGTAGATAGATATCTATCCTTAGTGATATAAATGAGAATTGAAGATCTCATCGATAGTAGTGCAACGACGGAAAGACAGACGAAAACGGAGTTCAGATAAAGGAGTTATGAGTTTATAACGGAGTTTTCCTGTCCCGACCTACTAAAGATAATATATAAGTAATATACTTATAATATATTAAAAATAAATTCAAAATTAGCCAATGGAGTCTAAACGATAGTTGTAGAACATAATCTCACCTTCGCGGCGATATAAAGAACGTCGAAAACGGAGTTCGTATGCGAAAGTTATGAATTTCTGAAGTTCGGGGCGCGAAACCCCAAAACTGTCAGAGACCACGACGTGGCAAGCAGTGCCACGACGTGGCAAATGTCCTGACACCTCTGGAAGGCCCCCAGATGCAACTTGGGATGACGCATGCAGTGACGACCAAGCCCACGACGTGGAACAAGGTTGCCACGACGTGGCAAGGGCCAAATTTGCCCTATAAATAGATTTGAAGGGCCAGACGTTTAGGGTTGCTATTTTCTCTCTTCTCTCTCCCGTTTTGCATCGATTTGCGTGACAGAAATACCCTGAAGCCCCGGTATTGTTCTCGAGCCCCGAGGCAAGTCCCGAGACCCCGAAGATCCCGAGAAGTGCGGTTCCCGAGCCGAAGCTCTGCCCGCGAGAAGTTCGATTTTTGAAGAGATCTTCCAGATCTACTGAGGATTACTACTTCTGCAAGTCGTAGTGCTGTCCGATCATCTTCTGATCAAGTGAGTGTATACAACTTTTCATAAACACGATAATAATACAAGTATGGTTTGAGTGTATTAAGTATATTGTTGTTTATATGTATGAGTGTGTGGTTACTTTCTTCTAACGCATAAGTATGAAGTATTTGCTACGAAATACGTGCTATGTGTTTATATATTGTTGTTTATTTGAGGTATTGGTGGAATGGAGGAACTATATAGATTTTTAATGAGTTAAACTATATATGTATTTTATATCTACAAATATGTTGGGTAGGACATGGGTAGATGAGATCCATGAGTATGGATCAGATCAAGAGGTTAGTTTTTAGATCCGTGAGTAGGGATCAGATCAAGAGGTTAGTTTTAGATCCGTGAATATGGATCAGGTAAAGAGATAAACTTGCTATTAGTCCGGGAGTATGGATTAAGACTAAGTTAATTGTCCTTAGTCTGGGAGTATGGATTGGGTACAGTTATAGATCCGGGAGTATGGATCAGATATGGATTAAGATTAAGTTAATCGTCCCTAGTCCGGGAGTATGGATTGGGCACGATTATAGATTCGGGAGTATGGATCAGATCAGGATTAAGGTATAATTAATTGTCCCTATTCCGGGAGTATGGATTGGGTACAATTATTGATCCGGGAGTATGGATCAGATCAGGAGGTTAGTTTTAGATCCGTGAGTATGGATCAAGTAGTTTTAGATCCGTAAGTATGGATCAGGTGAAAAGGTTAGTTTTAGATCCGTGAGTATGGATCGGGTGAGGAGGATAGTTTTAGATCCGTGAGTAAGGATCAGGTAAAGAGGTAAATTTTAGATACGAGAGTTTAGATCGTGTCGTTGTGAGGATCGATGGGGTGGGATAAGAGTTGCCTTTATACGGTGAAATTGTACAAGTTTGAATGTTCTATATTTATAAATATATGATATAACATTGTGGGATGAAAACCCTATATGCTCACCAGGCTCCCAAGCCTGACCCACTCAGTTTTCTTTGTATAACAGGTATCAATACGAAGACATATTTCACAGAGAGATTTAAAGGAGATATAAATCAATTGTGTAATTTAAATGTAAGTTCTGTTTATGCTTATATGTCTGTATCGGAACATGACATCCCGAGGTTTTATTATTAAATGAAAAATACATTCCCTTTGAGAAATGTTTTGATAAGTTATTATCATGTCTTGTTTTGGGAACAAATTCCGCAACCGTTATCTTTAAAAGATTACTCTGATTTTATAAAACAAAGCATAAACAAAATCAGTTTTTTCTGGCCGTGAAAATGGGGATGTCACAAAATTCCTTATATACCCTTGTTTGATGTATTACTTTCCTGCCTCTATGAGACACATTTTGTAATCAATTACCTGACATTGCAGCCTTTATATTCTCTAGAATTCAAGCAGTTCACTTAGTCTTTTATGGAAAAAAATATCTAACCAAAGCATTTCATCAAAAAATATCCAACAGCTCTCGTGGCAGCAACCCCCTTTTGATTCACCCCGCCACCTGTAGTCCCGTCAACCACTTCACTTGTCTGAGCTAGTGCCACTTTGCTTTGTTCGTATAGTTCCAACATTTGTTTGCTCACATCTGAAAGAAAAAAACAAAAAAACGAACAATGATGACGACGACGAATATTTATATTAGTTTATAAGGGCAGAATTGGAAAAAGGAAAGGAGAGGGACCATCTAGATGATCATGCTTTAGCTAAAATTGAGAAAATATACATTAGAGGAAATAAGGCTGCAGTTTGAGGATTGGAAAAATGACGAATATTTATATTTGTTTTTGTCTTTAGACATTTCTGGTTACATGAGTATAGGGCTGCAGTTTGAGATTGGTAGAAATAAAAATAACATGAAATATCAAGTTTCTATTAATTTTGTTGACAATCATCTTTAAAATATAGCTTACCTTTTCTAAAAATTTAGCCAGTTCCTCCAGCCATTGTCTCTTAGACTTTTCCCTTCTAGCACTTCAACTAGGGTTCTAGGGATTCATACCAAATGTTAACTGGTATCATGGAAAATAAATAGTAGCCATACCACCGAAGTTGTTGGACATCTATTTCTCTCTTCAAGACCTAAACAAAAAAGAAAGAAAATCTTAAGGGTATTAACAAGGGGAACTGTTACTTCCACGGACATTTTTGATACTACACTGATGCATACCAAGCACCTTTTGACAGTGCATCAGATGCAGGTTGTGACCTCCCAAAATCACCTGCTCACATTAATTTTCTTTTTAACTAATAATATGACATTATAAACCAACAAGATTTCTTTTAACATTAAACATTTCTATTTATTAATCAAAATTTGCAGAGAGAATACCTTCTCTTTCCTCTTCTAGAACATCAGGTTTTACTGAACTACCCACAAGAGGTACTCCATTAGGGAATTACATATCCTCCAACCTATCACACATTAAATTTGGGTATTACAGTACATATATTTTTATATATTTAACTTTTGAGACTTCAAATCACTATGTACCTCTTTTTTATTGTACCACGGTCTCCAAGCAGTCTCTACTGGAAGCTTCAACTTGTTTACAGAGTACCTACCTTGAGGATGTTACTAGGACCCGTTCATCTGTGTCACCACTGCGAATTCATCATGAATCAAATGTATGTTTCTTTTGTATATGTTTAATAAATAACTGAGAAAATAAGGCCACACTGAGAAAATAACTGATTGGGTGTTAGACTAGATTGAGTTACCTGTATATCCAGACACTAATTCCATGTTTCTGGATACTTCCATCACAGAATGGTGCATAGATGTTGTAAATATCAATCTCACCATATTCACTACCTGATTAGCTTTGATAATGAAAACACTCTGCTGAGAAATTCTCAGAACCATAGCCACAATACTCGTTGATCCCTGCATTTGTCTCATCATAGTTTAGAGCATGTGTCCAGTAGTAGTAGTCATAAATCCCTTCATCAGTTGCATTGTCATCTATCACAGCATTCCCAATTTACACAATCACAATACAAAACACCCATTGGTTGTATTCGTGCTTATGTGGCGTCTGTTACATGTGACAAGACTTGTTTTGTCTTGTTTCGTCTGCTAACTACTTACCGCAATCCCACAAAGATTAATGTTTGTTCTGTTAGTTTTCTTGTTTTCTGAGAGAATGAGAGAATCAAGCTGGGGTACGTAGTGACCTGCTAGAAGTCTCACTTGTTCAGTAACTTTTTTAGTCAGCTTTACCTATTAATCACATATTAAACTAGTTAAATAAATATTAAATATTTTTCCAGCCTAAATTACCTATTAAATAAATATTTTACCAGTGTAGGTAGAAGGTCTCCAGCATTAAGTGGAGGTCCAGCCCCATCAACCATCCATGGTTTTTATTAGATAATCCGTTTGTCTGTGCTGCCTTCACTCCAGTAGTTATTAATTTGTTCAATCTTACCTAAAAGAGCATTAAAAAAAAGTTAAATTTCCCCAGTTTGTTGTTAATATCCATGACCACTGGAATGTATGAAATTTCCCGTTCCAGCTTTAAGATCTGTCCTAAAAGTAAAATCAACTACAAGAACATTAACACCATAACAGGAATAGTAAAAAAAAAAAAAGCAGGAACATTAATAACTTGAAATTAAGATTGTGTGCTAAACAAAAAATTCGGCCATGTATTCCTTGACCCAACAAATTAATTATTTCTAATTAGTTGCAGATGTGAAATCGCCTAATGGGCATTTGAAATCTGAAATCAATTAAGTGATTCATTAACTAATGTGAAGTTGTGAACCGATTGAAATCAATAAATTGAGTATAATCAATAAATTCAATCATACCAGTTGCTTCATTCGAATCCTAATTTTTAAGGAAAATAAAAAATCAATAGCAAAACTGGTAGATTTTGAGACCAATTAGACAAAACGTTGGTACCAGGGTACCAAATTGGCGTTCCAAAAACGCAAAATTGGCGACCCAAACTCCAAATTGGCGATCCCAATCACGTATTAGACCAAATCCGTTTGCTAAAAACACGTTCCAACAATCGATTTTTCCATTCAGTGGGGTCGTTGAGTTTCCGTACCGAAGTACGTTTCCGCCTACGATCGGAACGATAACGTACCATGATTGGGAACGAAACGTTTAGAACATGGATCATGGCTGATAGAGCGATCCCTGTGACTATGGGGAAGAGTTGTTGGGTTCCTCATGAAACATCGAAGGTTTTAGAGATTATGGGTTTCAATCCTACGAAAACATTGGAGCAAGTCAATTTGAAATTGAGCCGAAGGAGTACCATGAATGTAGGAAAACACTATTTCCTCCCGGATCGAACTCTGATGCCCCAGACTTCATTGTCTCCGGTTTTGCCTCCAAATCCTTCACATCTCCTGATTTGACCTATATATTCTCCTCAAAAGAGATTTTCTCCTATTATCAGCGTTTCAGGAACCCAAATTAACCTGAGTAAACTAATTTTTAGGTATTTTGATTATACGATGAAAAGTGATTAATACCTGGTGTAACTTCTCCATGAAATTTTCATCTTCCCTTTCAATTGCATCGTCGTCACCCCTTATGTAAAGCAGGTAAGTATTCAGAGTATAGATGAACATGTTGTCGCCAGAAATCGAGTGTGACTGCGTGGAATTTTCAAGGTGCTCGTTATACATTGCATTATGCCCAAACCAATGAATCACGGCTAAAATAGTAGGAAACATGTGAGGCGATCCAGGGGATTTTAAGGCCGAATTGTTGACAAGGGTAAATGTTGATTCAAACCCTAGAAATAGCTCCAAAAGGGTCAGTGATGTGATGGGGAAATGATTTTCAATGTAATATAGAGGAGGTTGCTTCGAGCCCTAGAAACCACATGACGTCGAGAATAATGAAGAAGCTAAGGGGGTGTTTGAGAGTGATGTATGTTCTTGTTCTGGATGTGTTGCTGAGAGGCATCGTTCTTGAAGGTGGTTGCAATCAACATTTATTTTTGGTAGAAGATAGGTGAAGGGAGGAGTTCAATCGATGTTTTTAGAGTGAAATCGGAGATTGGAGAGCCGAAGAGGAGAGAATCACATAAGCATGAAATGTGGATTGATTTTTTAGGGTTCAATGGTGGTGAAGCGGATAGGAGAGGAGGGAGAGGGGAGAATCGATTGCGAAGATGAAAGATAGAAGGTAGAAAAAAACAAGGCGGGTTTTTAAAATTTTGGGGATTTCATTTTCGCCCGTATCTACTAAACACGCGCGTTCATTAAAATTATAAAGCAACACTTATAGAAGACGCCCATTTAAGATACAGCGCCCTCCGTGTTCTTAATTTTTTTTTCTTATGACACTAATTTAAGGCCACGCAATAATGCGTGACTTAAATCCTTAAATTTTTTGAAGAGATGACACTTTTTTAATGTCACTCTCTTTTGCGTAACATAAATCAATGAGTGTCGTGGTTTGCGCATCGTAAAAGGGTCTTTTTCTTGTAGTGATCGGATGAAATATAATCAAGGGTTATGATTTGAGGGTCTATGATAGTAGAATAGGATAGCATATACCATATAATTACACAAATTTCAGCATAAGGACATTTTAGTCAATTAACCTATATTAAAAAAGGAAATTTTCGGATTTTTAGGGATAGTTAATTCCTTTCTTTTTTAAAAAATGAATATTTTAAATTAATTCAAATTTAAAAATCTGATTTTATTCTGTCAAAATGATAGAATGCCAACCATAAACTAGTAAATATATTTTTCGATTTTATTCTGTCATAATGACAGAATGCCAACCATAAACTAGTAAATACATTCTGAAAGAATACACAAAATCAATTCTTGAACTAATAATATAACAAATAATTACATTGTATGATTGTGATTAATTGAATAATAACAACATTCTAAAAGAAATGATTTTTAAGCAACACTTTATACATTGTAGCATAACACATTCTGGTATAATACACTCTTGTTCTATATGTTTTCTTCCTTCTCCACATCAATGTTAGCCTCTTCAAAACCTAAATCCACAAAAGAAAACATAATCAAGTTTCAAAAATTAAACAATTCAATGCATTCTAATAGAATAAAAACTATAAATTCTGACAGAATGTATTAAACACTATAAAGTTTGACAGGATATATTAGAAAAATAAAAACTATAAATTCTGACAGAATGTAGTAGAGACTATAAAGTCAACCATAAAGTATCACAAATTTATTACCAGTTAAACAAATATACTTGTTGTGAGATTGACATTTTGTGTATGTTTGACCTCTAAGCCACTTCAAAATATGCTAGCATTCTATGAGATTGACATTTTGTGCGATTGGCATTCTGTCAGAATTGTATTGCATGAGAATGATTTTATACAAGGAGCTGCAAAAAGGAGATAAACATGAGCATGATTTTATACAACATACATTAGAATAAGTAGAATAATTTGAAGTGAACATTTTATCAAACCAACATATTAGATTTCATTCTAACAAAATTGGAATTCGTGATTCCATTCTGGCAGAATTACCCTCATCATATTAGATACTAAGACAATTTTGCTACTGCTACTAATTGAAAATTATTCCTTTGGTGCTTGATATTCATGAGGAAGATAAGAAATAAAATTTTCACCAATGTCTTTTAGATTCCAAATATACAATAATGAGCGACAATAAAAATTAGAATTCAAAATCACAAATTGAACCAAAAATAATACACAGACAAATTAATTACCTTTTAAACAATTAGATAAAACACGTGTTGCTAATAATTCTGACAAAATGCATACCATAATGTTAAATTCTTTAGATTCTCTTTCAGGCATTTGAAGAAGCACTTGTTACGCATTATCATCAAACAAACCAAAATTCATCTAAAACAATTAATGAAGTTAGAATCTTAATGTGGGTGCTAGGTATTTATCAACAAAGACCATGATCCTTATAAATAGACAAAGAAATCATCAAAAAATGTTAAAAACCAATATGCGTATAACATATGCAATACAATCGTGTAATCCAAAAACTGCAATGAAAAAAGACGGAGTCTTATATATAGGCATTTCATCGAACATTTAGTGGGCAAAAAAATTATGAACCCAAGTGGGAAACTAAATTTCGTTGATATGAGTATTCGTAATCATTGTGAACTCAACTGGGAAAAAAATTCATAACATATTTATTTTAGTATTTGTACAACAAACATTCAAATATAAACAAAGTCGGCAATCAATAATTGTACAAACTTTTAATAACCCAGTCAATCCTTTTTCCTTACCAATGCCCAATATTAATCTCCCAAAAGTAATCGACCAAAATGAGTGTTGGTTAGAATTTTAAATTAGAATGGCCAAATGACGTTTAATGAGTATTTTGGTCCAAAAGAGATTAATTTTGGTAAATCAATAAGAATTTAAAAAAATTACCTGCAACTATAGATCGAGTAACAATGGTTGATAATGATGTTAGGCGGCGATGATTTCCAGCAATACATTATAATCGAATACATCCAAATCTAGCATTTAAAGATAAAGAGAATAAGAAATCACTAATTAGGGTTCATCGAGTATATAGAGTCGGATGCCGCCTCTTTGTTTCGTCGGATTCCGCCTCCTTCAACAATTGTCGTCTTGCTTTCCGTGAACCCTTCTCTGGGTTGTGACATCATAATTGTTGGCAAAGGGTGTCGGCTCTGACCACCCTCTCTTTTTCGATCACCGAAGCTTTGGAATGGGATAGAATACTTGTCGATGGAAGCTGGAGGAAGAAGTCAATGTTCTGTAGATGCCAATGAACCAAAGGGGTTATTATTAGGGTTTTAAAATACTGATTTTCTTTCCTTAATTGTAAGATTTCAATTAAATGATTTCCTTAATTAAAAGTACAAAAGGTCCAAAATACCCTTTATTGATTTATTTAATTATTTATTATTTATTGAATTCTCATTGGTGCATTTAGGCACACAATATTTGTTGAAAACATTTGAACCTAACTCTCTCTCTCTCTCTCTCTCTCTCTCTCTCTCTCTATATATATATATATATATATATATATATATATATATATATATATATATTGAGGATTTTACTTTTTGCTTGTTCCTTAGATGAATTGCGGTGAGAGAAACTGGGAATAATTTTAGAGGTTTGTTTTGTATAGAATATTATATGAAATGAGTGCACATTGGCTTTGCGGACAATTGGTTTCTTATCTCTAGTGAAAGAACATATACATCCAACACAATAGATATGATTTTCATTTTTACATCCAACAACATTACTAACTTTCTCTTTCAAAAAAACATTAATAACTTTGAATGATCAGTAGAGAAGAGATCGAGTTCATCAGAGACTATGAAGGAGGGACCAAATACGAAAAATGACCAAACGAGGGTATAAAGGTCATTTTGCTAAGTGTTAAACAATGAAATAAGACGGTAGGAGACAGAGTGACCATTCCCGAAACAAAATCCAAAGTCAGGGACCATATAATATTAAAAGTTGACCGCGAAGGCACAGACAACCACATGTTACATGTACGATTTATATAAGTTACTCTATTTTTAATACATATGCAACTCCTGATGTAATTTTACAATGTAAAAATATAATTCTTGACATATATATTCCCGCCATTTATTCTTGAAATTAAAAACATACGCATCCTTTTCCACAAGTATATGGCCATATATATGATGCCAAACCAAAACTCAAAAACTAAGCCGATGTATTTGATTGCAACTTTGTGAACTCCCTCTCAACAGCTTTTTTCAAGAAACTATCTTCATCTAGAATCATCTGAACAGGCAAAAAACCAAGATCATTCGCCATATCAAGCATCATTCTTTTAGTCTCAGCTTTGAACTCCTCCAAGTCGACAGTTCCATTTGAATCACGATCAAACTGCACAAATAGAGAATCATAGACATGAGACAACTCTTCTGGATCAGTCTTCACATCAACCCCGAAATGGGTTTCAATCATTCTTAGACATTGTAGCTCTTTTAGCATCTCGGAGTAGGAGAGCAAACCATCATGGTTGGTATCCAAGTTAGCAAATCGATCTTGAATTGAACCATTGAATGCTTCATCATCTTCCACAAAGCCAACAATGGTGGCACCATCTAATAACTCCACGCTCATTTTTGTATCTTTGTTAAGTTTGTTTATGAGGTTTTGATTTGATGTTAACAGAGAAAGGGCATATGCTTATTTATAATGTCATGTTGGTGGTATAATTATTATGTGCGTTAAAACAACGCTTTGGGCAATGGTGTTTTTAGGCTTTTGTGGTTTTTGACTCTTGGATTTGTGGTTGATGGGTTCTTAATGACCCACCTCAGGTTTCTCCCTTTCAACAAATATATAAAAATAAAATATCGAACATTGTATTATTCATTAAAATATAAGTGCAATGTTCCAACAAAGTCAATAAAAAAAGGAGTTCATGTCTAACATTTTTACATGTAACTATTTTTTTTTTTTTTTTTTTTTTTTTTTTTTGTTTTTTTTAATTTCAAAGCATAGAAAAAAATCAAGGGATTGTTATTGTAGATAAAAAGGTTATCTACTTTAGTAAAACTAAGAAAATGTATTCCAATTCGTCGCAATTTGCCCTATAACAAAATATTAAAGAATTAGAATCAATGCTGCATTACATTAAACGAACTGGTTACTAAAAAAAACATAATTTAAACTTGATATAATAAATCAGTTATATTACAGTCGAAAATTGGTATTTTTTGCACGTCTTTATGTATCTTGATATAATAATTTAAACATAATTCACCAACAATGTTGGACTCAACCGGCTTTAAAAACATCTACAATGTTGGACCCAAAAGCATCTCCGTCCACAGTCAAAAAAAAAAAAAAAAAAAAAAAAAAAAAAAAAAAAAAAAAAAGCGGAGAAGAGCTTCTAAGAAAAATCAAATACTACCTTAGTAAACTCAAAATATTTCAAAGATGGTGATGATTAGGACATTTTGTTAATACGACGATCAATTTGGTATAAGTGCTATTTTAGGAGTGGTGCTTTGTGAGTTACGGAGGTTTAGAAACGAGATTGTGTTTGGTAATAATCTTCCTTCTCGTGAAGTTTTGTTTCACAATATAGTTAATTTTTTTTTGTGGTTTGTCAATAGAAACATAAAGGTTAAGGTTTTTTCGAGTGATTGGCTCCAAACCTTTTAATGACTTTACCTTAATTTGTTATTTTTTCCCTTTCTTGCTAGCTTTAATATATTCAGCTATCCTTAAAAAAATTGGTATAAGTGCTTTTGGAAAATTTTCATTTTAGTGACCAAATTATTATTACTGTACTTAGCGCATATTTATTATTGTATAGTCCCGTATTAGGTCTGTGTTGTATTGTACTATATATTCGTGTTAATGAAATCATTCCAATTATTGGGAAAATTACCTTAATACGGTTTCTGAACTCCCTACCATCTAATCCCAATTATCGTCTCCCCCTACCGTCGGCCTCCTCGTCGCGACTTCCTCCTTCTCGGCTTCCTTCTCTTGCTTGCTTCTTGCTTGGTCGTTTCTCATGGCTAGTGATGATAACACCAACCCATCCACCAAAACCTTAAACCCTACAGGATCACCAACATCAAGGCATTCGTTCCACTTGTGCTTGATCTCTCTCATGTCAATTCCAATGCTTGGCGTGTTCTTTTCTCTATCCACTAGAAAGCACATATTAAATAACATTTTATCATAAAATAATATTACTTGGAGTTTAAAAAATAAATATTTAAAAGACAACATAAGATGTTTATAAACGACTATTCATTAAAGCGTTTTAGAACGGTTAAAATCAAGTTTTTATTAAAAATAGTTTTTATGTAAAATTTTTAATAGTCAACTTTAAAATAGTTTAATAAGCATTGAAACTACATTTAAAATGCATGTCTTTCATAATAAATAAGAGTTTTATTAAAAAGACTAAATATCAGTTTATATTGTTATAATGTCAAATGATAATAGTAGTTATTATTTTTTTACTTTGAAACCTAATATATGAAATTAGTTTCTTAAACTTAATGCAATATGTTGATATTACGTTTTATGTCTGCCAAATGCGATTTAAAACATAATTATTATCACCTTAATTTTGGTTTATCAAAATATGTGTAGCACCTGGTTCCTGGTATGTATGATTTATCTGAGTATTTTACCTTTTTAGCCTTGGACTCAGCGATTCGTAGACTAGACTTGCCGAGTAGGGACGGAATTTTGAGCACGTTTAAGTTGGAGACTCGGCGAGTCCATATTCTGGACTCGGCGAGTCCATCAGTTTGGAAGAAACCCTAATTTCAGGGGCTTGCACCCTATTTAAACCCCTTTATGCGCCCCAAGTTAGCCTCCATCACCCTCAGAGCATCATATACCGAACCCTAACCCTTTCCTTGTGATTTGAAGAGATCTTGTGCTTGTTCCTTGGAGTTTGAAGAAGAGAAGGAAGGAAAGACCAAAAGAGAAGGTGAAGAGCAAGAATCTAGGACTTAATCCAGAGTTCATTGAGGTACAATTCGGATCTATTCTGTTTCTATGCTCAAATCCCCATTAGAACACCATTAAGCTATCCTTGACCCATTTCCAAGCTTGTCAGTGGTATAGGGATCATAATGGGCTGAATAGCTGCTAGATCTGGCTTTGTTCGAGTTGCAGAAGCCTAGATCTAATACCTTTATGGGGCCGTATTGCATGAAAGCCCTAGATCTACCCCTTTTGTGTGTTTTGAGCCTTAGAATTCCCATGGATGATTATATACACGTAAAGTTGGAAACTTTATGTGTTAACCGAGTCCTAGGAACCCAGATATATGAATGGAATGCACTGGATTCAAGCAGAAGCGAATGTAGAGAGATTGCATGGATGCGACTCGGCGAGTTGTTCTTCGAACTCAGCGAGTCGAGTCGCGAGTCCCCGATTTTTCCCCCTTTTCGAGTAGGCGAGTAGAGCAGTGAGCCATAGGTGGACTCAGTGAGTCGGAAGCCAGACTCATCAATGGAGGGACTCGGCGAGTCAATGCCCTGACTCGGCGGGTCCAAGACAATCTTCATAAAACTCGGCGAGTTGTTCGTCAACTCGGTGAGTCGAGGACAGAACGTGTTCATCGGATGAAGATTAACTCGACGAGTTGTTCATACAACTCGGCGAGTTGGATGAAGGACCATTGTGTATTCAGTTAGGAAGAGAACTCGTCGAGACAATGCCTAACTCGACGAGTAGAGACGGGAGTAAGGTCAATCGGCCGGATATGAACTCGACGAGTTGGTAAGCCAACTCGGCGAGACGGGTCAACTGGAAGTTGACTTTGACTTAACTTTGGTTTGGAATCAGTCAGGGGTAAAATCCTCATTTTACTCTGGGATTAGTATCAATATCTGATTAAGTGTTTTATGAGAATATAGCCGGGGGATCACCGGAGCAGCTGTTAGACATTTTCAGATCAACTTTTCAGCAATCAGCCTTTTGAGGTGAGTTACCTCCCAATAAGGGTGGGTCTAAGGCCACAATGCCGGCCCACCAAGTAGGAGTATTTTAGAAGATGATTGTCTTCGTGATAATTATCTTGGTATGGATACATGTTTGGTTACGAGATATTTCTGTATGATATGTTATGTGTATGATAGGGATAGTTTTGTTGGAATAGTGTCTAAGCCCGTAACTATATTTGGTATGTACTTGACCCGGTTATGCATGGTCCTTTTGGGTTGCCTTCTCCAAAGCAACTTGACAATGTAATTTAAGGAGAAAGAGAGAGTATTATGATTTATTAATATATTATAAGAATAATATATTAAAGGAGAAATCATATTTATTTAATTAGTATTGGTTATGAATTAATTAGAAATTAATTTGGTGGTCAAAAGACATTAATTGAATAAAGGGGTATAAACTGTCAAATGTATGATAGTTGAGTTTTAGGTTAAGGAAACCTAATGGGCTTAAGGGGGAACGAAATTATGATGGGTATCCATCATATTTTCGTCCAAAGGCCTTATTCCAGAAGGTTCCATGGGCTGCTTGGTGGCTAAGCTGTCCATTAGGGTTTAGAGTGAAACCCTAGTAACCTGTAAGTATAAATATGACCCCTAGGGCATGAATTCGGCTACCACTTGATTCTAAGAGTACCCTAGGCCGATTTCTAGCCTCTCTCTCCCTCTCTCATATTGCCTTCTTGCTTGTGGGGTTTGTGAACCATTAGAGGAGTTGCATTTGTGACTCTAGGCTCAAAAGAAGAAGATATACAAGATCTAAGCCAACCATTGAAGAGGTAAACATCTGGATTTGATTCTATATGTTATTTCAGTTGTTTATATGCTAGATTAGGGTTTGTAAGTCTTGGAATCAAAGCATGTTCAATAGTGAAACCTAGATCCAAGCATTAGGGTTTGTGTGAGCACATAGGAATGTTTCTTATGCTTAAAACCCATCAGTGGTATCAGAGCTTTGATTGGTTTCAGTTGTATGTGATGCTTAACTGCTTTAATTGCTGAAAAAATGATTTTTGGTCCCTGCCCGACTCAACTCGGCGAGTCAGTACCTGGACTCGGCGAGTCCAGGCCTGACTCGGCGAGTCAGTTCGTCAGAATTAGGGTTTTTCGGGTTTTTGGCTGCTGTTTTGACTTGGACTTGATGCTTAATTGTTTTATGAAGTTAAAATCCGAATTTTATCTATATTAAGTGTTTATCCTTGCCAAAAGAATAGATAATTTCAAATCTTTTTAAATATTAGTTATTTATGTGATAAATATGGATTATTTAAAAATTATTTGGTAATTATCTAATGACTAAAATTAAGATTAGGTCAAATATAGATAATTATGAAATTAATTGGTTAATTTGAATTATTTGTTATTTGATCCCTTATGTTTTGAAAAGTTCAAAACTTTCCCTCAAGTTTTGAAATTTGAATTTTGTAATTAAAAGTTTAATTTTGAATAATTAAAATTTCAAACCCTTAGAATTTTTACAAGTTTAAAATTCAACCCTATACTATTATATATTATTACAAGCTTAATTAATATATATATATATATATATATATATATGTATAACTTTAAATGCTAGTCTTACCGTTAGTAGGCCTCATTCACGAAGCCGATTTATAAGGTGGGTATAAGGTTGCTGCCTATAAAATGGCGCTTAATGGGTGTGCACTCACACCTACCGCTTGCTTGACTGGTGGAGGGTCGTTATCCGAACGGGTAGGATAGGGCAACCCTCTCCTCATTAAAAGTATAATGTTGAACATAAAGTAACTACATGTTTTTCAAATTCCCATTCCTAGTTACTTTAGGGTAAAATGTGAAAATGATGCTAATCTATGGAATTACACTTCGTACCCTTGTCAAACGTTGATGGAGCGTGTGTGGTTAACCGGCACATCAATTTGGGGATGACATTGGTAGCGAAGGGTGACTCAATGTTTGTCATAGATCAATGGAGCGTGTGTGGTTTACCGGCACATTGATTAGGTGATAGAGATATTGAGTGCACCATGTTGATTCGCATGGTTATTCACAAATTTGTTTGCGATCCTCGGCATCCCAGTCGCAAATTTGAAATGCATATCGAGATTTAAACATGCCATTGAAAAGTTCAATGAATCTCAAAGATCTAGGAGTTTTCAATACATTTAAAACCTAAATTGCTTTTTCGTTTTTCATGATGAGAATTAGTGAATCGTCATTCACTTACCTTCAAATTATTTACTTTTAGAGTACGACATCCCTTTCTAAGTTGTAAATAATGTTGTGGGGTCCTAGCCCTAATTTCTCATTTGGGTGGTTAATTAGGGATTCATTTCTAATCAAACTTTGTTCCCTTCTTTTTCAGATGTCTGCAAACAACAACAACAACAACGCTTCTGGGTTATTCTCGTTGATGAACTTGTGTCAGAAAGTGACATTTGATGGTTCAAACTTCAACGAGTGGATGAGGTATATCCGCATCATCACACGCTACGAGGACAAAGAATATGTCCTCGATGAAAAGCTTGAGAAGATCATCCCAGATGTTGCTACTCCTGAGGAATTGGCCGCCTTTGAGGCCCATGAGCGTGATGCCACGAAAGTTCACTGCATCATGCTGGCCACCATGAACCTCGAACTCCAAAAGTCCTATGAGGACATGTATCCATATGAAATGCATCAGGATTTGCTGGACAGGTATCACCAGAGCGCGAGGCAAGAGCGATATGAGATCATTACTAACATGATCACCGCTAAGATGGGGAGTGGAGAATCCCTAACCTCTCATTTGCAGAAAATGCAGAGGTATGTTGATCGTCTTCTCAAACTTAATGTTAAGTTTGATGAGGATTTGGCCATCGACATAATCCTCCACTCCTTGCCCTCCTGCTACAATCAGTTCAGGATGACCTACCATATGAACAAAGAGGAGGTCTCCTTGAGCAAGCTCCAAGGGCTCTTGAGGACTGCTGAGAGCAACCTCAAAGACAAATCCGTTGCACCATCCCCTGCTGTGGCCGCTCCTGTGATGGCAATAGGTCAAGGAAAGGGCAAAAAGAGGAAGGCTCCATGTAAGAGCCACCATAAGGGGAAACCCCATGATGGTTCGTCCTCAAGTGGGACCAAAGTTGGCTCCGTTAAACCCTCTTCCGATCCAAAAGAAGCAGAGTGCTTCTATTGCCACCAAAAGGTCCACTGGAAGCGAAGCTGCCCTCAATATCTGCAGGACATAAGAGATGGGAAGATCAAGCCCACATTTGCAGGTATGTATTCTATTAAATCTAATAACTCATCATTTGCTACTTCATGGGTTCTTGATACAGGATGTGGTTACCACATTTGTTCTGATTTGCAGGGCCTAAAAAGAAGTAGGGAGATGGAGCATGGGAAGATGAACCTGATTATGGGAATTAGAAGATCGTCGCTTGTGACCAAAGTCAGTGTTTATTCTTTAGTGTTGAGTAATGGGTTAGGAATAGATTTAAAGAATTGTTGTTATTCGCCAGATATGGAAAGAAACATTATTTCTTTTCACTGGTTGTTTAGACAAGGTTTCAGATATTCTTTTGATAATAGTAATGGTTCTATTAATGTTTATTTGAATGGTGTCTTTTATTTCAATGCATTACCTTGTAATGGGATTTATGAATCTGTGATGATTGTTGATAATTTTGGAAATAATGTTTTGAATATTGATTCGTCTACTAGCCTAGACAAAGCATGCTTGTGGCATTGTCGCCTTGGCCATGTCAACAAGAAACGCATAGCCCAACTCCAAAAGGATGGAGTGTTGGAGTCATTCGACCTTAGGGACGATGACACGTGTGAATCTTGTTTACTTGGGAAGATGACCAAGTCACCCTTTACTGGCACTTGTGAAAGGGGTGAGGGTTTATTGGATCTCATACACACCGATGTATGCGGGCCCTTTAGATCCACCACAAGGGATGCTTGCCGCTTCTACGTGACTTTTACAGATGATTATAGCAGATATGGATATATCTACTTAATCAAGCAAAAGTCGGAAACCTTTGAAAAGTTCAAAGAGTTTAAGAATGAAGTGGAGAATCAGCTGGGCAGGAAAATCAAGATGCTTCGGTCAGACCGAGGAGGAGAGTACCTAAGTCTTGAGTTTCACGACTATCTAAAAGAATGCGGAATCGTTTCGCAATTGACGCCTCCGAGGACGCCACAATTGAATGGTGTGGCTGAGAGACGTAATCGGACCTTGTTGGACATGGTTCGTTCTATGATGAGTCGGACTTCGTTACCAATAGCTTTCTGGGGGTATGCCTTAGAGACTGCCGCCCACATACTTAACTTAGTTCCCACCAAGAAGGTTTCCAAGACTCCTCACGAGATGTGGATAAGGAAGGCTCCCTCGTTGGCACATATCAAGGTCTGGGGTTGCGAGGCTTTTGTAAGACGAGAGACTCACGACAAACTAGAACCTCGTAGTGAGAAGTGTTATTTCATCGGTTATCCGCATAAGTCTTTTGGCTACCTTTTCTATAGACCGAGTGACAATGTTGTCTTCGTTGCTAGAAGAGGAGTTTTCCGAGAAAGGGAATTGATAGGCCAAGAAGACAGTGGGAGGCAAATTGAACTTGAAGAGATTCAAGATCAAAGCGATGAAGGAACCTCTAACACTGGCATTCAACTTGAGGAGGAAACTCCTGTTGAACCTGTTGACGAGTCCCTACCTCTTCGACGTTCCGCTAGGGCTAGTGTTCCACCCCAGTTTTATGGTTTTCATATTACTACTGAAGGGGATACATGTATTAGTGATAGTACACTAGTAAATTTAGATGAACCTAGCAGCTATAAGGAAGCCATGGCAGGCCCGAAGTCTGCAAAATGGAAAGAGGCTATGGACAGCGAGATTCAGTCCATGTACGACAACCAAGTTTGGAATTTGGTTGATAATGTACCGGGTCGTAAGACAGTCGGGTGCAAGTGGATCTTCAAGAAGAAGACGGACATGGATGGGAAAGTGCATACTTATAAAGCGCAATTGGTTGCGAAGGGCTTTACTCAAACTCCCGGAGTTGACTATGATGAGACCTTCTCACCAGTTGCGAAGATAAAGTCTATTAGGGTGATGCTTGCCATAGCTGCGTTTCATGATTATGAAGTATCCAAATAGAGTATGCAAGCTTGAGAAATCCATTGATGGATTGAAACAAGCATCTCGCAGATGGAATCTTTGTTTTGACGAGAAGGTTAAAGAGTTTGGCTTTCTGCGAAGCGAAGATGAATCTTGTGTGTATGTCAAGGCCAGTGGGAGTATAGTAAGTTTCCTCGTATTGTATGTCGACGGCATACTACTCATAGGAAACGATGTCCCAACCTTGCGGGAGGTTAAGTCCTGGCTTGGGAAATGTTTCGCCATGAAGGACCTCGGAGAGGCTGCTTATATTCTAGGAATAAGAATAGTAAGAAACAGGGAAAAGAGACTGATAGGACTCAGTCAGGATACATACTTGGAAAAGGTACTAAAGCGTTTTAGTATGGAAAATTCCAAGAAAGGGGAGTTGCCAATCCAAAGCAATACCAAGCTGAGTAAGACTCAGAGCCCGAGTACAGAGACAGAGATAGCTGATATGAGCCGAGTACCTTACGCTTCCGCAGTAGGCTCTATCATGTACGCTATGACCTGCACTCGCCCTGATGTGGCCTTCGCCTTGAGCATGGTCAGCAGATATCAAGGGAATCCTGGTAGAGCTCATTGGGTTGCAGTTAAGAATATTCTTAAGTACCTTCGGAGGACCAAGGAATGGTTTCTAGTCCTCGGTGGGAGTGATGACTTAAGGGTACAAGGGTACAGTGACGCTAGTTTTCAGACAGATCGGGATAACTTCTGATCGCAGTCGGGCTGGGTCTTTACCCTAAATGGAGGAGCAGTGACTTGGAAAAGTTCCAAGCAAGAGACCGTAGCTGATTCAACATGCGAATCAGAGTATATTGCGGCGAGCGAAGCGTCAAAGGAGGCTATATGGTTGAAGAACTTCATTGGAGACCTTGGAGTTGTACCATCCACAAAGGAGCCGATGGAAATTTTCTGTGATAATGAAGGAGCGGTTGCCTTGACCAAGGAACCGAGAGATCGTGGCAGATCTCGACATATTGACAGAAAATACCATTTCATCAGACATCGGGTAGAAGAGGGACTCCTCGTTGTGAAGAGGGTATCATCAGAAGAGAACCCAACAGATCCCCTTACGAAGGGACTGAGTAGAGTTAAACACTTGCAGCACGCTAGGAGCATTGGGGTGAAGGATGATATAAGTTTGGATTAGATAGGAAACGTGTAATAGATAGTTTGTACTTGACATTCGATGAATAAATAAAATGTATTATTTATGAGTAAAGCTACTATCTTGTGTTGGTTATTTATCTATTGATTCCATTTTGCATGTTTTGACTTCCTGAATGATATGATTATTCAAAAGGTCCACCGTCGGTCATATTTTGGAAGTAGATATGAATGAAGACTGTCATGAATTGTTTGTAGACTGTCTGCACTACTAGAAAAAAGACCTTTAATGACGCGCTTTTTACGACACGCGATAATTAACGATACGCAAAAGGACGTGCCCTTAAAATAGTGTCATCTCTCCAAAAAATTTAAGGATTTACGTCACGCTTTATTGCGTGCCCTTAATTTAGTGTCTCAAGAAAAAAAATTAAAAACACGGAGGGCGCTTTATCTTAAACGCGCGTCGTCTGTACCTGTCGCTTTATAATTTTAATGAAACGCGCTTTTAGTAGACAAGGGGGGAAATGAAATCCCCAAAATTTTGAAAACCCGCCTTTTTTTTTTCTATCTTCTATCTATCTTTCATCTTCAACCTAACAAGGACGAGCATTGCACTCTTGATTTCCCTAACTCTTTCTCATTTTCTGATTCAAACTTGAAAGAATCGAAAAAAAATCTATCAATTTTGAAGCCTAAAGAATCACAACAACTGACTTCATTACATCTTCATCTTATTCACATTACCACTTCGAATCTCCTACCCTAATTTTCCCTCAGCAACAATTCTAGCAGCTTCGCAGACATGGCTCAAAAACCCAGATGGGGCGAATTAGAGGAAGAAGCTGATGGCGGTGACTATGACTATTTGTTGCCGCCGAAATAGGTTATTGGACCCGATGAACACGGGTTGAAAGTACAAATTCAATGACGAAGGTAATCAGGTTAAGATTACCACCACCACACGCATCCGTAAAATCGTTAATGCTCGGCTGAGCAAGCGCGCCATGGAGAGGCGTTCTTGGCCTAAGTTCGGTGAAGCCGTTCAAGAGGACGTCGGCGCCAAACTCACCATGGTTTCTACCAAGGAAATCATCTTTGAGCGACCAAGGGCTCCAGGTACGTCATCCCTAGATCTGAAATTTCAGATAATTGTAACAATCCTTTATAATTATTTATGTGAAATTGTTAAGACATATGTAGTTGAAGATTTAGGGCACTAATTCTTGATTGAAGTGACCGATTAAGATGAACGCATTCAGTTCTTTCTTTTTCTTTTATTTGACAAGTTCCACCACATATGAACTTCATATGTGGGTTGCCCTGTTGCAAAGCTTGAAGGATGGGGACCCCTAGAGAGTGTAAGTTGATAAATACCCGTTTATTCATTTATATCATTTGGCTTATGTTGTTTTTTGAGTCTCAAACATTTCATCGTATGAGAATCCGATTGGTCACCTGCTTTATAAGGAATCTTTTTCTGTAGTACTTATTTGGAGAATGAGTACTCTTCCAGAATCGATCAAAATTTAATGTACAGGTTTCATAGGTGGAGCATCAATTGTTAGAGGATGAAGAGGTGGATATACCAACTGTATCCGATTCAGACACATACTGGACAGATAAATTGCCAAGTGATTATGAAGACATAATCAAGTGGTCAAAAGGAAGTCAGCAATGGAAAACAAACAAGGAACTCTACTATATTCTTGTGAAAGGATTCCCAATAAAGGATGGTAAAGAGGTATTTTATATTTGAATGTTTAATTTCAATGTGATTGTTGTGTAGCATATGAACATGGAAATAATTACCTCCTTGAACATGTAATACACAAACTTCCTTATATAACTCCTTTCCAGCTCATACTTGATTAATAGTTTTAATTAAAAATCATATTGTTATAAGATGTAAGTTTTGAGTTTGCAATAATTATAAATTGGTGAACAGGCATGGGAGCTGTATGAGAGTGGGATGCATATTGAGCTGGTTGATAAGGCATTAGATCCAAATGAGTATGAAGAAGAGAATATGATGAATATGATAGAGATTGCTTTATTGTGCACTCAGTCACCTCCTAATCTAAGACCAATCATGTAAGAAGTTGTTTTAATGTTGTCCAGTGGGGGATCATTTAGACGACTATAGATGACCAGGCCTACTATCATTCATCATCATAGGAGGATTCATGTAGATGCTAAAGGATTACATCAGATGTAAAGTATATATATTATATTAAGCCACGACTGAAACAGGGTTACCAAGTTTCTAGAACAAATATGATTGACTCTAATTGACTTAGTGGAAATCTGTAAAGAACAAATATGAAGTTTGATTCTCTGTATCACAAGGCAATTGGAAGCATTTAGAGCTGGCTTTAATCAGGTCATCATCTTTTTCCAACATTCTAATATGCTAAATTGTTTATGGAATTAGAAAATATACAAAATAATTTTTTTAAGCTAATATTTTATCTTATTACTATCAGGTTTTTGAGGCTTCAAGTTTAGAAATATTTTCTCCAAGTGAGTTGGATTATTTACTCTGTGGGCATAGAGAAATGTGGGAGGTAATTTGCTCATCTTTTTTCTACTTAAACATAACATGTATTCTTTTTGAAAATGATATGATGTAGAGAATTCATGTTTCTTTTAAATGCAGGCTGATACACTTGTGGAACACATAAAATTCGACCATGGATACACATCCAAGAGCCCTGTAGTAATTAATGTGAGTAATTTATTTTTTTTAGCGATATTCAGGGAAGATTTATAAATTTATAGTATAGTTAATATTAATAATTTTGTTTATGTCTCTTTGTTAGTTGCTTGAGATAATGGGAGAGTTCAATCCAGAACAGCAAAGGGCATTCTGTCAGTTTGTTACTGGTGCACCTCGGCTTCCTCCAGGTGGCTTGGCTGTCTTGAACCCTAAGTTGACCATTGTCAAAAAGGTAAAAAAAAACCCCCTCAACCACCCCTTGTTTTCAAAATTTTATCTAGGTGAATTACGAAATTGCCCCTCCTCAGTCACTAACCATTTATTAATTACAACGCTCTTCAAAGCTCCAACAACACTGCATCAAATGCTGCGGGTGGAGTGTCGGAATCTGCAGATGATGATTTGCCAAGTGTCATGACATGTGCCAACTACCTCAAGCTTCCTCCCTATTCCACCAAGGTAAACAAACTTTTCATTTCTTTCTATCACAAAGAAATGGTTTTTTGATTGAAAAGTATTGTTTCCCCTCTTCTCAATAAAGACTTTGATGCAAATATAGATAAAAATGTCTGGATTTTAGACAAATATGATTAGAAGTAGTTTTGAATCAAATTGATAAAGAAGTCACAGAACCCTAAATTATCTGGATTTCTTTTACACTTGAGTTATGATGTTTTGTGGTCTAAGTCATCTTTATGTCATATTCTGTGTGATTTGGCCAGAATTCGAATTGGGATTGGAACTGGAATTCGATTCCATTCTAATACCGCATCATGTTTGCAACACTGTCTCTTTATAAATAGTAAATACTCTAACTACCCTTTTAACCTTATATCTCACAAGTAAACATATCTCTTGCATTTCCATTTACTTTTCCTCTTCATATTGTTTACAAATTCCAATCTATTTCTTATCAACCAAATGTGTGAGAGAATCCAATTTCTTGAGATTCCAGATCCTTCAAATTCTAATTCCTTTGAATATAGTTCATTTATTTGTGTATTATATTGCACCATACTTTCATTTCTGTTTTTTAAGACATTCTATTTTCAAATTTTTTTCTTATCAAGGCATTGTATTTTGAAAACTTTACCCAATTATAACATTCTTATTGTTTGCATTTACACTTCTTTACACGTCCCAATTTCAATTCGTTTATTTAAAAATTGATCATTTTAGGTTTTAGATTTTATTAATAACAGGTGAGACATGTGATACAGAAAGAATCAGCTAATAAAAATTAGATATTCACCTATTTTTCTATATTTTGTACGATAATAACATACAAAATTTGTATATTTGGCAGAAACTTTGACTAGGACTTGTTTTCAATCTCTTGTGTGTGCAAATGACGTAACTACCTCTAGAAAGTTTTTTAAGAAAAATAAATTGGAAGCAAGCATACCAGATCAGCATCAGGATCTGAGGAAGGCATCATGATATTAACTTTAGTTGCTTTAGTAGTTGTTATAGAAGTTTTGCCTTTTCTATTCAAAATTATAACTTAAAAACACCACCTGTTCCCTCTTTTCTAGCTTGTATTACTGTTGCTGGCTTCCAAATGAGGCCTTAATTGTTATAAACATTCTACTGTTAGATTTGGCCCTAATTTCTTTAATAGTCAACGATAGTGGGGTAGCATATAGAACTATTTGCTTAAGAAAGACATTATATCTTGTCCAATTTATATTTGAATTCAAGTTATGCATAATGTCAATATTGTTGGATTAATAAATACATTATACCTAAAGAATAAAGATTGTATGGTGAAAGAAAGATTGTAAATTACCAACTATTGGTTTATCATTTGCTGAGTTAACCTACATTTTTTTTCTGTAGTTTTATCTTGTTTCTGATATAGCCGTGAAAGAACTCATTGCAGTTGCCACCAACAGAGAAGGTAGGCTATAATATGCCAAAGTTGAATTACTTTTTAAGAAATAGCAACCTACTTTTAGTTATTTGTTTATTATATCAACATACAACATCAGATTCAAAAAGTGTTGTAGAGCTAACAAATGGTTCTTCAGGTATGCAATACTCTATGCATAATTATAATATAAAACTATAAAAAATTTAATTTTTTGATATATATTTTTTATTTTGTTTTGCAGAGGATACTAAAGAGCAAATCTTGCAAAGGATATTTTTTGTTTTGTTTTGCAGAGGATACCCCTCACATTTTCCCAAATTTCCCCTTCCTCTACAATGTTTTTTTGTTTCTGTGTATTTTGTGCATCAGGTAAAGTTGGTGGAAGAAAGGAATATGAAGACACTTGATTCAAATCTTGCAGCATTAGTCTTAAAGAATTATGAAAGGCAAGATGCAACTTTACTTAGTTGGAATTTGATGTAGAGAGTAGATTAGATGCAAATTTAGATATTGTAAACAATAGAATTGTATGACATTAAATTTTATGCAATGGATTGTATTTTTTTCTATATGATATTTTATTTCTATTATGAGACATTAAATGCAAATTTAATTTAAAAATTAGTAAATATATAAATATTTTTTTAGAACATTTAAAATTATGATACGCAAAAATGTGTGTCATCTTCATTTATGACATGGCCTTTCTTGACAGGGGCTTCCTTGATACGCATTGCGTGTCATAAACACGCGCGTCGTAAGGTTACGACACGCAAATGCGTGTCGTCTACCTTTATGACAGGGCCTTCCTTGATACGCAATGTGTGCCATAACCGCGAGTCGTAAATGCGCATCATAAATGCGCGTCGTAAATGCGCGTCGTCTCTCTTTATGACATGGCCTTCCTTGACACGCATTTGCGCGTCGTCTGAGCGTTTTACGACGCGCAATGAGCGTCGTAAAAGGCCTTTTTTCTAGTTGTGCTGAAAGGTTTTAGACATAGCAAAGATTTGCTGCAAAGTTCATGAGTGCTTATGAATATGAATTGAGCATTGGATTAAACCCGAGGTTGCTGTATCACTTAGTGGTGTTTTATCTTAAGTGATCACAAAACGATAACATCATATAGTCTTAAAACTTAGAGATATGGTTGTTGTTTGCTGGTTGGTTGTACATTGATAATGTGTAAACGCATCAGTAACTTGATGTTATAAAACACATTATTGTGTATGATCCATTAGTAAATAATAGATGCATATGAGTCGAAGTTGATATGTTTCCTTTTGTTCTATGAGAATAAAAGTGATATATTGGCCACTTGATGATTTGGTTTGACTTATGTGCCGGGCCCGGTCAGAATGAGGTTGATGTGTTCAACTAAATTCTATGTCGAACAAATCGGAAATCAAGGAAATACTACTGGACAATAAGCATTGTCAGCATGATATCCAGAATAGAGGATTATACGATCCCTTATCTAAAGGACAAGTTGATCAGAGTTGACAGCGAAGTATAAGAGCTACGATTGCTAATCGGATTCTGAAGTCATATGTGAGATATAGTTACTAGACTTATCCAAGTGGGAGACTGTTGGAATAGTGTCTAAGCCCGTAACTATATTTGGTATGTACTTGACCAGGTTATGCATGGTCCTTTTGGGTTGCCTTCTCCAAAGAAACTTGACAAGGTAATTTAAGGAGAAAGAGAGAGTATTATGATTTATTAATATATTATAAGAATAATATATTAAAGGAGAAATCATATTTATTTAATTAGTATTGGTCATGAATTAATTAGAAATTAATTTGGTGGTCAAAAGAGATTAATTGAATAAAGGGGTATAAACTGTCAAATGTATGATAGTTGAGTTTTAGGTTAAGGAAACCTAATGGGCTTAAGGGGGAACGAAATTATGATGGGTATCCATCATATTTTCGTCCAAATGACGGGTATCCATCATATTTTCGTCCAAATGATGGGTATCCATCATATTTTCGTCCAAGGGCCTTATTCCAGAAGGTTCCATGGGCTGCTTGGTGGCTAAGCTGTCGATTAGGGTTTAGAGTGAAACCCTAGTAACCTGTAAGTATAAATAGGACCCCTAGGGCATGAATTCGGATACCACTTGATTCTAAGAGTACCCTAGGCCGATTTCTAGCCTCTCTCTCCCTCTCTCATATTGCCTTCTTGCTTGTGGGGTTTGTGAACCATTAGAGGAGTTGCATTTGTGACTCTAGGCTCAAAAGAAGAAGATATACAAGATCTAAGCCAACCACTGAAGAGGTAAACATCTAGATCTGATTCTATATGTTATTTCAGTTGTTTATATGCTAGATTAGGGTTTGTAAGTCTTGGAATCAAAGCATGTTCAATAGTGAAACCTAGATCCAAGCATTAGGGTTTGTATGAGCACATAGGAATGTTTCTTATGCTTAAAACCCATCAAGTTTTTCCCTAACAATGATAGAGATTGTATGCTTATACCTTGTTGTTGTATGCTAGTAGTAGTAGGGGGTGGAATAGACCCCAGTTACCGGTTGAAAGATACCGATGACGATTACCGGTTGTAAGATACCGATGACGATTACCGGTTGAAAGATACCGAAGAGGATTACCGGTTGAAAGATACCGATGGCATTCAATGGTATGTGGTATGATGGGGGAACTCACCAAGCTTCTTGCTTACAGTTTTAATTGTGGTTTCAGGTACCTCTTCGTCAAAGGGGAAAGAGTCGGCGGCGTAGCGGCGCATCACACACATGATTCCGCACTGGATTTTCTGGGATCGTACTCGGATTTTTCTTGTTTCCGATGATATCGTTTTGAGACATGACCTTATGTTTTATAATTAATGTAACTTTGACAATGTTTTAGTAAAATGCCTTATTACATGCTAAATTCTAAAAATGAAATTTTTGGCCTCGAAATTTGGGATGTTACAATATGACTTTTTATCATAAGTTATATAAAATGAGTTTATTAAATAAAATGAGTTTTTATTCTACAAATTCATTAAGTCAATATGTTTTGATTATTAAAAGAATATTTAAAATTGTAATTTTAGAACTCATCCAAAACTCCAAGTCTTAAGTATGAAATAAAATTTTATTAAAAGACTGTAACCGGCTCTTAAAGCACTCTATGACTAAACTCTAAATATAACGTATTCGTTTATAAATTGATTGTGATTAACAATTTATAAAATGAAGTTTTATTTTAACATAAAGAACCTTATACAAGTGATATGATTGTTTACAAAAGGCACATGAATTGTTGGATGAATGCAATATTAATGAGACCGTATTTTTATAATTATATTTGTAAACATATATAAAACATTTTCTTAAGAATGCAAGTCATTTTCGTCACTTTTGAAGAACACTCGCTCGTCATTTTTACGGTCTTTGTGGGCGATGGGTCACCTAACCACTTGGATTTTGTCTTATGATGATGAGGTGGTTTTCAGATTTGCTAGTGGGCGATGGGTCATGTAAACACTAGTGGAATGTCGATACCATAAGTTGTTTCAAGAAGGATGACTTGATCGAAAATCTTATGTTATAAAGGTCACCTAAGTATAACATAAATGAGATCAAACATGTCAAGTTAAACAATAGTTGTTTAGGATCCCGTTATCTAGGAATTACATATTTTATGCAATTGGTAATCGCTACCTGCCGAGTTGGATTAAGTGGATGGGATAAATGTCACCTAACCGTTTATTTGTTTCGTTACTTGGATCCTAGACTTTAATAAATTAATATTTTAAAAACAATAAATATTTATTGATTTTAAAGACTTAATATTGAAAATAATAAATGAAATTTTGTTAAATTATGTAAATAACTGTTACTATTTTACATCCCTGTAAAATCTCGTTGTGGTTGAGTTTCAAGATATAGTAAATTTGATGATTATAATTTCTATAAATGACATGAACCCTTGATTAATTTCCTCATGGATAAACAAAAAATATATATATAATAAAAGATCACATACTTGAACAACCTCTACCAACTAGTTAGTCTGATCATGATGTTTTAATGGAAGCATTATTAAGATGATATTGATGTGTCTCACATCATACGGGAATAGTTGCCCTTGACATGCATAATATCTTTGAGAATTGTGAAGCATATCAGATGTTTCATAGAGTAAAGCAGATATCCATTCTAAACAGTAGAACTTGCTTCACACTTTTTCAATCATTGGATTAAAGGATGGTCTAAAAGATTGTGTACTCTAAAAGACATACAACCCAATTAAAGGAAAAACAACATAAACCCAAGAAACCAAGAAAGGGCAAAAATGATCAGTGTTGTTTATATTAGGAAGAAACATGGCACTGGAAGAGGATCTACTCCTAGTATCTTAACAAGCTAATGAAGTCTGGTGTGACCGATACTTCAAGTATCTATATCATATAACTATTTATTTTTTTCCATCAATCACTTCAGTATTTTATACTACATGTTGTTGGGACAAAACCCTAAGAACAATTTGATGAACATAATACGGAAAATAAGAACGAACAAAATTATGAAGATATGTCGAATGATCAAACAATTTATTCAAGAACATGAGGAATAAATTACACTATAAGAACAAATAAAAGTAAATCTACCCTACCTAAGAAACCTCATTATGTTTGGCGGCTACATTTTGTCTCACTCAGAACCCTAATTATGAATAATACATGGCAATATATATGGAATAAAACAAGTCTTGGGCCTTTAACCTACACTTCATCAAGGGGGCCTATTGTCATAATCCATGTAGTACTTGGAACCCTACATTCTCCCCCTCAAAGTATGGAATGGATAACAAGGCTTCAACTTCCAAAGCAAGCATCTAGTAAATAAGAAAGGATCTCGTGACGAAGAATATCAAAAGCGATCCACGAATCTTGATTCTTCAATAGTCTTCAAAAATGGGTTCTAGGATATATATAAACCAAGCACTAAAGTAATGTTTTTAAACTTCATTTTCTAATGTAATCCCAAAGATCTTCAAGAAAGCCAAACCCACCAAAAAAATCCATTTCGGAATTAAGAAACCAAATCAATTCTAGTGTTTGAAGAACCCCCCTCCAAGTCACAATGATCTTCAAATAAGCCAATCATATAATCCACCAACAAATATCATGTAACAACCCAAAGTTAAGATTCATAACGTCACTTGATTGAGCAATCACTAAAAGGCAGAGATATAAAAAATCATTAGAAGAGTTCCTCTTGAACTTTTCTGTAAAAGCCACTTCTCTATAGCACCTAGTTCTTGGTACATATTTCTTTTTATTTTTATCTAAGTGTTTTGAATTTTTGGCCTTGGGCTCGGCGAGTTGAAGGACCAAATCGCCGAGTAGAAGCGAGATGGGACACGAAATTTAAGCAATAGACTCGGCGAGTAGACCCTGTCTAGGCAAAAACCCTAATCCGAGGGTTTGCACCCTATTTAAACAATGTTATGTTGGCCACAACGTCCCTTATGCTCCCAGAACACCTCTCATTGAAACTATAGCCGTTATTGAAGCAATCTAAGCCTTGTTGGTGGATTTTAATGCTTGTGGTCTTAAGAAGGAAGGAGAAAAGCTTGAGGAAGCGAGTAGAGACCAAGGGAACCCGAGTTTGTGCACCTTCTACAATTCATTGAAGGTAAAAAGTTGTAACCTTGCTCTTTCATTTGTTAGATCCCTCTTTTGGGAGATTTAGGGCTTTTATAAGCCATTTTTTATGACCAACCATGATTGCAAACATGGTTGGGGGTTGGGGTTCTAAATAAAGTCATTAAGGGAGTCACAAGGCAGTTAGGGGCTGCTTTTGCACCCATGAAGGGTCCCATGCATCTTAAGAGCTTGTTTTATGTATTTTTGAGCTCAAAGTCCCATGCAAGCACGTAAAGTTTGTAACTTTATGTGCTAGATCGATTGTAGAAACTTGGATTTATCTGTTGATCAAAGGTTGTACATCAGAAATCGAGGATTTAGAGTGTGGACGTGACCAACTCGGCGAGTCCATTCCTGGGACTCGACGAGTCCAAGGCTTTGAGTCTCAAATCTGTTGAGGGTCAAAGAACTAAGTTGAGTGTTAGAAGGGTTGTAGCCGGATAGAAAGAGTGACCCAATGCATTGGACGTAATTTTAGACCTAGAGTTCATGGGACTCGACGAGTGCTAAAACAGACTCGACGAGTGCAAGGCAAACTCCTTAAGATTGGAGATAAACTTGCCGAGTTGTTCATATAACTCGGCGATTCGAGGACAGGACTTGTTCATCAGATGAAGGTGGACTCGACGAGTGTTCATACAACTCGGCGAGTCGGATGAGGTTCATACGATGTTCATATGAGAGAGGAACTCGTTGAGTCGATGCCAAACTCGATGAGTCGAATCATGGATAAGGACGAGTAAAGGGTTGGGGACTGAAGAGTTGACGGCCCAACTCGGCGAGTTGGCTCAACTTGAAGTTGATTTTGACTAGACTTGGACTAACCCTGTTTAGGGTTGCACGTGTTGTGTGTTGACTTGAAGGTTGTGGTGTAGGGATCGAGGAGTCGAAAGAAGTCGACTTGTGCGCCGATGATAATTCAAACACTGCACGACATTGAGGTGAGTTACCTTCCAGTAGGGGTGGGTCTACGGCCACAATGCCGGCCCACCACAAAGGGGTATTTAGAAGATGATTGTCTTTGTGATAATTATCTTGGCATGGTTATGTGCTTTGGTCATGAGATTTATCTGTATGATATGCTATGTATAGTAGGGGATTAGTTTCCCTAACAGTGGTCCTTAGGACTAAAGGGTAAGTCAGTACCCATATATGCCAGACTGTATGCTTATATCTATTGTTGTATGCTAGTAGTAGGGGTGAAATTGTCCGCTGTTACCGGTTGAAAGATACCAATGACGGTTACCGGTTGACAGATACCGATGATGATTACCGGTTGAAAGATACCGATGATGGTTACCGGTTGAAAGATACCAATGAAGGTTATCGGTTGAAAGATACTGATGAAGGTTACCGATTGAAAGATACCGATGATATTGTATGGTATGTGGTATGATGGGGGGGGGGGGGGAGCTCACTAAGCTTTGTGCTTACAGTTTTTGTTTTGGTTTCAGGTACCTCTTCGTCGAAGGGGAAGGAGTCGGCGGTGTAGCAGCGCATCACACACACATGATTTCCGCATTGAGTTTCTGGGATCGTACTCTGATTTTCATTACTTTTGATGTCATAGTTTGGGACACAACATTATGACTTTGTAACATGTTGCTTTTTTTACCATATTTTTGGTAAAAATGTTTATTAATTTATTAATTCAAAATGAAATTTTCGGGCTTGAATTTTGGGATGTTACAAGTGTTGGATTAATGTCTAAGTCCATAACTATAATTGGTAAGACTTGACCCAACGCGGCATGGTCCATTTGGGTTGCATGACATCATGCATTTGGATAGACTATAATGAGAGAAATAACACTTAAGGTTTGTTAATATATTATAAGTTCTAATATATTAATAAGATTATTTAATTAGTATTGATTAAGAATTAATCTCGGATTAATTAAGTGATCAAAAGGAGACTAATTAAATATATGGGTTGATTGTGTAAATCATCCATACTTGTATACTGGGCTAATGCTCCATGGATTGTCAACTTGGGCTAAAATCCATAAGATGCTCCATGGATGCTCCATGGTGTATTTGAACCCATGGATCCAAGGAAATGGAAATCCATGACAATTAGGGTTTACCCTAATTGTAACAACTATATAAGATCATATTCTTTGACAAAATCGGCGACTAAGTTAGGAAGCGAAGGGCTAGCCGATTTTAGAAGTGTTCAAGTTTCTCTCAAGTTATTCCAAGTGTATTTGGCGTTGTGTGAACCATTTGAGGTGTCACACTTGGGGCACTAGGCACTCAAGCTTCATGAGGACATTCTACGTCAAAGAGGTATGTATTCTATCTTGTTATATTCATTGTTTTGTATGCTAGATTAGTATAATACCTTGGATGTTCATATTTCATGTATAATAGAGAAAACATAGATCCAAGGTATTTAGGGTTGCATGTACACTTAGGAGTGTTAGAATGCTCAAAACCCAACATTGGTATCAGAGCCTAGGCTTGTTTTCAATTATAGTTGATGCAAATTGCTGAAAAATGATGAAAAAGTCGAATTTCGGGCATTCTGGGCACTGGACTCGCCGAGTCCACTGATGAACTCACCGAGTCCAAGGCATAATGCATCCAACTCACCGAGTTTGTTCGTGCACTCGACGAGTTAGACCCCCAAACATCATATATTCGACTGTTTTGGCTGGAATTGGACTAGAAACATTACCCTAAGCTGTTTTTAGACTTATAAACTTGTTTTTGATGTGGTAATGTTCATACTAATCCAATTTCAAAGATAATTGTCAATAGATTCATGTTTTGTATTAGTTTAAGTGTTATGCTAATTACATGAAAAAGTTTGATTCCAATTATCATGTTCATATGAGTTGCTTAGATTAATAGGAAAGGTTGATTGATTATGTGTCTTTGATCCATTTTAATCTAAGAATTGATTCTAAAATGTGTTTGTGTAACTTGTCCTCAAGTTACATGAAAATTCACATTAAAGTTTCTTAAAACTCATAAAAGTTGGCAATGGTTACAAATATGAAGAGTCTTGTTCTCATTAAATGGTTTTATGACTCCATAACTCGTCCTCAATTTATGGAGGTTCAAGAGTCACTTCATTAATCATTAGAATGTGTAACCTTAATTAGTTCCATAAGTTATAAAAATAAAGAAAAGTTACATTCTTTTATTAGTTTAAAGTTTTCCATAACTTGTCCTCAAGTTATGGAACTTGAGGAGTCTTTTAATTAAAACTACTTTAAACACATAAGTTATGGAATTAATTAGTTTTGAATAGTTTCAAAACTTGCCCTCAATTTTTGGAATTTGAAAAGTTTCCTCTTATGGATACTTTAATTCCAAGTTAAGCCCTTAGGATTTTAAAAGTTAAAATTCAACCCTTATACTTTATAATATTATAAGTTAATAATATATATATATATATATATATATATATATATATATATATATATATATATATGTATAAGAGTAAAGTCAGTCTTACCGTTAGTAGGCCTCATTCACGAAGCCGATCTATAAGGGGGGGGGGGGTATAAGGTTACTGCCTATAAAATGGCAGTTTAATGGGTGTCCACTCTCACCCACCGCTTCCTTGACTGGTGGAGGGTCGTTATCCGAACGGGTAGGACAAAGACTATAAGTTCTCCCTTCATTAAAAGTATTAATGATAAATACTAAGTAACTAAACACTTATAATTCCCAATCTTAGTTACTTAGGAAAATGTGAATAAGGTGCTAACCCATGAAACTACACTTGGCACTTTGCTTAAGTCGGTTGGTGGAGCGTGTGTGGTTTACCGGCACACTAGCTTGATTTAACAAGGTAGGCAAAGGGTTTCTTAAAGTTTAATCATAGGCCGGTGGAGCGTGTGTGGTTTACCGGCACATCGGTTGGGTGATAAACATTTAAGAGTACCAAGTAATTTGCATGGTTACTTCACACCTTGTTTTGTGATCCTCGGCATCCCATTCACAAAACCTGAAGGGCACACTCGAGATTGAAACATGCCATTGAAAAGTTCAATGAATCTCAAAAGATCTAGGAGTTTCAAATCCAATTAATACTTAATTATATTTCGTTTTTCATGGTGGAAATTGGTAAATCGTCATTTACCTACCTTCAACTATTTTATAACTTGGATTACAACATCCCTCCTCCAGTTATAAATAGGTTGTTGGGTCCTAGCCTTAATATTTCATATTGGGTGTTATATTAAGGACTTTAAATCAACTAAACTTGAATATCTCCCAAAAGATGTCTAGTTCAGACATCTATGATCTTCCCAAAGCTCTTGGAACTTCACTTCCTCCACCTCCTCCAATTATTCTCCATAACCCACAAGTTCAAGGTCACTCAAGCCTTATAGTCACTTACACTTCCAGGCTCGATGACTTGGCGCTACTCTGCCCGGGAATGGTTACCCCAGAGAGTAAGAAGATGGAGAGATTCATCTGGGGGCTGACCCAGCCAACAAAAGGAACGTCTTAGCTGCGAGGCCGGATACATACGACAGCGCCAAATGCTTAGCACGAACCTTAATCGACCATAGTGATGACCTTGAGGAAATAGCTACCACTCCTGAGCCGACAGAGAGGAGTGGCGAGAAAAGAAAAAATTGGGAAGAAGAAAAGTCAGACATCGCAGGAGTCTTCGAAGAGGCAGCAAACTGTGGCAGTTCACGCTGCTACTACCCTTGCAGCTGTTTCTGTTGTTGGATCCTCAGCTTGAAAACCTACCTATAGGTATGCTGGAAACCTCCCTAGTTGTGACAAGTGCAAATATCATCACCTCACTTCCAGCCCATGTCTAGAGGTGTTTTGCAGCAGTTGTGGCAAAAAGGGTTACACTTCGAAAAACTGCAAGACACCAACTCAATCAACCAATCAAGCTTCTGGAGCGGGCATTGGTCAGGCCTGCTATGGTTGCGGAGAAGTCGGACATTTTAAGCGAAACTGCCCCAAGGCAGCAACGACTGGCAACACCGGAAGAGTTCTAGCAATAGGACGAGAGGAGACGGCCGCTGATCCCACCGTCGCCTCAGGTATATTCCTCCTCAACAACTCTTACGCCTGCAATCCTTTTCGATCGTTGTGATAAAAGAAAACTTTATCGATAGATCCATAGGTTGTACCCTTACTTTGAACGACCATCCTTCATCCATTGATCTTATGTCAGTTTCCATAAATAGTTTTGATATTATCTGTGGCTTGGACTGGTTGAGTCCCAATCGTGCTAATACCCTTACATTGAAAAATCCATCCGTACCAATCTTTTCTCTGATCAGACCCTCATGATCTACGACAATAAATTCGGTTCCAACCTTTTTATCAGTTCGTGCATCAAAACTCAAGATTTTTCCCCAAAAGGAGTGTCATGCATTCCTAGCCTATGTAATCCGTGAGAAAAAGAATGTTAGAAACCTCGAGAACGTCCCTGAAGCCTGTGACTTTCCTGATGTATTTCCTATATAGCTTTAGAGAATTCTTTTCGAACATCAGGTTGAATTTCGCATCGACCTAATTCCTGGAACTACCTCAGTAGCCAAATCTCCATATCAATTAACTCCAGCAGAAATGCAGGAGTTATCCAGTTAGCTTGATGAGTTGACCGTCAAAACCGATATCCTCCTTCCTCGAATAGATGACCTTTTTCGATCCACTTCAGATAACCAGCCACTTCTCAAAGATAAACTTTAGGTCAAGGTACCATCAGCTACAAATCCATGAGAGTGATGTTTCGTAGACAGTATGCCAGACTCGATATGATCACTATAAGTTTGTAGTGATGCCCATCAGTTGAACCATTTTCCTTGGTCATGTAGTGGACGATGAAGACATATGTGTGGAATCCTCCTAAGATCAAAGAAATAGAGAATTAGTCGGCACCGAAGATACCCACAGAAACCCGCTAATTCTTGGGTCTCGCTGGCTACTATTGCAAGTTCATCCAGAATTTTTCTTGAATTGCCAAAACCCTAACCATTCTGACACATAAATATGTACCTCTTGTTGAAGGTCTTACTCTGGAAAGACATGGTAGGCCTTGGAAAGCACAGAAAAACTTAACTCGTAGTACATTACATTTTTCGAAATCCACATTAGGATCAATCCTGTAGCCAACAAACTCTGACTACCCTCAGAACTTAGCAGCATCCATTCAGTATTTCACGTCTCTGTCCTTAAGAAATGCCTATCCGATGAAACCATAGTAATCCCTTTGATAAGACCGAAATCAACGAAAGTCTGAGCTTCATAGTAGAACAAATCGAAATCATAGATCAAAAGGTTAAACGTATGAAAAAGACGTATTCCGAATAAGTGAATAATTCCTCGAAATGCCATGCGAGAATCCGAATTCACTTGGAAGCATGATGATCCAATAGAACAGAAGTATCCGTATTCTTCTTCCAAATCCGCGAGTCGCATCTAAAGTTTGAATTTCGGGACGAAATTCCTTCTAACGGGGGGATAATGTGACAACCCGTAATTTATTCCGTCACTTTAACCCTGTTCTGTCAATAAAGCCGTTACGTCCCAATTTTTCCATAAGTTTTACTTTAAATTAATTTAATTGCGACTTCTAATTAAATTTCATAAGTGTCGGGATACATTTTAATTCATTAAAATATTTTCTATTTTCATTTAGAAAATATTTAGTTTCATCTAAGTTACAATTACGGTAAATTAATCGGGTGCAACCAAAAGCCTCGTCTAGCATCGGTATCGGGTAGAATTCCACTGTGTCCCAAAATTTGAGCATATATAAAGTTAAGAAAGCCTCATTTGAAGCCTTTCCACTCTCTCTACTCTCTCTCTCTACTTTCTCTCTCTAAAACTCGAAATCAAGCCAAAATCATCCAAAACAAGCTCCAAATCATCAAGGTAACTATCATAACTCCTAGTATAACACCTTTGGCCTTCAAATTCGTGAAAAATATGAGGAATAGGACCATGAACATGTGTTTACGGTCCTAGAGCCTCCTTAGGCCGTGAACACATGTAATGAGGGGTTTTGAGCCTTAAAACCCTTCCAAACCTCATTTGGAGCTTAGATATGACTTAAGGGCTTACTAAATTGGACTTAGAACACCTTGAACTCATCATTTGGGGAATAAGCTTGAGTTTACGGCCCAAGCACATGCTTGGACCGTAAACACCTATTCTTAGGGAGTAAACTCAATATAAGGTGTTAGTTTGCCCTTATACACCTCCAACAAGCTTCCATGAGAGTATAGAACCTTATAATCCTTCAAGAAATGCACAAAAACTTACAAAAATGGGACAAGTTTGAGTTTACGGTCCAAGAACATTCTTAGACCGTAAACTCATCTCCTTAGACCTTAAACTCATCCAATGGGTGTTAAAGTGCCCTTAACACCTTGGAGTGTATAAATCTTATCTAATTAGTGATTCAAAGTCTAATTAGATACAATTGTGTATCATTTCATATTACATAGGAACCTCACGTGTTATCAAGCCCCGGTCCGACACTTAGCATCCTAGACGACACGTTCCTCAACTGGTGAGTTCATACCCCTACCATTTTTCAATGTTTTTCAATGTTTTCAGGGGGGAAGGAATACAAGCAAAAGTACAAGAATATGTTGTACTTAAATTCATTAGTTAATTTGAATGGTTTCATAATCCGTACACTTTTAAGAATTGAAAACATATTATCAAATTGTTTGACTTCTAGAGTTGTTTTTCAAACTGATTCCAATTCTTATTATATAGTGTTATACTTTATACTTCGCAATTGATTGTTCACACTTTTACTGTTAGAAATCATAGAACTCTTGAGTTGTCCTTAATAAAACACCCCCTAGATACAAGTGTGAAGGACATGTATCCTTAGAACTTAGTCAGTCTTAGATAATACTCCCCCTAGATACGAGAGTAAAGAATAATCTTAAGATTGGAGACACGTCCTTTGTAACACTTCCCTTTGATACGAGAATGGAGGACTATCCCTATAACCAGAATCTCCGGAAGGGAGAGCGTGACTTGAGTGTATAGATCTATACGGGACTGACTATCCCGCACTTGGCTGCTAGCTACAGCCGAACCGAAAGGTTCAAGGGTGACAAAAGTCATAAAATATATTGGACCCGATCCGAGTCATATATAGTCTGAAGTATGGTTAAGGAACTCACAATCAAGATTATGAAAGCTTTATACTTAATTATTAGTTTTATATACGTGTTAAAACTAATGTACATTTAAAGGTAACCAAACTTTCGGGAAACTTCTCACACACACTTTAAGTATGGTATATACTTGTACGTTACTTTCAGATTTGATAGCCCATCACAAACATTTTAGGAAAATAAGGGTTTTTCCTGGGATAACTGAACTTGTTCTTAATCAGAGTGTGTAGAAATCAGATAACAAACTGTTCTTAATCAAACTGGGTAACTAAACTTTACTTTTAGGAAAATATGGGATTTTCCTGGGATAACAGTTGTTCATAACTAGAATCGTGTAACAAAACAAATGATTAAACTTTACATATAAGAAAATATGGGATTTGCTTGGATACATAACTTTTTCAGAAACCGAAAGGAAACTTGTACATTTTCAGAAAAACAAACATCTTATGAACTCACCAGCTTTATGCTGATTTTCAAACTGCTTGTATTCTCAGGCCTACATTAGAAAGGTACCCAACGATCCTTTTGGCGAAGGCGAAGTATGTAGAAGACACGTCTTTTCTTTTGTTCATATGTTATGTATATGTATAACGCATGTAATCCTTTGTTTTCAGACAATGTAAATAAATCTATGTAATGTAAAGTTTTGTGTTTACTATGCTTACTATGTACATTGGTTGCGATATTCATGACGTCCTCTGCCCCGGAACGTTTCCGCCTTTGGTTTCGGGGTGTGACAATTTGGAGCACTGGTAGAGCAACTTTGATTAAGAAGATCAACTTCCCAGATTTCCGTGGACATTAACAATGGTAACATTGAATATCCAAAAAAGCTTTCTCTTCCCAATGGAAAGAGATCGGCCATAGTCAACTCGGTTGACTAAATGGTAAAGAGAATGGCTAAGTCTGAGATAGCCCCATGTATCATTCCCAACATGTCCATATGTTTCCATTGCCAAAGGAAGGGGCATTGGTTGCGAAGCTGCCATAACTACCTGAAAGACCTTAGAGAAGGTCAAGTCAAAAAATTTGACTCTGCTTCAGGTAAGTCCACTATCTAACTCTTTTAAGTTCCTATTTGAAGATTCTAAATACATTTTAATGTATGGAAGGATCAAGAAAAGGGAAGGGAACTTAAAGAAAGAGTATGTTGAATCTGATCGCAAAGATGGATTTCAATCGCATGGTTCGAAGATCGGATTCTTGAGCTACTACATAGGAGGTATGATAGATTGCTAGGAAATATGTAATAGCATAGTTTCCATTTAAAATTGCATTGTAAGGAAAAGTTTTTTGCATCTTATATATAAATAAAAATTTTATTTTATTTTATTTTATTTCCTTGCAATGGCATTTATGGAAAATTGATGTTTATATGTTTCTAGCAATAATGGAAATATGAATTTGATTCTTTCATTTGTGGTAGTGTCTAAATTTACCAAATAAGGAAAGCTTCTCATCACCCAAGTTTCAATTGGACCGAAACTTGGAATCATGCAAGTTGTATAGTATGATGAATGAAAATCTTCATCTTTGGAAAATTAAGACTAATTCCTTGTTCACATGTATATGTGAGTCAAGTGAAGGACTAAGGGTTCGAGTACACATTCGTGTGCACTGATCAAGTCCATCACAAAAGATCGATAAGACTATTTGTCATGATTTACTAAAGTTTAGTAAATATGGTTATACTTACAAGTTTAAGTATAATTCTGAAGCATTGGAAAAGTTTGATGTATGGAAAAATGAATGGGAAGAATCAAATTAGGAAAAAAGATAAAAGTTTCTCAAATCTTAAAAGAAGGGAGAGTACTTTAGTATCATGTTTTGTGATCATCTTAATGATTAAGAAACCATATCACAATTGGTTCTATAAGGAGATCTTAGTGCATTCCTATGACTAACAAGAGGAATCGTGAATTGTTGAAATGGTTAAATCAAGAAGATGAGTCATACTTCGTTCCAAAACAAGTCTTAGAGTCATACTCCAAGATTGTAATTTGAGTGACACATCTTAAAGAAGGTTTATTAACACTTGTCAAATGTAAGAGTAAAATGTGTCCTACTTTTGTACATTTGAAATTTGTAAGTTGTGATGTTTTGGATAAAACAAAGACCAACTAAGGCCAATTGTGTGAAGTGTTTGTCTTAATAAACAATTTGCACTATCTCTTGAATATTTGGCAAGAGAGTCTTATATGTGAAGAGCACAATGGGAGTCTAAAAAGATCTTGAAAGAGTCTAATCAAGAATAAAACCTGTAGTTTATCACTAGCTCACGAATTGAGGTTTATAACCTATCGTGTTGACATATTCCATTTCTGTGCCCATTCCAGTTAAAGTTGGCTTTTCATATGAGTTTCGAGTGTTCTCAATTGGTTGCATAATAACTTGGAAGCAATGGCAGACCCTTGTGCTGCCAGGTGGCAAAAAGTTAAGACTGCACAAGTTCAATCCATATGAGTTTGGATTTGTCACTAACCTTGTCTTGAGATTATGGTTTTTGACAAATTCACATGGATAGGAACACATACACCATAAAATCTAAGTGTCATAAGGTTTCTCTCCGATTCATGAAAATGATGGTGAGGAAACACTTTCACTAAGTGATATTAAGTAGATATCAATTGTGATATTTGCATTCTCAAAGTCGTTAGTGGAGCGTGTGTGGTTAACCGACACACTAACATAGACTTCTGAGAAATGGAAAAGGTCTAAGAAATTGAGTTTATGATTACAACATACCTTTTCATAGTTCTGAAATTTTTTAGACATACATGTGTGCTATCTAAGGAAAGGTGTATGATTTTGATAAAGTTTTATCAAAGCATATCGAATCAAAAGTCTAAACTTTGATAAGAAAGTCAATAAAGTATTGATTTCTAGAAGTCCAACTGATTTCTAAGTACATGTCAAAGCTAGTGGGAGCATAAGTGTTATGCTAATAATTCTCATGTTAGTGGGAGAATGATAATTATGATAAGTGTTACAAGTTAGCAATGTTAATTATAGAAAACAAAAGTTTCAATTGGGAAAAAGTTGTTTTGCTATAATTAAGGGAGGGGAAGTTGTACTTCATTTCAATTCTAAAAGCTTAGATTGAGGTCTTAATCATCTTTAGTCAAGGATATATATATATATATATATATATATATATATATATATATATATATGAATTTTATGTAGGAATGGCTCAACATAGGGAAATTCTATATATGGGTCCATTATATGCGTTCTAAAATTAGATTATGATTACGACATCCCTTTTCATAATTTGAATTATGAGAACTTAGAAAATAGAAGTAGAAATATTATAGCAAAAAGACTGGTCTAGTATCATGTCTGTATGTGAGACATCATGAATCGTATCCCATATGCTTCGGATATAGGATCAATTGCATGTGCTATAATATTTATCTGTTCTAAATTTTTCCAAATGCCTAGAGCATTAAGAGGGAAAAAGTAGTACTAGAACTAGATATGACTAGCCGATTTGAGCATAGGAACCTTTTCTCTCAACCAAGTTGTTGGTGATGTTGTGTGAACCATTTGAGGTGTCACATTTGAGGCACTAGGCTCTTAAGCTCTGTGGAATCAAGCTACAACAAAGTGGTATGTAATTCTACTAGAATTTATATTATATGGTCTTCATATTATACTAGTTAGAATAATACCTTGGAAAAATTGATATTTGCATGTATAATAGAGAAAACATAGATCCAAGGTATTTAGGGTTGCATGTACACTTTAGGAGTATTATAATGCACAAAACCCATCACCAACTTCAAGAAAGGGATACTTGATAGGCAAATAATGTAGTTTATTTGACATATGTAAATTATATATATATATATATATATATATATATATATATATATATAAAAGATTCCTAATGATATTTTCACTAAGTAGTAGAGAAAATAATTATTAAGGAACTACACACTATGGTGTATGACTTCCTTCTAATGAATGTCTAAGATTTATCATAAGGTACCAAATCAACTTTATTAACTATAGAAGTTATTAATTATATTTTACGTGTTAAAACATAATTGTAAAATCTTTGTTGAAGATTTCAAATATAAAGTTGAAATACAAACTGGTAAGAACTATCTAAGGCATTAATGATAATAAAGGATGACTTAAATCTTACTTGGTATGATTTTGTTTCTAATTTGTAGAAAAGACCTCCTTTTATTTCCTTGGGATAACACCTAGAACACTATCAATTTTACCTTGAGTACAAACACCAACTAACTAATAAATATAACATTTTCTTCATAAGATTTTGTATGGAAAGGCTTCATCCCTATCTTACTTAAATGTTTTATGGATTTGGAGCCTATGTTGGACTACAACTTTTAAATCTGAAAGCTACTAAATACATATTTGTCTATAATACTATAGGAACATTCTAAGAGTACTTTAGAAGAACAGAGAGAATGTATATGAGACAATTAGTTTAGAATAAAATCTTCATGTACAGAGCTACATAAGATTTTGATTTATAAGCAAATATTGATAATTATGAATTATAATTGGATTATGACTTAATTGTGGGATGATGAGTAAGTTTAGCTGAAATGAGGTCCAAACAAAAAAATGACACAATATACTACAAAATAAGAATACACTACTTTAGAAGTTACCATCTAATATGAATGGATGAATGAGTTCATTGAAAAGCTATGTTGATCTCTACCATTCGAAGATCACATAGAAATCTTTGTGACATTGAGAGTATACTTAATCGAGATAAGAGACTCTATATCATGAAACAACACCAATCATATACTCTAAGATATTCAACTATACGTAGAGTAATGTCAAATATGGAGTTGATAGTATTTCCAGAATTCACACAAATTAAGTATAGTCGAACCCGTTAATAAAGTCCTTCTTCTGAGCTAAGTATGAATGGTCACACTTCAACTATGAGATTTTAATATTCTAGAAATGGGATTTTGATTTGGATTTAGTAGTTGGATATTGGAACATTGTAACAACAACTATTATAAAATGTTTTGATATAATGGGATATGATCATAACATCAATACTTGTTGTGTTCTATGTTAACATGTTTAATACATGAATAATATTTATTATTATAAAAGTTCATATTCTGTTATAATTGTGGGACCAATTATGAAATAAGACTAATATAAATTGGATTGGTTGACTTTCACTGGATGAAGGTAGGTAATGGGTTGTAACCAAGTTTCCTTGGTACTTGTCAGAAACCCGGTATTGAACTGAACTGCATCAAGATCATCTCATGGATCACTATCATGAATGATACTTTATTTAAGGGTAATATCTTTGTATCCTTAACACCTGAGATACATAGTGGCACTTAAGTGTAGGGAATGTTGTGCTTAGATATGGTCAAAAGCTGGTCCTTAACCGGGCAGTTATAAAAGTAATTTTCAGGTATGGTATGAACTATGCAAGAGGTTTATGTAGTCAAGATGTGATTTGTTCCTCTTATGTCTTGAGAGTTAGACATGTAAGGCGCCTTACCAAAAGTTGAACACCATATGAGATTAATTAGATCGGTATCTCATATTTAAAATGATGTTTGTGACAAAGGAATAACTTATAAACTTACCTTATACACCAATTGTAGCATGTAGATTTTTGGGAGTTGGGTTTTTATAGAATGGCTGTCACACCTTGAAAACCGAAGGCGGAAACATTTCCGGGGTTGACTCCACATTGAGTATCAAATCCAATGTACATAGTAAGTAAAGTAGAACAACCATTACATTACATATAGAAAGTTTTACAATTTTTTCAAAAGTAAAGTTGTACAGTTGTGATACATAGTATATATATATATATATATATATATATATATATATATATATATATATATATAAACAAAATGAAACGGGTCTTCTGAGCACTTCGACTTCGAGTAAAAGGATCTTCAGTACCTGTTCTAACGTTGACCTGAGAACACAAGCGGTTTGAAAATCAGCATAACGCTGGTGAGTTCATAAGTGGCTTTTGTTTTGTGAAAATAATCATGTTTCCTTTCTATTTCTGAAAATGTTACGCACACCAAGAAAATCCCATATTTTCTTAAAAAGGTTGGTTGTTGTTTCACATTATGTAAAGTAAATTTGTACACTGAAAACATGTTTACCATTGTGAAAATGTACATTTCGGTTATCTGTTTTGTTATACTGTTATGGTTATGTACCAATGGATTCCCCCAGGAAAGTCCCATACCTTCCTGATTGTATGTTACCATTTGTCAAAGATGTAAGGTTATCCAGTTTGTTACACTTATCTAGTTATGTAAATGTTTCCCTAGGAAAGCCCCATGCTTTCTTGAATGTTGGTTACCTTTTTGTAAAAGATGTAAAAGATGTATTCTGGTTAGACTTGGTTATGTACAAGGTTTCCCAGGAAAGTCCCATACTTTCCTGAATGTTGGTTATCAATGTAAAAGATGTATTCCAAAACCTGGTTATCTTGTGAAGTGTATAAAGTTTATTCATTATTATTATAAGTAAATCTCTGTTATCCTAATTGCGAGTTCCATAACCATACTATAGACTAAACCTGTGGCAATAAGTAGTCCACATCCTTATGACTTTCGTCACCCTTGAACCATTTCGGTTCGGCTATAGCTAGCAGACAGGTGTGGGGTAGTCAGCCCTGTATAGATCTAAACACTCAAGTCATGCTCTCTAAATCCCATAGATTCTGGTTACGGGTGTAGTCCTCCACTCGCGTATCTCTGTGGAGTGTTCGCCGAGGACGTGTCTCCAATCATACAGGAATAGCAAATTTACTAGTAATAATATGATAGTCCTCCACTCGCGTAACTCTGTGGAGTGTTACCGAGGACAAACAGTGAAAAAGTTATATTGTTCATGTGTTCTAATGTCATGCTATTAAGTGATAAATTGTAGAAAAACATTTGTGAAATGTATGAAGCATAACAGTTTATAAAACCCATTTCACAAATAAATGTTTACATGATCTGCATGTTCGAATGGTTATCAGTTGTATCAATCAGTATTAAAAGCATATAAAATGTGAAACACACACACGAAAACAAGTTTTTGAGTACAAGAAACCCTTGTACTTTGCTTGTGTTCCCCCCTGAAAACAGTGAAAAACAGTGAAAAAGGGTAGAGGTATGAACTCACCAGACTCGGAAATGCGACGGTTTCGGACACTAGATGTTGGTTCGGGGCTTGATTACTCGCGATGTCCCTATGTAAAATGTAATAATTTCCATATATATCCAATTAGATTTACAATCACTAATTATATGGAACATTACACTCCAACGAGGTTAAACACCTCAAAACGAGCGTTTGGAGTGACCCGGGTGACATCTACGGACGTGTAATGACACTAGGGACTTGGGATTTGAGTTTACTCCCCAAGAGTAAACATATTAGGGAGTTTACGGCCATATATCACACACACACATGAGTTCACGGCCGTGAACTCATGTTTGGGTAGTTTTGGGTGCTAAAATGGCTTAAATGGACAAGGGAATGTTGGAATGAATTTCTAAAATGCCTAGGATTAATTTGATTGAATTTATACACCATTTATGGGAGTTCACGGCTGTAAACTCCCCCAAGCTTAAACCAAAATTCATTTAAGGTGCCAAGGACAATCACATGTGATTCTAGTAATTTTTCCAAGCCTTGGGGTGGTTTAAGGGCATCATTTGACATATAATTAGGAGTTTACGGCCTTGGAGTATGTTCTATGGCCATAAACTCTTATATGTGGTGTTTTGATATGTTTAAGGTCTCCAAACTATTTTTAGATGGTTCTATGATTTATTCCAAGGCTATTGGTTAAGTTTCAAGGCATTCTAACATGTTAAATGGTGTTTACTCCCCATGTTTGAGGAGTTTACAGACCAAGCACATGCCTTGGCCGTAAACTCTTTTTTGCCCCACAAAATTCATGTTTTAAGTGTTTCAAGTCTCGATTTGTAAGCCTCAAAGTCGTATCTAAGTCCCAACAATGATTTGGAAGGGTTAATTGGCTTAAAAACCCCATTTTTAAGTGTTTACGGCCCAAGCTTGATCCTTGGCCGTAAACACATGTTCCAGGTCCTAAAACTCAAATTAAACATCAATTTGAAGGCTAAATAGGTTAGATAACAAGTTAGGGATGTTACCTCTTTGATTTGGAGCCTTAAATCTTTGTTTTTGGACCTTTGATTATGGATTAGGAGAGAGGTTGGAGAGTGATTAAGGAAAGATGGCCAAAAGCTTCAAATGAAAGCTTTGAGTCCTTTATATAGTGCTCGGGAATATGACACGACGGAATTCTACCCGATACCGGCGTTAGGCGGGGCTTTTGGTCGCACCCGACCAAGTTGCCGTAACCCGATATGGTCGATTCTAAAACTATTCCGATGACTATTATGGGGTGTTAGAATGATTTCAAATGGCATTAAGACACCCATTAAGTCATTTTAGATCAATACAAGTTAATGACTTATTTAAATGGTGAAATCGGAAACGGATTTGGAAACGGCGTTTGGTTGATCGAATTGGATTACAATTTGAGTTACCAGAAGTGATATGAAATTTCGGGTTGTTATAATGGCACAAAAACCATAACATGCATCTTTTGATGCATGTTCTCTCACCTTTGCTTATCTCTTGAAGATATTACTTCCTTTTATAATCTCTTGAAGTTCATACTTTGGTTATGAACTTCAAGATTAAGAGTTAAGAGTTTTAGACTAGCTTCTAGATCAAGTTGAGCCATTATTGGTGTCACTTAAGTTCATCATTCTTCATCAACTTCCAAGCCTCCCAAGAGGATCCAAAAATTACAAATGTTATAATTTTGTTGTTCTTCTTCTTTGGTTGTGTTTTTTTTCTTTCCAAACTTTGGAAGAAGATCATTGGTGGGTTTAAACTTGTTTATGTTATTCAAAATGATCAAGTCTTCCATTGCCAAATATCATGCTTTTGAAACTAGTTTTTGAATAAAAACCCAACAGCCAAAGCTAGGGTTTTTGGGATAAGGACTAGATTAATCTACTATCTACTATAATAAATGAAGATCAATTTTGCCACATGTAAATCTCTCATAAGTTTTGAAACTTGTCATTTTGTGATATTTATTAAAACAAAACAAAATCCACATGTCAATTTCTAGATTTTTCAATTTTTAAAATTAAAGTCACATAATACTTATGTGTATATATGTAAAGTATTAAATGTAATAAATGTGATAATAAATTGCAATTAATACGTTTTTCATTCCTTATTTTAAAATTTTATTTTAAAAAACATTTATTGTTTATATTTTGATATTTAATCTTTTTTTTAATCAACCCGTTTATTACATGTACTCATGAATGTTGTAGCAATACAATTGCTATGTCTAACCTCTTTAGACAATCTACAATCCAATTAATGATAATCTTAATTCACTACTTACTTTCCAAAGTATGAGTGACTGTGGAATTTGAATAAATAAATTATTTGGGAAGTAAAACATGCAAAATTAAACACAACAATAAATAACTGAAAAAGGCAGTAAATAAACTCATAAATAATCTCTATTATTTAATCAGCAAAAGTCAATTACGTTTATTTTGTTATAAGTTTCAAACTAATCATCTAACTACTAAAACTAATATCATCTCTCAATCTAATGCTTCTAGCATGTTGATTGTGTTAAACCCTACTCAAAGCCTTCATCAAAGGATCTGTAGGATTCTCTTCAGATGATACCCTATTTACAATGAGGTGCCCTTCTTCGACGCTATGTCTGATATAATGGCACTTTCTCTCGATATGTCTTGATTTTCCATGATCTCCGGGTTTTAGTCAAAGCAAACACACCTTCATTATCACAGAAAAGTTCCATCGGTTCCTGAATGGCTGGAACAACTCCAAGATCTCCGATGACGTTCTTCACCCAAGCTGCTTCCTTTGATGCTTCACTTCCTGCTATGTAATCTAATTCACAAGTAGAATCCGCCACCGTGTCTTGCTTGAAAGTTTTCCAAGTAACTGATCCTCCATTTAATCTAAATACCCAACCAGATCAAGAATGGAAGTTGTCTCTATTTGTTTGAAATCCGACGTCACTATACCCAGTCACTCTCAACATATCAATGCCACCGAGGACTAGAACCATGTCCTTTGTCCTTCACAAATACTTGAGAATGTTCTTAACTACTGTCTAATGAGCTCTGCTAGGATTTCCCTCATAGCGACTGCCCATGCTCATGGTGAAGGACACATCAGGGTGAGTACATTTAATAGTGTACATGATCAATTCTACAGCCAAAGCATAAGGGAATCGACTCATATCCGTTATTTGTTCATCCGTACTTGGGCTGTGAGTTTTACTCAATTTGGAATTGCTCTGAATAGGTAGCTCTCCTTTCTTGGAATTTTCCATACTAAACCAATTTTAATACTTTGTCTAAGTATGTACTTTGACTAAGTCCAATTAGAATGTTTTCCTTTTATCTCTCAAAATTCTTATCCCTAGAACATAGGATGCCTCTCACAGATCCTTCATAGCAAAACATTTTCCGAGCTAAGATTTTTTTCTTGCAAGGTTGGAATGTCATTTCCCATGAGTAGTACAACATTAGAAAAGTTACTATACTCCCACTAGCTTTGACATACACACATGACTCATCCTCACTTATACAAAAACCAAACCGTTTGACTTTTTCATGGAAGAAAAGATTCCAATTGTGAGATGCTTATTTCAATCCATAGATGGATTTCTCAAGCTTATACAATCTATTGGGAAACCTTGCATCAACAACACCCTCTGGCAGACTCATGTAATCATCCTCATCTAATTTCCCATTAAGGAAAGCGGTTTTGACATCCATCTGCCAAATTTCATAATCATGAAAGGCATCTACGGAGAGCATTATCCTAATAGATTTAATCTTATCCACTGGTGAGAAGGTCTCATCATAGTCAACCCCTTGGGTTTGAGTAAAGCCCTTCATAACCAGCCGTGCCTTGAATATGTGTGTATTACCATCCATGTCGGTATTCTTCTTGAAGATTCATTTGCAACCAATTGTATTTCGACCAGGTTGTTGATCAAACAAATTCCAAACTTGGTTGTCATACATGGGCTTCATCTTGCTATCTATTGCCTCCTTCCATTTGTCTGCCTCAGGGCCCGCTATTGCTTCCTTGTAGTTAGCTGGATCATCCAAATTTATCAGTGTTTGATCACTGATAAACATATCACTATCTGATGTTATATGGAAACCATAGAACATAGGTGGCATGTTAAGTCTACTAAAACGTATAAGAGGTAATGAACTGTCAATAGGTTCATCAAGAGTCTCATCCTCTGGTTGACCGCTAGCATCATGTCACACCCCCAAATCGGAACGACGGAAACGTTCGGGGCGGAGGACGTCATGTTTAGTATCACAACATATACATCATAGTAATCAAAGTAGCAAACAACCATTGCATTAATATGAAAGTTTTTACAAAGTATGTGGTTCACAAAAGATAGACTCCAAAAGTAAATAACAAAACAAGACATGAAGCTACTATACTCCATCTTCTGAATCCCAGTACGCGTACCTGTCTACTAGTTTCCTGAGAATACAAGTTATTTTGAAAGAATAGATCAACATTTAAGCTGGTGAGTTCATAAGTATTTAAGTGATGAAAAGTAAGTTGTAAGTTTTTTTAGAAAAGTTCGCCTGTTCCTCCAGAAAGTCCTATATTTTCTGATATGATGAATGAAAGTAAAATAACTCTACAATTCCTTCTATGAGTACTAAATAAATACCAGTTATATACCATTTACAGTAAACATACAATTGATTGGGTGAATTCGCCCTAAGCCCACAACCAAACAAGTTACATGGAATAAGGCGAAAGTCACACATCCCATTGTTTTTTAGATCTTCACTATATATAACCCTGGTGTATTCATTTGGTACTTACGGAGTTAACAATAACAGTTCTTTATATTTGATGAAAACATTCTTTAAGAAAATCATATATTTCCGTTAGTAAAAATGGTAACCATAATAGTTCCTTCAATAATCCCTTGGTTTATACAAGCTATATATAATCTAATATCGAACGAACAGTTAAATAGGTGAATCTGCCCTAAGCCCATAACCAAAATAGGAACAGGAAGTAAGGCAGAAACCACACATCCAACTGCTTATCAAATATTAATTACATATGAATTTGATGTATAAAGTAAGGTATTATAGAATTAACCACTAAAGGTCCTTTAAGTTATACTGGTTTAATAAAATTGATTAAAACCTTTTTACTAATAAGTTTCTAGTTTAACCTACTAAATGTTCTATCTGAAAAGTATGTTTTTGTACTAGAAAACGGTATATTGAATTTGTATACTATGACCTGACCCATACCTGTACTCCTTATGATTACTTGGTGTTTGTATATATATATATATATATATATATATATATATATATATATATATATATAGATAAGATCGAATAGATAGTAGACTAGGTGAATCTGCTCTAAGCCCAAAAGCAAACAAGGAACAGGAAATGAAGCGGAAAGCATACATCCTACTGTCTGTCGGACCCGATTAATATATATCCCTGATGTATCTACTGAGGAACCATAAAGTTAGCATTATAGGCCGCCTTTTTACTGAATGTACTAAAACTCGACTGTATTGTTTGTCTTTTGTATGTTTTCCCAAGTTTAAGACTATCTTTAGTAGAAAATAGGTTGCGTTACCTTTTATGTGAGAAGATCACTATATTATTGTAATGGGAAAATGAAAGTATTCAGTATTGTTGTATAAAGTAACTACTATAGCACTAACTACCTTAAAAACCAGTTTGTTAATTAAGGTTAAAATGTGATGTGGTTATAACCATACTGATCGTCAAGTGTTTAACACGACGACCTGCCGGTGTCAAAATTGATGTGACATTTGTCACCCCTTGGCTTGCCGGTCAAACTGTAGCGAATAGTCGGGATGCAGGATTGTCAGTCCTGTATAGATCTATACACACAATGCCCGCTCTCCCTCCAGGAGACTATGGTTACAAAACGCGACCCAACAAGTATATTGCTAAGTCGTGAGGTAGTCTCACATAAATGTTATTTTGTATTTGTAAAATGATGTATGTTTCTTTTTGTTTCTTGTTATTGTATGTTTGAACTGAATCATGTATGAATGGTTTCATGTGTGATCTGACTCTTCTAAGTTTCATTGTTCTAGAAATAGTAAGTAGTAATCCTCTAAACTATACATATTATAGTTTACTAGTAATGTTGTTTGAATGATTGGTTATGTTTGTACACCTTTGCTACCCAAAGGTATTGAACTGATTTGAAGAACTTTTATATCTACATACATATACATAATATACAACTAAGATTTATACAACATTCAGACAAACAACCGATACCCTAAGTCCACAACTAAACAAGGAATGGGAAATAAAGCGAGTTATCGGTCCTAAGCCCTTTAAACCTTATGTATATAACTATATCTATATAGACATGATTTTCACAATATATAAGTTTGAAAGAGTTTTGTAAAACATTAAAGAGCTTAACATATAAAAGGAGTTTTAACCATTTGAATGGTTATTCATGACCTGATGTCAGTTTATAAAATGATTTGAAACAGTTTGTTTGATAACACATCTTTATAAGAAATCCTTTTGTTTGATAGTTATAAATCACATGTGATTGATACTATAACTATATTTTTTTCTACTTGTATTCCCCCCCCCCCATAAAAGCATTTAAAATCATTAAAAGATAACTTTAAGGGTATGGACTCACTTGGTAAGAGTGACGATTTGAGGAGAAATTAGGCTTTATGCGGGCAACATTTCGACTGGAAAGAATGTTTTCTCGGGAACTTCGGGGCGTCGGGACTTGCATCGTGTGTTAGGGGTTTTACCGGGGCATCACGGTGGTTTAGAGGGGCTTAAAAGTGAGAAAATATAGGAGAGATAATGAAATTGAGCAACCAAAGTCGGAGCCCTCGCATCCTATTTATAGGGTGAAAAATCGAATCTCACTTCGTGAGTATGCATGACGCACGTCGTGAGTTTGGTCCTGATGAGCTCATGGCATTCCTTATCTGTCCACTTTCTCTAGAAGATGTCAATCAACCTTTTCACGTCGTGAACTCCTCACTCACGATGTGAGTTCTGACAGATGTTGAAGTTTGTGCCCCGAACTTCATAAATTCATATCTTTTGCATATGAGTTTCGTTTTTGACGCTCTTTATATCCACGCATAGGTGAGATTATGCTCTACAACTTTTGGTTAGACTCCGTCGGCTGGTTTTGACTTTATTTTTAATATTATATTTTTAGTAGGCCAGGACATGAAAAGTCCGTTAAAAATTCATAACTTCTTCATCTGACGTCCGTTTTCGTCTATCTTTTTAACGTTGTACTAATATTGACGAAATCTTCAATTCTCATTTAGGTTGTGTCGGCTAAAAATCATTTGATCTCTATTTCGAGTTTTTAGTTGTATACTGTTATACCGAAACTCAGAAAAATCATAACTTCGTCATACAAAGTCAGATTTGGACGTTCTTTTTATGTAAACTCTCGGTTTAAAGTATTCCATGACTTTCATTTAGATTGTTAAGGCTAAAAATAGTTCATATCAAGAAGTCAATTTTTATGAAACATAAAGTCATGTTGGTTCCGATGCGGAAACTTTGATGGGTCACAACTTCTTCGTTATAACTTGAATTTCTTTGTTCTTTATATTTCCAAAAACCTTGTTATGATATCTATCACTTTATACATCCCAATTAAGACCTTTGAACAATTTATTTTTTACGCTATTTTTATTATTTCATAAAAAGGTTACAATACTTGACTTTAGACAATTATATTAACTTGAAATATCAAGTTGTTACATTATCCCCCCATTAGAGGGAATTTCGTCCCAAAATTGTTTCTAAAAGTAAGTGTTTACGGACTAGGGAATACATGTGCATACTTCTGTGTAGACTTTCTAGTGCTTTCAACTTCCTCCTTGATAATACCACAGCCACAAATCGTACCGCGATGAGCGAGTACAAATAGTGAAAGTGTCTTGATAACTAGTGTCGATACTCTATAGTATGACCCTCCTCGGTACCTATGATTGCCTGGCATATACCAGTTATGTATAATTAAGATGAATAAGACGGTCGACTAAGTGACTCTGCCCCAAATCCACAACCAAACAAGGAACAGGAATTAAAGCAGAATCACTCACTCTAAGTCTGCAAATACGTAACTATGAACAACCCTAATGTACATACTAAGCCATCATTACTCACCTGTACGGATCTTTAGTTCTCTTATGGATGCTGCGACTTGCTTAGAAGAGTGAATTATTATAATTACTTTTAAATGTTTCCCTATGTTTTAATCTTATATAAATATAAATTAAATTTCAAAGCAATTCTTATTTCGAAGATGTACCGCTGGTTTCTGGGGACTTCGTGGTAGTTTCTCCTGCGGTGATCATCAGAATTCGTCCATCTGCTGGTGCCCTGCAGGATCGGGCAGTGTGTCCCTTCCTGTTGCAATTCAGGCATTTCATTACCTGACATACTCCGGTGTGGTGGTAGTTACACACATCACACTTCGGGAGAGTTCTAGCATATCGACTGGAAGGTGCTGGAGTAGCAGGTGTTGTGGCGGTGTATATAGTGACCATTGGTTGTTCCTGCGGGGTTTCCTGTGTTTTTCGCTCTTTCCTCTTATTCCCCGACTTCTGTTTATAGTACCCTCCCTTTGATGGCTCAGGAACGGGGACCACCATGCCATGGCGGACTCCATGGTCAATGAGTCGCTGATCCAGCCGCTTGGCGCTATCGAATGTAGTTGGGTTGGAGGACAGTACATCCCCTTGAATTGGGGTAGATAAACCCCAGATGTACCTTTCTATCTTCTTACACTCCGGGGTAACCATCTTAGGGCATAGTGTTGCCAGATCGCTAAACCTGTCAGTATAGGTCACTATGTCTGAGACGACCATGGTATGCTCCCATAGCTCTTGTTCCAGCTTTTGGACTTCGCCTCTTGAGCAATATTTTTCCAACATCATATCCTTTAGGTTTTCCCAACCTATCGACTTAGCCATTGATAGGGTCAGTGACTTAACATAGCTATTCCACCATGTTAGGGCTCTGTCGGAGAAGGTGCAGGCAGCAAACTTAACTTTGCTCCTTTCTGGGCACAGACAGATTGCGAAGAACGAATTTGTTTTCTCGAACCATCGCATCAGAGCAACGACTCCCACATTTCCATTAAAGGATTTGGGTTGCAGTTCATGAAGTCCATGTACGAACACTCCCGTGGGTGCAGTTCATGAAGTCCATGTACGAACACTCTCGTGGGTGTCTGTGGGTAACTCTGGGGTTAGTTAAGTGGGTACCGCTACCAGTTCCATTGGTACCACTTTCGCTGATCTGAGTTAGAGCAGCTGTTACTACAGCTGCAATCGCTGCTTGGAGAGCAGCATAATTGAATTGTGGTGGTGGATTCTTTGTTGCGTTATTGACTCTGCGCCCTATAGGTCTACCGTGAGGCATCTTTTGCTAAGAAGAATACAAAGATGAGACAGGAATAAGTCTATAGTAGTGGTTATAAGCAGAGAGCTGAATGACAAAGTTATCCTAGTTCTGAGTGTATCTGGTTCTGACTTTCATAGGGTTCTAGAAATAATTCATAAAGGGGGTCTATATAAAATAAACTTCATGAATCAGAAGTGGCTATCCTCAAATGAATTTATGTGAATTGAATAACTGATACTAGCTGTATGAAAAGGAATAATCCTAACACATAGTGTGAGTAGTGAAATCACTAGCTCACTAAGTCAGTTAAGGTTATTATTTATTAGTGTGACACATAAGACGTTTTAGTTTCTTCGGCCGATCCTTTCTTAGAAAACACTTTTTGAATCTCTTTTTTTTCTCGTTGACTCCTCTGCTGACTGCTATGATGGAGTGGTTACATCTATCAGGGTTTGTCATACAAGAATGGAAGTGTCTAAAGAATCTATGAAATTAAGTGTAACATTATGGGCTGATCCTTACTAGGTCCTCCTATAATTGTGCAATGTATACAAATTGTATATAACTTAAGATTAAATAGACCTTCGAATAAGTGATCCTACTCCAAAACCACTACTAAACAAGGAACATGAAGTCAAGCATAGATCACAAATTCTAAGTCTATAAAATCCCAATTATATAAAACCTTAGAAGTATACACTCCAAAATCATAGACCTATCAGAAGGGTCTTTTAACTTTTCACATAAGTTATTTATAGTGCCTAAAATACTCCTATATATAGTATTTTAATTTAATGAACTTGGTATGTTTTAAACTTGTTGTTGTCTTATAGTATCATAAAAATACTCCTATAGTATTTTAACTTTATGTTCTGATCTAGAAATTCCTTGAATAAAATTTGATAATTTTTAAGACTGTTGTGACACCACATCACCCCCAAACACATGTCGGTCACATCTCAAATAAATATAGTTGATCAGGCTATATTGATCCTAGATATGATTACATAACTGTCTAGGTTTGACTGTAGTGTTCAACCTTTAAATACTTATGTTCTGTTCTTCTTGTGATACTTGTTCTAGTATGTATATATGTTATAAGCATGTATGTATACTTTTATAAAGTATTGTTATATTTTTAAAATATGCATTTATTCAGAGCACTTCAACCCCATTGTATTTATAGTTGTATATCTTTTATAGGTTGATATACTTATTTCTATAAACAATGCTCGGATACCAATCTGTCACACCCCCAAACCGGAACGGTAGAAACATTCGGTGGCAGAGGACATCATGTTTAGTATCACAACACATGCATATCATAGTAATCAAAGTAACAAACAACAATTGCATTAATATGAAAGTGTTTACAAAGTATGTGGTTCACAAAAGATAGACTCCAAAAGTAAATAACAACACAAGACATGAAGCTACTATACTCCATCTTCTGAATCCCAGTGCGCATACCTGTCTACTAGTTTCCTGAGAATACAAGTTATTTTGAAAGAGTAGATCAACATTTAAGTTGGTGAGTTCTTAAGTATTTAAGTGATGAAAAGTAAGTTGTAAGTTTTTTTAGAAAAGTTCGTCTGTTCTTCTAGAAAATCCTATATTTTCTAATATGATGAATGAAAGTAAAAATGACTCTACAATTCCTTTTATGAGTACTAAATGGATACCAGTTATATACCATTTAGAGTAAAAAAAACAATCGATTGTGTGAATCTGCCCTAAGCCCACAACCAAACAAGGAACATGGAATAAGGCAGAAATCACAGATCCCATTGTTTGTTAGATCTTCACTATATATAACCCTGGTGTATTCATTTGGTACTTACGGAGTTAATTGTAACAGTTCTTTATATTTGATGAAATCATTGTTTAAGAAAATCATATATTTCCTTTAGTAAAAATAGTAACCACAATAGTTCCTTCTATAATCCCTTGGTTTGTACAAGCTATATATAATGTAATATCGAACAGACAGTTAAATAGGTGAATCTGCCTAAGCCCACAACCAAACAAGGAACAGGAAGTAAGATGGAAAACACACATCCAACTGCCTATCAAATATTAATTACATATAACCCTGATGTATAAACTAAGGTATTATAGAATTAACCACTAAAGGTCCTTTAAGTTATACTGGTTTAATAAAATGGATTAAACCCTTTTTACTGATAAGTTTGTAGTTTAGCCTACTAAATGTTCTATCTGAAAAGTATGTTTTTGTACTAGAAAACGGTATATTGAATTTGTATATTATGACCTGACCCATACCTGGTACTCCTTATGATTACTTGGTGTATACGGAATATATATATATATATATATATATATATATATATATATATATATATATATATATATATATATATATATATATACAAGTAGGTTCCTGCGAAAACATAAATATTTTGCGAAAACGCGAAAATATATTTTATCTTACAAAAATCAAACACAAGTACTATAAAAATTAAATTTTTTAGCAATAAATTAAAGATAATAACTTTACATTGGATTGTGCTATGATAATATAGATTTAAAGATAGTTTTAATATTTTTTTTTCACGTCCTTAACCACTGTTAAATTCATGTTTTCATAATCAAAATGTCAAAAATCATGCTTTGCTAGTATGAAAAAATTTCTCACGTATTATCGATTATCGTCATGTAGTTCAAAGTTTGGATGGATAATTGTCCAAAATATAAGGTTGACGTGGCACAATATCATAGTTTTATCTTATTTTCACGTTTTCGCAAATTATTTGCATTTTCGCATGAACCCTCCCCTATATATATATATATATATATATATATATATATATATATATATATATATATATATATATATATAGCTAAGATCGAATAGATAGTAAACTAGGTGAATCTGCTCTAAGCCCAACACCAAACAAGGAATAGGAAATGAAGCAGAAAGCACACATCCTACTGTTTGTCGGACTCGATTAATATATATCCTTGATGTATCTACCGAGGAATCATAAAGCTAGCATTATAGGCCCCCTTTTTACTGAATGTACTAAGACTCGAATGTACTAGCCGATTCATAGGCTATACTTGATATTTTCTTTTTCCATAGTGTGTGATCTGACTCTATATCAGAGGCTTGTAAGCACACTAGAATATCTCACCTTTACCCGTCTAGACACCTCATTTGTATTTTAGCATATATGTCTATACATATATGATCCCCATAATAGCAAACTTGATGTTGTTTCCAATAATCAAGTTTAGCTCCCCATTTCTTTGCTTCACACTTTCCTTTAGTTCCTGTACATCAAAGCAAATGTGAGTACCGCATCTAATGTCAAGGATCCATGAAATAGAACCGGCTATACTATGGAGTTCAATCATAAATATAGCTGAGGTGCCAATCTTAGTGGATTTGTTCTTCTTGATGTCCTCTTGGTACATTGGAAAACTATATTCCTAATGTCCCTTGTACTAGAAATAAAAGTAGATGGCTTCGTTAAAGTCACTGATGGGTGCTATGTTAGAGTTGATATTTTTAGGAATTAGGTTGGACTGTACAACCTTACCATTTCCTTTATTTTAGGATAAGGTATCTTCTTCCTCTTGAGACCACCCTCCCTAATGGTTAGTAATGTAGCTATAAAGTTGTTATGAGGCTTAACAATGCTTTTCTCGGTACTTTTCAACATGCCATGTAGCTCCATCAAGGTCTTTTCCAAATTACTCATATTATAGTTCATTATGAACCGATGATATGAACCATTCAAAGATTCAAGTACTATATCTATAAGTCTTGAGGAAACGGAATGCCAAGATGCTCTAGTCTATTAATGTACAAATTCATTTTCTGAATAAGCGTACTGATAGAAGTTCTTTCTTGAAGCTCGCATCCTACTAGAGATTTGGTGAGATCAAGTCGCTCATGCCTTGTTTTCTCTTGGAACATTTCATTAATCTGACCATTCATGTTGAATGCCCTAAGATTCTTGAAGTTCTTTTGGATCTCCGGAACCATGGTCACCATCATGAGGCAAGCAACTCTAGTTGAATGATTATAACATTTTTCATATTCATCTTTCTTTTCCCTAGTAGCGTCTTCTTCATGTTCCTCGGGGACTTCCCCATCTAGAAAATATTCTTTCTTCTCACATGTAAGAGTAATTCTTAATGCATGAATCCAATCGAGATAGTTTGGTCCAATGAGTTTGTCCCCATAGAGGATCTAGAGTATTGAGAAGTTTGTCGTAGGTACGAGTGCGAGATAGATATTAGCTCTCGTATTAATAGATATCTATATAAACAAAGTTTGTTATTAGTTTGTATAAATCCTTTGGAAAAAAATTACCCAATATATTAAAATTATTTCACTCCAAAATAAGAATAGGATTAGACGTAATCACATAATTTAGCTATTTAGGTAGGCAAACTATTTGCCAATTTTAATCTCTATGAAAATCCTAGATTTTTCAAAAATTATTTAATTATGTCAATAACATGTTTAATTTCTTCCAGACTCATCTAACATTCATGATTGGATTACACGGGGATCATTAATTTAGATGCTAAATCAAACCATGCAAAAGCGATGTGGCCCCTGACCCAACTATGCTTTAGTTATGGCAAGTACCACATCATCTCAACAATAGTGGATTCTCGTGTTGATCCTCGCACTACCTTACGCCAATCGATTACAAAGAGGTGAGTGTTTTTCAAGGTCACGTGTATTTATGTTTCTATAAATAGGGTTTTGTTTTATTTTAATTAAAACATTTTAACTATTGAAGTCAATATTTTAAGCATATTTTATAACTTTTATCAAAACTTAAGTTTTGAATTTCAAACAATCGAATTAAGAAACAAGTCGTACTAAGGACACAGGGGCATGTCAAAGCTCATAATCAAACCAGCGCCAACTCTGGATGTTAGCAAGAGCATCATGTGACTCCAAACTCCAAGATTATTCTACTGGTCTTCGGTCTTCACAACATTAAAATTTTCTATTCTAATAATTTTTCCTAACTAAACTACTACATACAATTTCAAACAAAAATTACATGTTATAAAATAGAAATGTTGTAAAAAAAATGCATAGCGGTCAAGTAGGGTTAAGTGATTAAACGATCTCGAGGAGGATTAATCGGGGACCATAAATTCGTAATAAAAATTATATATACTAAGTTCAATAACCATAAAAATTCATAACTAGTATTTAAACATTTAAGTCATGATACATGATATTACAAGTTCAAAATAAGTTTAATAATAATAAAAACACACATTTTCATATATTTAAATTTTCATCTTTTTGTAATCTCCATGTTCTTCCAATATTTGAACTTCATCTGAGTCATATTCATCTTCTTTAAACATGTGCTCCTCATTCTCGGACTCAAAATCTTCATCAAAAGTCCTCTTGGTATTGAAGTTTTACAGGGTACTTGATTACCATTAGTCCCGAGAGCTTCATCAATTGCTTCTATAACTGATTCATGGTCAACTTTGTCTACATCACTGTCGTCTCAATCAATAATCCGTTCTTGAGCAGAGTGAGAATCATTTACTAAAAGCACTTCCAAATCCTATATTTTCTCTCCCTTTTTTTTAATTCCATCAAATTAGCACTGAATTGAGCATAAACAAGATTGTTCATTCTACTTGTCTCCAATCTATTTCGTTTCTTTGTATGTACCTATACAATTACACATAACAAAAGGTTAAAAACGTTTTTGATATTTAAATATTATAACTTTATAACTAACAACTTCAAACATGCTCCAATTCCTTTCACAATCCGATAAACTACTAGTTAAAAAAATTGTTATTGCAATGTTTTTCAAAGGAGGATTTAAGCCACAAAAAAGTCCACACCATCTTGCTATAATTTTGAGACAAAAACACACATTAGAAAATTAGGAATCAAAAAAGTACACCAAACATGAACTATAAATCAGAAAGAAAATTAGAAAATCACAACATAAATCACACCAGATATGAGATAATCATAGTAGAAATCCGAGAGACACATAAGATATTAGAAAAATCACATCATAGATTGTAAATTTTCACTAGAAATCAGAAATCACACAACATATCAGAAAGAACACCATATATAATAAATTATAAACAATGTTATGTGATGTATGCAAAAAAATTAGAAACAAGCTTGGTTATCAAAAAAATGAAAACTAATAAAAAATATGTGAATATATAAACATAAATAACAAATCATCATGTATATCATAGAAACTATAAGTAAAAAAGCCTTAGAAATCGTAATTTTGTATGCACAAAAATCAGATACAAGCTTTGTTATCACTAAATTCAGAATTCAAACAACTATGTGAATGTATGAATAGAAATAACATAGGGAAAATGTCATATTAGCCTATCAAACTGTTCGTGTTTGTTTTAAAAGGTCCCCAAACTTTTTTTTGCACATTAAAGAAATATACATTCATTTCTCTATTTTAAAATACCCTTATGTTACCTTCTACCGGTTTGATAGGTAATATACATGCCACGAATGAAAATGTCGGTGACAAGTCATTTAATGAAATGGCCACATGTGTTGTACTTATATTAATTTGTTATAAAGTAAACCGTGTGCGTATTACAATCCCCTCCCCCTCATTGAAGAAAACCCTCGTCGTCCCACCATAGTAACTGAAGATCGATGGCTATATTCATGTCAGTCAAAGTTCATTTCCAAGGTGTGTTCATCAACAAATCTTTTTGCTATTCTTATGGTGTTCATCATGTGTTGAAGAACGTCGATTTTGCTGGTATGTCATTTAATGAGTTTGTGAGTTTTCTTGAACGATTCACATAAGAGAAGTGTGAGAAAGTTTATTATTGTCAACCCGATTTATAAATCCCAGAAGGTTTAACCTTGATTTCGAATGAACGTGAATATCAAGAATTTATAGACATTGCTTATCAATGTGGTGTACAAGTTTCTGTTTACAGGGACCATTTTGGTACTACTGTGCATGTAACGAAGGAAAATGAAAATGAAAATGAGGATAATTGTTCTGTCAAGTCAAACATGTCAATCAAAGGGGGAAGAAGGTATTGACCTAACTGAAATTAAGAGTTCACAAGAAATCAACATGGAAGGAATTACCTATGAAGGAGTAAGTCAGGGTAATGGAAATGATGAGGCCACAAAAGGTGATCAAAAAGATGATGAAGATGAGAATGTCCCAGATGTGAAAGGAAAACCGATGTTTAATGAAGACATACCTTGGAAGAAGTAGTTGCCAATTCTAGGTATGAGGTTCACCAACCCTAAACAATTAAAATTTATGATTTGTAATTATGCTGTAGCAAATGGATATCAATTGTCCTTTGAAAAAAACGACAGTAAAAGGTTATTGGTTAAGTGTAGTAATGGTCAATGCACATTTAGGCTTTGGGCATCATGGATGAGTGAGGAGCAGTCTTTCCAAATGAAGTCCCTTATCATTGACCACAATTGTGCAAGAAATTTTAAATTATGGTCAATTGTTAATTACAGATGGATTGGTAGTCATTTCACCCGGGAAGTGCTTGAGAATCATAAATTCAATGTTAGGATGTTAAAAGAGGAAGTAAAGAATAAATTTGGCATAGAGGTTAGTATGGGACAATGTAGGATAGCTAAGCAACATGCAATGTCTCTTGTTGAAGGTACCATTGTGGAAAATTATGCAAAGTTGTGGTCCTGTGGTGAAGAGATAAAGAGGTCTAATCCAGGGTCAACAGTCAAGTTGTCTGTGAAATCTATGCCAGATGGGAAAAATTACTTTAGCAAGATATATATTTGTTTTCATGCACTAAAGAAGGGTTGGAGAAGTGGCTGTAGAGGGATAATAAACTTAGATGGGTGTTTTCTAAAAGGAATGTGTACTGGTCAGTTATTATGTGTAGTTGATAAGGATGGTAACAATCATATATACCCAACAGCTTGGGCTGTAGTTTGTGTTGAAAATAAAGACAGCTGGAAATGGTTCTTAGAAAACTTGCAAGAAGATCTGCATCTTGAAGGTGGTTTTGGTAGGACATTGATGTCAGATCAACATAAGGTATGTTTCTACTTTATAATGTCATACATAATTTCTTTCAAATGTGATATAATTCTGAATATTATGATGATATAAATGCAGGGGATAATTGAAGTTGTGAAAGATTTATTTCCAGAGATAGAACATAGGCAATGTGCCAGGCATGTTCTTTCCAATTTCAAGAAGAAATTCCCTGGGGCTCGGTTTGAGAAACTATTTTGGAAAGCTTGCAAGGCCTCAACTAAACCTCTTTTCAATTATGCAATGAAAGAGATTCAACTGATTAGCCCTGCTTCTTATGTGCATCTGATTTGAAGGAATCCAAAATCATGGTTAAGAGCATTTTTTTTCAATTTGGAAGGGGTGTGATGCAGTTGAGAATGGGTTGTCTTAAAGCTTTAACAATGTTATATTGGAGGCTAGGAGGAAGCCAATTATTACAATGTTGGAGGATATTAGACTATATGTGATGCAGAGGATGTGTAGTTTGAGGCAGAAAGGAAGTGGATGGGGACATATTGATGTATGTCCAAACATAAGGCTTGCCCTAAATGAATTAAAGATCCAACAAAGGTACTATATTATTCACCATAATTGAATTGGTTTTTCCAGTCAAGGTACTTTAATTACCCCTGTTAACTTTGATTATTTGTAGGTACTGGCAAGTGCTTCCTAGTGGCCTGAATACATTTGAAACAAGAAACTTAAGAGAGTCTTATGGAGTTGATTTGGAAAAGAAAACATGTTCTTGTAGGATTTGGAAAATGAATGGGTATGGTTGTGTACACTCAGTGGCAGCCATTAGTTATGTAAATAGAGATGTAGAGGTATTTGTTGATCCTCTATATTGTGCTTGCATATATATGAACACATACAAGTACATAATTGGAAGCATGAATGGGAGTGCAATGTGGCCCCCAACATAGTACATACCACCTTTGCCACCATTGAAAAGGAAGATGCCAGGGAGACCTACTGTTAAGAGAAAGAGGGACAGTACTGAGGTTACTGGATCACACAGAGTATCCAAGGCAGGCAGAAAGATGTTCTATGGTGTTTGTAAGAAATCAGGCCACAATAAGTCAACCTGTGATGTAGTGTCAAAGCCCCAAAAAAGTTAGCTGAAAAACAGGAAGGATGAAGGTCAAGGTGAATCTAGTCCATTAAAGAAAAGGAAGGGTCAAGGGCAAATTGGGAAGGGAAAGGGTGAAGGTGATACTAGAAGTGGAATTGGTTTCAAAATGGGAGAAGGTGAATGTGAGTCAACAAGTGGTGTGACTAAGAAGAATGGCAAAAATGTAGATACACTGAAATTAAGAAAAAAGTCAGAGAGGATACTAAAGAAAAAGTTGGCAAAAAAGGTTGCAGGCAAAAACAGTGAAGGTGATACATCAACCAAACCAATGGACTTGGATTAAAGATGTTTTTAGAGTATGTTAGTTATGGATGTATGGATGTTTGTTTTTCCGTTTGTAACATGATATTAATGAATGTATGGATGTTTGTTTTCTGTTTGTAACATGAATGTTAGTTTCTTTACTTTAAAACATAACATGAATCTTTTTTTTTATAATTCTAATTCCAATGCAATTCCATATAACAATGGACTTGAATTAGAACAATGTACTTCCATATAAGGTTATAATGGGAACTTCACATTTGGTACATTACATTACAAACCATACTTCAAGGGGAAATTTAAGTCCTGCAACATATGACCTTCACATTTGGTACATTTCATTACAAACCATAACATCATATGCAAAGCAAAATAAAGGTTAAAATAGGAATTAGATTTCATTTCATTCATCCATTAAAACTAAGGTTATTGACTTAACAACCCCCCCCCCCCCCCCCAAAAAAAAAAAAAAAATTGGGTTCTAAACACCATTACAGCCTCAATGGGCACCATTGTTCAAAACAACCAACAACGCATAACCTAATACACACACACACACACACACACACACACACACATATATATATATATATATATATATATATACTAGCAGATGATGAAATTAGACAAAAAGACATAACCTTCGACAACCCTGATAACCCAAAAGAGACTAATCGCCATCGTGCTACCTACGAACTAAACTACACCCACCAAAATCCCCATACACTGCATTCGACGCAAACACGAACCACAATCAACGACATCACTGCAACTCCAACAACACCCATCATTGTCACTTTCCTTTTCAAGTTGCGTATCTCCTCCCTAAGATCTCCAAGTTGTCGACGCATCTCATCTCGCATTTCCTCAATCTGCACTTGGGTTTCCATGGCATGTAGTTCGTAATCAGTTGGTAAGTTTAGTTCCGAAGCTCTGAAACCACCATAGGAGAAGCTTTGTTCTGAGGCCATCTTCTTGATTTATACATGGGAAAAAATCAAAGTCGATGATGTGAATGTTACGGATTAAGGTAACAAACTGGTGGGGAAGACGGATTTAGGGGAAGACGGTTTATAAGGGGACCATTAGCAATGACTTGGCAATTCTTGGGGACCAAAATTTCAACAGTAATATTCCACGGTGGTGTGCATGTCACGAAAACAGGGGATAAACCTTTTAAAATTGGTAAAGGGATGTAATTAAACGGTAAAATGAAAGTATATTTCTTTAATGTGCAAAAAAAAAGTTTGGGGACCTTTTAAAACAAACACAAAAAGTTTGATGGGCTAATATGACATTTGCCCAATAACATATCAGCTTGTTTTTCATAGAAAACGCAATTAAAAAAACCACCTTATATGTCATAATTTACACAAGAATGTGCCAAAGAGGCGTAGATAATGCTCAAAAGATCAGACCAATACAATTACCAGTGTCTCACGTGTGCGTCGCTAGAGTGAACTATGGGTAATGGTGGGCGTTGGCTTCTGTTGTGTGGATCGCCGGTGTTCGGAGGACGTGTCGCAAGAACATGTTGAGCGTCAGCTTTTGTTATGAGTGTCGCCAAAGTCTGGTATATATGTTATTATCACATGCATTGTGCATTGTTGTAGGCACGCTTCTAAATTTGAGAGAGAAACCAAAAACGATGGACGGGTATGATAGGAATTAGGGTTAGATGTTTTTCTGGAGCCTTTTTTTTATTTTGACCAACTCTAACAATTGAATTATTTTGACTTTCTATTGACCGCCAAGCTTGCCGTTGACCGAAATTGACAAATTTCTGCCAGGCACCTATAATCATCATCGGTTGCTGAACACCAAGAGATTAATCCACAATAATCAAATTCCAAGGTCGATTTCTACAATACTCCAAAAAAAAAAACAAATGAAGGCCAGAAACACCAAAAATACAACTAAACATACAACATATAGGTCAAGTTGAGGCTTGGTGTATCAGATCCATACAATTCAAACAAACAATTATTTTGAACTTGGATTACAACTTTTAGATTAAATTTATAATCATATAGTTGAAAAAAATAGACGTACCATTGTTTCAATGATCTCACATGCAAGAGATTATCCAATTAATAATTTCTGAAAATTCACTTGAATTAATAATTCAAAATTTAACAATTAAAACAACAAATAAGGTGATAAACAATTTTGTAAAACCATCATATTTGCATGAATTGAGGCAGATGCATAAAAATGTAGTTCCATGTTCAGCTAGTCTTATGCAAAAAAATTAAATCAACCATAGAAAGGTAAAATACACTTACATTCTTAGCATCCAAAAGAGAATCCCTTTGATGTAGTCTCAACCAAATATTAGATTAACAATACTTGACAACCTTGGATCATCTAACTACTAAAATAGTACATGATTAAGGCTTCTGCTTCTCCGACGTGAGACATAAAGATAAGGGACGTTATGTGTAAATGAGGTTGTTCGGGATTTTAGAGATGGACAGACTATTGATTTTTCTAATGTTTTTCACATGGGATCATCATGAGAATCTGCTTTTAAGGCCTTCTATTTATTGGGATATGTTTTAAACCCTTAACAAACAATTACTTAGTCATTAAGTAATTATCCTTAAGTATGGTAATTCTCTTATTTTCATATTCTTAAGCTTAAACCCCTTTAATTCTACAAGTTTCATTTAATTAATTAAACACTTCAGTAATTAACAAACTAGATTTTTATCATCCTTCTCCAGTCAATATTGCTTATATCACTCTGACATTAATAATAATATTACAAATTGTTGTAACTTTGACCATTATTTCCAACAATGTTATATACATATTTACAACCAAATTATCTATGATAGTCATAAAGGTTGTAAATCTATCAATATTTTTCTAATGAACATGAACATAAATCCATTGGCAGTTATGACGACTAATTAATTGAGTGCAATGGGAGAATATCTTGTAAGTTTTATTCATTCACAAAGAAGATTTAATTTCTTGAAAAATGAAGATCAGTCAAAGGTGAAATTATAATGATTGATACAATAGAGCGGTTAAAAAAGTTTTTCCTTCTTGATGCTTCATCATATCATATTGATAGCCTTACGAGATGCTACCTTAGTTACTTTGATATGATTTTTGATGACTCTGATTCACATTGTCCCAACCACACCATCCATGACACTATAGAACATAATTTGATACCCCCACAATATCTAGTTTTGCTCTTTAGGTACACTTGATAGGAGAAGTTGTACATGGACATAAACCAATGTTCTCAACCATCAGAATCTGTCTCACGAAATGGTAAAGGAACATTTTTCACTGCTCTAAACTTGCCAACATTATTCAAGTGCTCATTTTCCAACCTGTATCAAATTATAAAGGATAAATACATGATACTTTTCAACCATCTATACCTTAATTAAAAAATACTACTAACTATATACAAAATGCATATGTTATTACCTATAGTAATTCCAATGCCCACGACGAATCACTTCTAAAGAAGCAAGAGAAAACTCAAGCAAGCGTGATTCAAACAATCCAACTTTGAATTGTAGCACTGTTTCCAACCAAGCAACCCTTAGAACAAAATTCAAGGCCTACACATAAATGGAGATTTTGGTATTTCATGTTATGCAATTGTCAAAACGTAAAATTTTAAAAACTCTTGAAACTTAATGATATAAAACTCACAATGGCTATGTAGTAGAAACCTTTATTCTTTAGAACAAGTTCATCTCTAAGCCATATGTTTTTTGACTTGGAATTAAGAAGTCCCCAATCCTTCACAAAGTCCCAATATAGTTGGTATACGGTGGCAATCAAGGAAGTCACCAAAACAATTATCAACCACAATTGTGTTTCCTGTCTTGCATAAGTTAAGCGTGCTCCAGCTGCTATCATGGCTGACACATACTTACCTAAGTTAGCCAAGTGGTTAACATCACACTCATCAAACCATCTCCTCGCACACTGTATATATATAATTTCATACATAAAACATTATCCTTGTTAGAGGTATTATAAAGTGACAATCAAAATATTTGGTCATTTATTAAAGATGTAATACATATGTATCTACCTGCATAGCACGCCAATAGTATGGAGCAAAAGAGATTACATAAGCAAGCTCTCGATATAACTTCCCTGATTTACAAGTATGATAATGATGTGTTTTAAAACTTCCGGCAAGGAAGTAACATGCTGTTGATTCCATGTGCCTCAATAATGGGATCTGCAATAGAAAGAAAAAAAATACATATACCAACTTTATCACCAGATAATGTAAGGTAATGATGCTAGAACATATATGGGAACCTTGGAAGAAAAATTACCTGACTAGTAAGTTGATCTGCCATGAAGAAATCCATCATCAGAACCTATGTTTTCCATAAAAATAAAAACCATTACCTAGTGTTATAAAGATTTATTTTATTTTCCATATTTTAGGTAATGATTTGGGTAACCTAGGAGTACCTTGTACAAAGGAGAACATATTATGTTGCGAATGACTCTAAGGAAGCAATAGCGGGTTGGAAGGTAGAAGATGTTCAATGGACATACAAGCAACCCAATGAAAATCTAAATATCAAATCAAAGTTAAGAATAAGCATTAAAATCTTTCAAAAAATTTAACTGATGTAACTAGTTAAGGTAATAATATTACCAAGAAAAGAATGCCCGGAATGGCGTCAATTTCAGTAGGAGAAAATCCATTTGAAATCAAAATGAGATGTAGTACCATAGCAGAAACCACAGTTGTCATCATACATGTGCAAATAAGAAATGCATCTTTATACTTGAGTGTTGTACCAGCTTGGAATTCGAAAATGAAGTTGTAATTAATCCTTGTAGCTTTCCATGTGAAAAGGTTGCACCCATACATAAACAAATGCAAGCTCAACAATGCAAACATGCTGCATTTATATATAACCAAGGCAAACAAGATTAATGGAAAAGTTGAATTCATAAATTTACTTATTTGGTGTGTGTGTGTGTGTTTTTGTGTGTGTGTATATATATATATATATATATATATATATATATATAATTGAAAAGTTTATACATTAAATACCTGAAAACAGGATATATAGTTTCAACATAATCGGTTTCTGTACCACGGGAGAACATACCACTAATATGTGCCAATATTGCATATACACAGAATAAGGTTACAAAACTACCCGTAAAGAGTCCTGTTGCAACAAAAAAAAACTATTATATGGTTTTCTTGTTTGATGTTGTCATATTAATTTTTTCCTTATTTTCTAATTATTATAACAAAGATACTCAGTAAGGGGTATAATATATACCAACAAAGAAAGTGACCATGTGAGAGCTTTTTTGTTGGCGAGGCTTCAAAAATTTCATGGCCTTTTTTCTGTCATCCTTGGCAAAGTGCTTAGTGAAAGAAGATTCCACCTCATCCGTTAATTTTACCACCTAAAATTTATAATTCTTCATTTTAAGTGGTATATCCATAAGACTTTGAAATCAATAGTGATTAACGGATTGTCATATTATCATTTTATTTTTCATACAATTATTATCATTTTTTCTTTAGAATGCTTAAAATATACAAATGATTAATTATCAACACATCTATTTTACACTTAAAAATATTTCATTTACACTTAAAAATATTTCATTTTTTTCAATTGAATAGTTCGATGGCTCTTGAAATCCACATTAATTTTTAAGGTCAACATAAAATCCTAACTAAGTTTAATCAATTAAATGTCAAGTAATTAAGCATTCCATCTAAATCAATTATTTATTAAACTACTTGTGGGCGCTTTAACAATACAAACTAGTTTAAAAAACCAACACAAATGATTAAAAACATGTAGATTGCTTATTATGAATTTATTTGTCCACAAGTATTATAAGTTTTTCTTAAACAGTAAGGCTATCTTTAGCGTGCTAGCTGAAAAGCTAGTTGTTAGTTGAAAGACTAGCTAATAGATGAAAAGTTAGCTGTTAAATAAAAAGCTAGTTGATAGCTGAAAAACTAACTGATAAAAAATAATGTTTGACAAAACTAGCTGAAAAGCTAGCTGAAATATATAAAATTACATAAAAGGACATGTAGGAGTATGTGTTTCTATAATTAATTAAGGGGTGTATTTGGAAAATATTAAAAAAGCTTATAAAAAACTAGTCTAAGTAGCTTTTCAAAAAGCTAGCTTATAAGCTACTTTTTGGTTTACAAAACACGACAACATAAAAAAGCTCGAAAAATAAGTTAGCATATCATCTAGCTGTGGTGCACCAAACACACCCTAAACATGACAAGAACATTTTGAATTATGAAGAAAAACAAGCAACGCATGAGTGGTACTTTAACCGGAAAAGTAAAATGGCAAATAAAGAATTTAAAGTCATTTATACATGTAAGGATTAATTAGCTTTATACATGATCAGATACATAGGATATGTTTGGCGTGTCACATCTAGCTGATAAATTAGCTTATTTTCAAGTTTTTTTTTATATTGTCGTGTTTGGTAAACCAAAAAGTAGCTTATAAGCTAGCTTATAAAAGATAGCTTATAAGCTAGCGTTTTGAAAAGCTACTTAGACAATGTTTGGCATACTAGGTGAAAAATTGGCTGTTAATGAAAAGCTAGCTGTTAAATAAATAACTAGCTGATAGCTGAATAGCTAGCTGATAAAAAATAACGTTTGGTAAAACTAGCTAAAAAGCTAGTTGAAATATATAAAATTACATAAAAGGGCATGTAAGGATATATATTTCTATAATTAATTAAGGGGTGTATTTAGAAAATTTTAAAAAAGCTCTTAAAAAGCTAGTCTAAGTAGTTTTTCAAAAAGTTAGCTTATAAGCTACTTTTTGGCTTACTAAACACGACAACATAAAAAAACTCAAAAAATAAGCTAGCTTATCAGCTAGCTGTGGCGTGCTAAACATAACCTTAGACTAGTTTTTTAGAAGCTTTTTAAAAAAATTTCAAATATATCCCTTAATTAATTATAGAAACAAATACTTTTAAATGTCATTTTATTTAATTTTATATATTTCATCTAGTTTACCAAACATTATTTTTTATCAGTTAATTTTCCAGCTATCAGCTACCTTTCAACTAACAACTAGTTTTTCAGTTAGTAAGCCAAACATAGCCTTAGATTGATTAGTATTTATCTTTTTACTTTTAGTTACCATATTGTAATGTAAATTCGACGACGTCTTTTCTTTAGCAAATAAAGATAGAAAAATTCGTTTTGTCCAATTCTCTAAGAGCATCTAAAATATTGGAGTTTTTTCACATAGTTTTTAAGGCTATTTTATCACCTCATCAACAACTTAAAAAAGTTAAGATACCTCAATAACTTCCATAATAAGAGATATTTTTTTTACATAACTTATTTATAGGACCCATTCATATTAACTTATACAATTATATTGTTTTTATACAAATTGGTTTATTTAGTAATGCTTTTGTATCAATGAGACCGACCATAATCACCAAAAAGCTATCACCAAGAGTTTCCAAAAGCAACTCCAACAGTAGAGAGAGAAAGCTTTTTCAAAATAAAACAACTTAGAAAATATCGTTATTATAAATTTTCTTATAACAAATCTTTTTTATAGCCGTTTTGGAGCTATGACTGTTTTATTTTTGCTACATTCTCGCTAGCCCATTGAATATTTTCGGGCCGTTCAAAAGAAAATTTTGTATAAGCGGATACCATCAACATATGGACATCTTTCTTAAGCGTATAAAAACTTGATACATTACTGTTACAAAAATTAAATAGTTATAAAAGATTGCTAAATAGTTATTTTTTTGTAATTAAACTAAAAAACGAGTTATTGTAACAAGCAATCTAATATTAAATTAAAAGTAACAGAGAAAAGAATATATATTGGTTTTACTTGATTTACCTTATCCGAACTAACGAAATAAGATCTTTTGACAGCTTTTAAATAAGTTGCCGAAGACTGTTGATTAGAAACCTGTTAAATAAAAAAAATAGTTAGAGTCATAATTGAATCAAAATTATTACGTCACAAAGTTTATTTCTTCCCATAAAGTTTACTGTTTACCTTGTCAAATTTCTTCAGTATTTTTACAAATGCCACCATATTTAGAGAGCTGCCAAAAATATTCATTTGATCAGAAAATCAACAGGCCTCTAATAAATAAAAATGTAAACCATTTAAAGTTACATTTTAAACGTAAAAAACCAGAGTTTATTAATTTAACAATGATGAATATATGTAAGTAGTTAATTTTGTAATTAGAAAAAAAAAAAAAAAAGATGCACAATATTAGTGGACACTCGCTAGAGGTGAAATCATAAGTTTGGTGTTAATTTGGCAAAAATTATAACTTTTTAGTGGGACATGTCCACCATCAATCTTTTTTTATTAGCTCACGATATATTAATCTTTTTCTATGTGTAGTATCATGACAAACATACTCAAGGTACACATTAATATTATAGCTAGATGCATTTATTTAATACATACCTATACGTTTTTAATAAACCAAGGCCTCTATAAAGTTCCACAAAAGCTCCTCTAATCATTTTTTCCGCGCATTGGATCTTCTTGCGATTGATGTAATCACTTGGTCCACCTTCTTTCTTAGGATTGTTTACTAGATCTTCCCAAAGCATCGATGTAACTGCTGTTATGGTTCTTGTAGGCGTAGTTGCCGGAATATCAATTCGCATGGCCATTTTTGGCTTTCCCTTTTTAGTTTTTCCTCTAGTTGCTGCACCAAGTAAGTTGATACCATTTTTTTCTAGAGCCGAAATCACATCATTTGTTTGTGTCCCCTCTCCATGGCTTTCTGCAAACTCAGTGGGTGTTTCTGCATGACAAATTTCAATTCATTTTGATCCGATACTAAAAGATAGAACAACATAGATTCATATTTAAGACACATCCTAATTTAAAGCAACCCCAACCATTCCACTAAAAATATCACTAAATTGGTGTATTTTTAACACCAATTTTCTTTTTACTCCAACCACACACTAAAAATTTACACTAAAAACGTTTTTTTATATTATAATATAGAATAAAATGATTATTAAAGTTGTAAAAGTTATAAAACTAACCCAAATAGTATTAAACAATTCAAAATTTTGTTTTTGTGTAATGAATAAAATTACACTAAATATAGACGCCACTATTCAATCTCATTATTTTTGTGTTGAGTTTAATGGTGCATTGAAACATATTTTCACGTTAAAACATTATTTTTGTGTATCGATATTAGTATTCAAATCTTGAATTTACATTTTGAGATATGATTCTTTCTTGAGTAAACAGTACTATAAAGTGCGCAGACCACTAATTATACACTTTAGTTAGGGAGATTAATTTATTAATTAATTATATAAGTTGTGATCATGTGTAGGATGGAGTATTCTTTTAGCTTCATGGATATTAAAAAAACCGATAATTAAGGAAGTTGAAGATGAGTTTGGTTACCGGAGTCAGAGGTGGGGCCAGACGAGTAAGAGCTGAGGAGTCCGGTGGAGCTTGGCGATCGTGCGAATTTAAACCGGCCTGAAGATTTTCTCCGGGAACCAAGAACTTGCTGGAGATCCAACAAGATTTGAAGCTGTTTATTCAACATTTCTCCTCTCTCAAGGAATTCGCTTTCTTTGTTGGTATAAAACTGGTTCACCTTTTCCAATTCCTCATCCAATTTCTCAAAGAACACCTTCACCTATACATGAATCGAATGATAATAATAACAAAATAAATTTTTTATTTGTGCGAAAACATAAATCATAAAACTAGAAAGGTTATAAATTAATTAACTTTACTTAATCTATTTGGTTAATTACCTCGTCTTCCTCAGAGTTCAAATGTTCAACGAGTTCAGTTTCATCATCTTCATCTTCATCTTTTTCTGACATTTCGTCACCTTGTTCGGAAAGCGTGTTTTTCACCTATACCATGCATGACACGTGGAATATGTAGTTATAGGCTTATAGCTACGATGGTAACTATCAATTCCTTGTTATTTCAGGAAACAAGTCATATAATTCATTTAGTTATATTTCAGGAAACACGTCATATAATGCATGACAGCCGTTTCTATTGGCTTTTAGTCCCCAAAATACTCAATTTCATGAAAATCAGGTCTTTGATGACGCCATCTCACCGCTACCTTTTATTAATTACTACAAGCACCACAATTTTAACAGGTATGTGTGTTTGTGTGTGTTTCAATAACTGATGTTATTATTGAAAACAAACACATAGACTTCAAGTGAAAAAAGTGGATGAAAATAATGGGTAAATAAAAAAAAGTAATAATGTTTTGCAAAAGATATCCTTGAAAAAAGTTAGTTAATGCTATCTATATGTATGACATAATGGAAAATGATTAAACTGAATAGACAACGAGATTTAATGCGTAACGTAACGAAATCCACAGCAGATTAATGCAAAAACATTTCATTCGATGGTAATCATGAATGATGACACGAAAACCATGATGAAGACATGCACCAAAAGTATTTTCTTTTGGAACTTCAACAGTACTAGATGTCAAGCACTAAAGTAGATTCACACATGTTTTTTTCAATTTTAACATTAATTTCAAATCTTAATTAATTAGCAAAAGCTTTATACCATCTTCCGATGGCTATTACATTTCCTTGTAAATAATAATTAAAATACCTGAAGAATCTGATCAGGTTGTTGATTGGTGGCATTAGATGTAAGACGACGAAAGAAAGAGCGAACAGGGTCGAATATTGATATCCCATAATCTTGACTACAAGTCGTTTGTGAAAGCTTCGATATCCTTGATAGTTTAACCTTCTTAACATGTTTCTTGAGCTGCCAATAATTCACAAAGGCATCTTTCCATTCAGGAATGAGTTGAGCTTCAAGCTCTTTAGAGAACTTCACCATTAATTCTTTCCGTACAACAATCTCCCTCTTGTGATGATCGAGAGAGAGAGAGAGAGAGAGAGAGAGAGAGTTACTCAATGGGGGATGAGTGGCTGGATGGGTGCTTATATAGATATATAGAACAGACAAAGATGTAGGTAGAAGACAGAAGGTTTAACAAGCAAAGATTTGAAAAGCTTCTATATATCTTCTCTCTCTTCTTTGATTTACTTCTTGATTCATGTTAATTAAAGGAGAAGGCAGATTCCACTTTCAATTTCATTTCCACCACCTTATTTTTCTTGTGTTCCATTATCATCCTTTTGGGTATTATTATATGAATTTCTTTCGTTGATTCTAGAATGGAGATTAGGCGACTTCAAGGATTGCTTGTTAAAAACTTTCACATCAAAACTTTTTAACCTTCTATTGATAGACAAACACTCACGAAGTTATTAACTTAATTTGCATCTTCTTTTGATTATAATTAAAAATTCAAAATCATATTTAATCATTGCCACATATGATATAAATGCTTGGTGTTAGTAGTGCACTTAAATTATAAATTAATAACGCATTTCTTCTACCACATTAATCTACCTTAAATAGTCATTTTATGAACGAAAGGTTAATATTGTTTTGTTTTTTAATAATTTTTCTATATAATTACGCGTATGCTTATTCTCATAAAATTATTTAAATCATGGACATGAACTAACACGACTACAAGTACAAGAAAATAATAAAAAGGAAACTAAAATAGAAGGGTTAAAAGAAATTATGTTCCTTAATTAAACGCATTAAAAAATTATACAGTATAAAAAAAAATAAAAAAAAAAAAGCAAAAAGCTAGATGATTTAAGGTGCTATGCAAGGATAAAGCCCGGGAGTCTAACAGATCATATTAATCATACATGTTTCACCCCTTCCTACACACCGATGTCATGCCACTCTTCATATTCAGGAAGCATTCTTTAGAACTGTGCTTCACCTTGAGACCAGCAAATAGACTTTCACAAACAGAATTAACGATTAAAAATTTGCCGCTCATAGACATTGATTTCCCAAAAATAGAAAAAGTTTTAGTATAAACACGCTTCTGATACATTAGCTGATAAAATAGCGGACAGTCTACAGTGCACAATGTCGCAATTTTTTTTTTCATATCACCAATATTATAACTTAGTATTATTTAAGGGCGTAAAAGTCGCTAGACGGTGCTATATCGGTCGGCTAGCAAGTACAGATTAATCGGCGACTAATTGTAGACCCTAAAATATCATAACCAAATAGGTTAATTTGATTAATACAACATTAATCAGTCATCAAATAGTTTCCATTAAGATAGATATTTTTCAAAGTGATAAAAATTTATCGACTTCTACAACTTCATTCATTGTCTAGGCAGAAATTAATTGTTAGACGCAATATAGTCGATTGAGTATTGGCTATGGACTAATTGAAGATTAATCGGGGTCAAGTCGAATTTTTACAAAACTATTATTATTTAAATTTGTACCTAATACGTGTGGGTAATTTTAATCTCACCCGACATTCTGTATAACTGGAACTGACATGTAAGCTAAGGGGCTTATCATTTGTATTCTATATTATATGTTTGGTGAATGCGGAGTGCATGCATATATAAGATCAAATTATAAGCCGGTACGAAAAAAAGACGGGGGTTTGGGGCAGTTCCCCAAAAGGTCTTTGAAAATTTGAATTAGTTTATTTATGGAAAATCCGAATTATAGTTGGTAATTATGGTAAAATTAACAAATCTCATCAGTTTTGGTAACCATTGATTAAACCATTAATTTCGAAATTTGTATAAATAATTTAGAAGATTTACCTTAATCTGCCAAGTATAAATACGACTCTTCTATTGATTCGCAAATCATACCCTTCTCAACTCTTCTTCTTCTATAAGAACTCAGAACCCTCTAAAGATTTGACTTATGTTTTTGTTCCTAGATACACGAGTTTCCTTTTGGATTATCCTAGACCGGATTTCCTATAACACATGCATAGGGTGGAAATAGCATTTCGGAAAGTGAATTTACATGATCCAAGAGAAATTTGGTTCTCCACCATCACCCTGCTCAAATATCCTCCAACAATCGAATTAATATTCTCGTCTAGTGTGGATAGCAGAATCCATCTGCGAGTTGACAACTAAGTTCACGAAACTGGAAGAGTTTGAAGGCAATGATTTTAGGCGCTAGCAGAAGAAGATGTTATTCATGTTGACCACGTTGAAGATTGTGTATGTTGGATTGGGTGTCTAAGCCCATAACTTTAATTGGTACATACTTAAATTGATAGTAGCACAGTCCTTTTGGGTTGCCCTCAAGACTTGCAACTAGGCAGGATGATTTTGGAGAAAGAGGTTAATTTATTATTTGATTAATAAATAGAAATAAATAATTTATTATTATTTTATGAAAATAATATATTAATTAGAAATAGTAATATTTAATTAATATTTAATCAGAAATTAATTGTAATTAATTTTGGGATGAAAGGAGTTAATTAAAAGTGCAGGGACTGAAGTGCAATTGTTCAATAGTTGAGCAAAAGGCAATTTAGAACCCTCCATAAAGGCTTGGATGGTTTTCTTAAGGCCTATAGGATTCTAGAATAATCCCTGATGGATAAACATGAAAATGGGTAATTATTCGGTTTAAGATTATCTTGGATTAGGGTTTATCTAGGGTTTCCTGATTGCACTACATAAACAGCCTCAACCCTAAGAATTTCGGTCACTTGCTTCTTATAAGACCTAGCCGAATTTTAAAGCATCTTTGATCCTTCTCAGTCATCTTTCATTGCTAGTGTTGGGTGTGAACCACTAGAGGTGTGACATTTGTGACACTTGCTCTCAAGGCTTCAACAACACAAGGATTTGCATTGCTATTACTATATAGCAATCAAGATATGATTCTTCTAACCCTAATTGTGTATTTCAAAAATATGTTAGTATGCTAGGGTTTTCTATTTTTTATTGTTCAAGTTGGATGTTCAATTAGAGAAAACATACATCAACAATTAGGGTTACATGCACAAATAGGAATTATATATTTTGCATAATACCCATCACTGGTATCAAATCGTAGGTTTAGTTTTCTATTGAATTGATACAATCGTTGAACTTGAACAAGAAGAAGCAAATATAATCATCATTATGTTCTGCCAACATGTATTCTTCCGCCACAACGTGTTGTCTTGCGAAATCGTCCATACATGGCATGTTGGATAGTAAGATCCACAAAATTTGGTTTTAAAGATATCTCATAAATTGATTAGGATAATTACCTTTAATAATGTTTGAATTGCATATATATATATATATATATATATATATATATAAATAAAGAGAGAGAGGGAGAGAGGGGGAGAGAGAGATAGAGAGAAAGAGAGAGAGAGAGAGAGAGAGAAGTGTTCAATCGAGAACATTTCTTATTGCAAGAACATTTGAGAACAAATTTGACCACATAATTTTCTTACTAAAATTATAAAATAATATTTACATAAATCAAAAAATAGTTAAAAAGTATTAAAATACCCACTAACCAACACCAATCACCACCCACGATTAAAATTTACCACCCACTAGCACACACTGTGACATCCACATTTTCACGGCCAGAAACGATCGATTTTGTTTATGTTTTATAAAAATCAGAATACCTCTTTTAATAAAAGTGTTGCGCAATTTGTCCCCAGAAAAACATGATAATTACGTTATCAAAGCATTTCCTAAGAAATGTATTTTTTTTATTCATTTTAAAACATTGGGATGTCATCGTCAATACAGGAACATAAGCATAAATAGAACTTACATTTAGTTACACTAGTGATCTACATTTCTTTTAAATCACTCAGTGTAAAGTAGCTTCGTATCGACACCTGTGATACAAATAAGCTGGAGTGGGTCAGGTTGTGAAACTTGGTGAGTACATAGGGTTTTCAACCCACAATAATATAATTATTATATTTAAACATCAAACAATCAACCCAATTACCCATTCCCATTATCTTCTTAAGGATTTACCCTAAGGTTCAGCTAATCCTTGTTCATTCATTCCTAAGGATCATCCTAAGGAAACAACATGAAGTCCATTGTGGCCAATGACATAGTCGTCAAGCGCAGCTGCTAATATTATCACTTAGGCACAACTGCCAGAATTGGGACATTTTCTATGAGGCGCTTCTGCCAGTATTGACCTTTAAACGCTACTGTCATGGTCATAAGGCTCCCTATTAGGCGCAACTGCTGATACTGTCCTTAGAGCGTAGCTGCTAGGACATTTACCGTAGATCTAAAACATCTACGGGTTATGGCGCAGCTGCCAGTGCTCATCTATAGGGTACTAGGTCTATTGCTGCCAATGTTTACCTATAGGGCACTAGGTCCATACTACTAATGTTTCTCTATTTCAGCTTTTATTCCTCATCATTCATCTACCCATGTTTTACCCAACATATTTTGTAGATATAAAATACTGTATACAGTTTACATCATTTAAAACATGTATAAAAATCTTTCACCAACATAGACAACAAGTATTCAGACAATATGCACACATAACACGTCATTTATATTAAAATACTTCATATCTATGTGTAAGATGAAAGGGACTATGCACTCACCTGATTAGGTGGTGACTAGGAACTCGGACATCACTTTGTTACTCTTAAAACAATTTCCTCGACAAAACCTAGTATCAATATCACTAGGGTTAGTCTGATGTTAACCGCGACTAATTAATAGTCTAGCTATTATTACTATTATATAAGCGTTAACACAATACTTTTCACCCACTATATACAGACGAGGCCAAACATGGAACACCGGAGCGCAAGATCATTTCGGCATATAAGCACTTCTGTATCCAGCAACCCAAGCGGCCCTCCAAACCGGTGCCCCCGTACCGCGAGTGGTTAAAAAGACATTATAACGAAACTTATATAGCTCATAATAATAGTCTAAATACTTATTATAAGTTCCTAATAACTTTACTATATTGAAACTTAAGTTATAGTAAAGATATGGTACGCATAGCTCACTTACAACAGGTTTTCTCGAAAATCGGGCTCTGCCGGAGCAGAGTTTTTGAGCCGGAGGCTTTTCTCTTCAGAGCCGTCAGACATTGCGGGAGCCTCGGGGATTCCTTCGGGTGCTAGGGGGTTCACCTAGGCTTAGGGGGGTTAGGAATCATTAGAGAGAGTGTGTAAAAAGAGAAAGTTGAAGGGGTGAGGTGTGGGAAATGAGAGAACCCGACACCTCTATTTATAGGGTGAAATCCTGATGGACTCTCCGAGTCGGTTCACGGCCACTCCGAGTCGGTGCCACGTGTCATCACCTGATGGATTTTCTTGGGGAGAAAGCCTTGGCCCATATTATGCCACATCACCCCTTTTGCAGCAGCACTCTGTCGACTTCTAAACCCCGTAACTTTTGCATACGAGATCCGTTTTCGACGTTCTTTTTTTCCACGCTTAGGTAAAAACAAGATCTACAATTTTCATTTAGAGTCTGTTGGCTAATTCTCGACCGATCTTAAATTTAACAGTATGAGGAGATTAGACTGTTAAATGACCGCGAAGAATTCATAACTCCTTAATACAAACTCCGTTTTCATCTGTCTTTTTACCGTTGAGTTCCTATTAATGAGATCTTCAACTCTCATTGAGGTCGTGTAGCCAAAAACCGCTCAAGCTAAAATTCGAGTTTCGGGCCTTGCACTACTATGCCAAATCTTAGAAAATTCATAACTTCGTTAAACGAAGTCAGATTTGGGCGTTCTTTTTTTTTTTTGTATGTTCTCGGTTTAACGTATACTACAACTTATGTTTAGATCACTAAGGCTAAAAATTCCTCTATCTTAAATTCACTATTTACGTCTCTCGGTGCCGTGCCGGTTTTTCCGAAAAACTTCGATGAGCCATAACTTCTTCGTTATAACTCGGATTTCGGCGTTCTTTATATGTATAGAACCGTTTAGACATATTCTACAACTTGGTTAAGATTATTTATTCTACATAATCTTTTGTCTAAAAGTCGTTTTCGACCCCTATTATCTCTAAATTGACTAGCCCGGATATATGGGCGTTACACACACATACCACATACCACCCAGCACTCACAACCACCCACCACCACCATCGATCCATCACTGCCTACCAATCACCAACTAGTACCGCCATCTAACCACCGTCACTACCAACTACCCATCACCACAACGTACAACCCACGACCTCTACCCACTACTACCACCCACCACCATCACCACAAATTGCCACCACCACCACCCACCACTTGGCACCTGCCACCACCACCCATCACAACCATCCCCCTCCACCACCTTACCCATCACCCACCAAAACGACCACCACCACAACCCACCCATCACCACCACCCGCCTTTACCACCTATCATTACCACTTGCCACCACCACCAACCGCCACCCCCCACCCACCCAACCAACAAACACCTCCACCACCCAACACCTGCTACCACCAACTATCAATAACAACTGTTACAACCACCCCACTCATTACCTACTAAAACCACCACCAACACCACTCATCTAAACCACACCACCCATCACCATTACTAGCCACCACCATCCTTACCACCAACAACCATCAAGATCATCACCATCGACCCACCATAACCATCGCTACCCACCACCCCACATATCACCCCCACCACCACCACCGACAACCACCAATAACCAACTGTCACCCATGACCTCCATCAACCACAATCCACCACCATCATCCATAAGCATCATCTACCACCCCCACCTCTACGACATCCACCACGCACCATGCACCACCACCCCTCTTTACCAGACGACCACCACATGCTACCTATAACCACCAACACCATATGTGATAAAATGCATATAATGGCATAAATCATGTGTGATTATATGTATTTAATAACAAAAATCACATGTGATTAAATACATATAATCACTTGTGATTATATGTATTTAATCATATATGATTTACATAAACAAGATTTGTTTTCATGTTTTCCATTCAATAATTTTTATCATGTATTTAATCATATCGGGTTATATGTACTAAATAACATATGCTTAATGTGAACAAATATTTTTTTCGTATTTTTGATTCATTGGCTATTCTCTTGTATATAATCACATATGATTATATGCATCTAATCACACATGATTTATATAGACAAGTTTCCATTTTGTTCATATAAATCATATGTGATTATATACATATATAATCACATGTGATTAAATGTATTTAATCACATATGATTAAAGTTCACAAAGAACAATTATTGAATTAAGAACACAATAATGAATCTTGTCCACATAAATCATATGTGAATCTATAGTTGTTCTCATGAATTTAAATACATATAATTACATAAATCATATGTTATTAAATAAATATAATCACATATGATTACATGTATTTAATCATATATGATTATATGGACAAAGAGCAAATTTTGAATCTAAGAACGCAAAAACAATTTTTGTGCACATAAATCATATGTGATTTGATGCATATAATAACGTGTGACTGAATACACAAGAACAAATATTGAATTGAAAACGCAAAATAAATATTTTTCATATAAATAATATGTGATTAGATACACATGATCTAATCACATGTGATTAAATAATGAGAACAACCGTTGAATCGAGAAAGTGAAAATGAATATTGTCCTCATAAATTATATATGATTAGATACATATAATCACATATGATTATATGTATTTAATCACATATGATTTATATGAACAATATTTATTTTTGCGTTTTTTACTCAATAGTCAGTGTCATGTATTTAATCACATGTGATTACATGTATATAAACACATACGATTTATGTATGAATGATTTTTTTTTTGCATTATTGATTTTAATAGTAGTTCTCGTATATTTATCCACATGTGATTAAATGTATGTAGTCACATATGATTTTTATGGATACAAATCATTTTCCAGTTTTAGATTCAATAATTTTTCTCATGTATTTAATCACGTGTGATTATATGTATGTAATCACATATGATTACATACATATAATTATATATGATTAAATATACAAGAACAACTATTGAATCTAGAACATGAAAATGAATATTGTCCACATAAATCAAATATCGTTGATTAGATACATGTAACTGTTGGGTTTTATGTACTCTAACTGTTAGATTAGTGTCTAAGTCCATACTTATTTTGGTATGTACTTGACCCGATTGTGCATGGTCCTTTTGGGTTGCCTTCATACTGGTGACTAGACAAGATGATTGTTGAGGAGAGAGGATGGTTTATTGTTAAGAATAATAAATTAGGGTATAAATATGATTTTTTTAATATATTATATGAATAATATATTAATTTTGAATCATATTATTTATTATTATTTAATCAGAAATTAATTTAGAATTAATTTTGGGATTAAAGGAACTGACTGAAAGTGCAGGGGCTAATTTGTAATTATTCAATAGTTAAGGGTTTAGGTCATTGGATCACCTTTATTAAGGCTTGAACGAAAATCATAGAAGGATCTAGGAGTTTTCGTCCAAGGGCTTAAGGAAAGGAGTCCATGGACTTGCTTAGGCCCTAAGCTAAGGGATTAGGGTTTACACCTTGAAACCCTAGTTAGCCTTAAGTATAAATAGCACCCTAAGGCACTAAGATTTCGTCCAAGCCTTGGGAATCCCTAAAAGGGACGAAATTTAGGGCAAGATACTCTTCTCTCCTCTCTCCCATATTCATCCTTTCACCTAGTGTGTTTGTGAGCCATTAGAGGTACTACACTTGTGGTACTTGCTTTCAAGAGCTAAGGAAATTCAAGGAACTAGTTGTTAATGCTACATAACAACAAAAGGTATGTATTCTATTTTTATATATGAATTTCGAAAATAATAGTAGCATGCTAGGTTTCTTTTTGTGTTCATAAAGTTGTATAACTAATAATGAAAACATAGATCCAACTCTAGGGTTGCATGCACACATAGGATTGTTTGTATAAAACCCATCAGTGGTATCAGAGCCATTGGTTTTTGTTTTCAATTAACATTATTGTAATGTATGAACTTAACAAATTAGGTTTTATTGCTAGTAAACCTTAGGGCTTGGTAATTTTCGCAATTAGGGTTGCAAAACCCTAGTTGGCGATTTTTTGATAGGGTTTTAAACCCTTTCCTTTGCCTCCAAGTTTTTGAAATCCAGGGTTATCCAACCCTTGGATTTCGAAATTGCCTCCTTCCCAAGGTTAGATCCTAAATTTTAGTGATTTGGATAATGCCATATCTTGTAATTATCCTTTAAATGTTTAAATTTGGTAATTAAAGATTTTGATCTATCCCATCCCATAATTTCGAAATCTAGGGGATTTAAGGGATTAGATTAAATTAATTGTTTAATTTAAAAGGTACCCTTACCAAAATAAAAGATAATTGTCAAATTAATTAGATAATCATTTCCTTATGTGATAAACTTGATTTATTTGAATTATTTGATAGATTATCTTGCAAGAAATTGAATTAGGTCATATTTAGATAATTACTAATTAATTGGTTAATTATTATTATTTGTAATTTGATCTAGAATTTTCTTACCGATGTTTTGAAAAGTTTCAAAACTTGCCCTCAAGTTTTGGAATTTAAATTGTTTGATTAAAAGGTTTAATTTTGAAAAAGTCTAAATTCTAAAACCCTAATTTTGAAAAAGTTCAAATTACACCCTTATGGTTTTATTAAATTAATTAAGTGTATAATTAAAAGAGAGTTAATAAATCCATAATGATATGGTTTATATTTAATTAAATTAAAAGTGTAATTTATAAAATTAAACCACCTAGTATTTTAAAAGTGTAAAATACACCCTTATACTATGTATAACATTAAAAGTCTAATATTATATATGTATAACTTAAATGCTAGTCTTACCGTTAGTAGGACTCATTCACGAAGTCGATCTATAAGGGGGGTATAAGGTTATGACCTATAAAATGGTCGTTTAATGAGTGTCCACTCTCACCCACCGCTTCCTTGATTGCTGGAGGGTCGTTAGTCGAACGGGTAGGATAGGGCAAACCCTTTCCATTGAAGTATAATGAAGTATAAAGTAACTAAATGTTTTTACAAAATTCCCAATCTTAGTTACTTTAGGCAAAAGTGAATTGATGCAAATTCCATGAATTTACACTTTGTGCCCTTGCAAAGACGTTAGTGGAGCGCGTGTGGTTAACCAGCACACTAAATGGTTCTAAGAAAAGGTAGCAATGGGTGACCAATGTTTCTCATAGTTCGGTGGAGCGTGTGTGGTTAACCGGCACATCAAATAGGTGACCGTAACATTGGGGGCACCATGTAAGTTTGCATGGTTATTCACACCATCTTTTGTGATCCTCTGCATCCCAGTCACAAATCGAGGGGCATGTCGAGATTTAAACATGCCATTGAAAAGTTCTGTGAATCTCAAAAGATCTAGGAGTTTTCAATACATTTTAAAACTTAAGTTTCCTTTTCATTTTTCCTGGTGGAAATTGGTAAATCGTCATTTACCTACCTTCAAATATTCTGCAACTAGATTACGACATCCCTCTTCTAGGTGGTAGAATATTGTGTTGGATCCTAGCCTTGATGTTTCATTTGGGTGTCTCATAAAGGATTCAAATCAACTTAACTTGAATTTTCTCCCATTTTTTAGATGTCAAAGTATGACAGCTATGGTCTTCCCAAATCCCGTGGAACAAACTTTTCACATGAAGATGATACTCCACGATTCAATCGAGGAACACGAGATCATGCTTCACTTCACTAATTATTCTCCCTAACCCACAAGTTCGAAGGCTTGAAAATTTCAATGTCACTCAAGCCCTTTTGGGAAGTAAACATGAAGAAGGAAAGTCATTGTGTGCACACATCTTAGAGATGAAGTCACACATTGATAGGTTAAGAATGTTGGGATCTGTTGTCTGTGAGGAGCTGGCTGTTGACTGGGTTCTTCAATCACTTTCTGACTCATATAGTGAGTTCGTTAGAGAGTACTATATGATGAACCACGACGTAACCGTCATTGATCTCACCTATATGCTTATTGCTACTGAATCAACAATGATTTGGCGCACTGGAAAAGCAAAGTTGATTGGTGGATCTGCCTTCTAGACCTCTATGGATATAGACAATGGCAATGAAAGGCATGCCATGATAGAAAAGTTTGATCATAAGATAAAGGCAAAGTCAGAAGTAGTTCTGTGTGCTGTTCCAAAAGAGTCAATTTGCTTTTATTGCCAAGAGAAGGGGCATTGGAGACGAAGCTGCCCTATTTACCTAAGAGATCTAAGAGATGGAGAGTCAAAACGTATGGCTCTACTTTAGGTAAAATCCATTAACTAACTCTTTTAAGCTACTATTCTAGATTCTTAATACATGATGTGATAAGATTACATTTCGATGTTTTTGTAGGATCGAAGAAAATAAAGGAAGCTTGGGGGAAGAAGTGAGCTGAATCTAATCGTGAAGAAATGGATTTCAATCGCATTGCTTGAAGATTAGATTCTTAAGCTACTACTTGGAGTTAGAATAAGATTGCTAAGAAATATGTATTAACATAGTTTTTCAATTGAATTGCATTGTAAGGACAAATTTTTCCGCAATAAAATAAATTTTGATTTTATATTATTTATTTATCCTTGCAATGGCGTCTATGAAAAAATTGATGTTTGAATGTTTCAGTTATTAGCAATAATGGATTATGTTATTTGTGGAAATGTCAAGAATTTACCAAATAGGGAGAGTTTCTCATCGCCCAAGTTTCAATTGGACAGAGACTTGGAATCATGCAACTTGGTTGCATGATGAATGAGAAATTTTATATTTGGAAATTAGACTAATTCGTTGACAAAATGTCAAGTGAAGGACTAGGAGATCGAGTACACAAAGTTGTGTGTTGATCAAGTCCACCACAAGAGTGACAAATATATTCTTCATGATTTACTAAAGGTTTAGTAAATATGATTATACTTATAAGATTAAGTGTAATTCTGAGTTGATTGAAAGAGTTTCAATCAATAGTAGAATAGATAAGAAGAATCAAGTAGGCAGAAAGATAAAAGTTTCTCTATTCTAAGAAGAAGGGATAGTACCTTTTACTATGTTTTATGATAGGTCTTAATGATTAAGAACCATATCTCAATTGATCCTCTAAATGAGTCTTAGTACAACTATATATCTGAGAAGAGGAATCAAGAATTGAAGAAATGGTTAAATCAAGAAGTCAATCATACTTCGTTCCAAAAACAAGTCTTAGAGTTGAGATTGTGACATTGAGTGACAAGTCTTAAGAAGGTTTATAACATTCATCAAATGTGGAAAGTTGTGATATCTTGGATAAGACTAAGACCAACTAGGACCAATTTTGTGAAGTGTTTTGTCTTGATAAAAGCTACACTAACTCTTGAATATTTGTTTGTCGAGAAATGTTTATTGACAAGAGAATCTTATATGTCAAAGAGTCAGTGGGAGTCTTAATAGTCTTGAAAAGTTCAAGAACTAATCAAGAATAAACCTTATCGACCATCACTAGCACACGACTTGAGGTTCACAACCTATCGTGTTGACACTATCTTGTTTCTGTGCCGTTCCAATTGAGTTAATTATGCATGTGAGTTCTATGAGTTCTCATTTGAACGCATAAAAGGCAAGAACCTTGATCAATGAAAATTACATTGATAGGAAAGGATGAGCTACTTAACTACTTGGAAGACATGGTGGGCACTCGTGTTACCATAAGGCAAGAAATCAAGATTGAGAAAGTTCGGTCCATATGAGTTTGGATTTGTCGCAAACTTTGGTTTTGACAAATTCGCATGGATAGGAACACATACACCAATAAAATCTAAGTTTCATAAGATTCCCTCTTTCATGAAAATGACCATGAGAAAATGCTTTCACTAAGAGAGATTTTAAGAAGATAGTGATTGTGAAAATTGTATTCTCAAATTCGATTATGGTTACGGTATCCCTTTCCATGATTCGAATTGTCAGATTTGGCAATTAGTCTGAATTGTTTAGACACACATATGAGCTATCTAAGGCAAAGGTGTATAAGTTTGAGAAGCTTAGATAAAGGATTATCAAAGCATTAGGTATTAGAAATATGAACTTAAGAAATTCAATAGGTATTGTTTTCTGGAAGTTAAGTTGTTTTCTGAATACATGTCATAGCTAGTGGGAGCGTAAGTATTATGCTTATATGATAATAATCATCATGATAGTGGGAGCATAAATTTTATGCTTGTATGATTATTATGGCAAGTATTGCAAGTTAGCAATATTAATTATAGAAAACAAGAGTTATACTTTGCAAAAGTCGTAAGGGTTGAAAAGTTGTTTTGCTATAATTAAGGGAGAGAATATTATGCTTCATTTCAAATCTAAAGGCTTAGGTTGTGGAATGTTAACAAATTTAGTCAAGGATACATAATGCGTTCTCAAAATTTCAATTATGATTATGGCATCTGTCTTCATAATTCGAATTATAAGAACGCGACACATAAGATATTATAGCCGAAGATTGCTAAAGTATTGTATCTTTATGTAAGACATTATGTATCGTGTCCCATATACTTCGGGTATAGGATTGATTGCAAATGCTATAATATTTGACGATTCTAAAACTTTCCAAATGTCTAACGCATTAAGAGGGAAAAAGGACAAGAATCGGTTTTGACTAAGATAATTAAACAACTATCAAAGGACGATCCAAAGCTCGTTGAGGATTGGTCGCTTGTGAGTAGTTGGAAGTATGGTATTGGATGGACGATATCGACATTATTATGAATAGATAAAATTCTACTAAGAATGAGTTGTCATATGGAAAATATGGAAATGTTTCCATATTGGGAGCTGATTATTGAGAATCTATGTCTAGATTAGAAACTTTTATGCAAGAAGGATGTTCAAAGGAATGTACTTTGAGTGAGAGACATCATATCTATAGAATTGTTTATGATAGAGATTGGCCAAGTCTTGATGATTTTGAGCTATGACTTTACGAAAGGATCATTGCATAAAATGTTAGAATCTAGCATATTCTATAAGTGGCAAGAATTTGATATTCTTACACTTGTGATAAGGATTGGGAGTTGTGAAATGAGTACGATTGGAAATGTGTTCATTTGATCTGTTTAACAAAGTAAGGACCATAAATAAACATTGTGTGCATGCTGAGAGCATGGGACAAGTGTAGTAATAATTCAAGAAAGAAGTTGATTACCCGAAACAACAAATAATGAGTAATCAATATGGTGATTAAATAAAATGTTTTATTTATACCCAGAGTTTGGGGCCATACGGGATTAGTATTATTCTTGTGTTTCCCTTTGCATGTTTTGACTTCCTAAATAATTAATTATTTCAGAATAATCAAATTATTCGAACGGACCACAATCGTTCATATGTTGGAAGTTGGTATGAATGAAGACTGTCGTGAATTGGTGTGTGGATTGTCTAAAGTGTATTAGACATAAGCAAATGTTTGTTGCAACGTTCATGAGTGCTTATGAATATGATTTGAGCATTGGATTAAACCCACACTTACTTGGACCACTTCATGAATTGTATCATGAGTGATTGGTGAGACGATAACATCTTATATTCTTGAAACCGAGATGTGTGAGTTGTATCTTGCGAGTCGGTTACACATTGATAATATGTAAACGCACCAGTAACTTGGTGTTATAAAACATATTGTTGTGTGTGATTCGGTAAGTGAGTGCAAGCAAGCATTGAATCAAAGTTTATCCGTTCCTTTTATCCAAAGTAGGATGAAAGCGACATATGTGGGGCCCTCGATGATTTAGTGATGGCACATAAGCGCTTGGCCAAGCCGAGACTAATTTGATGTGTGCAATTGTATTATGTTGTCAGTCGTCATAAATCGGAAATCGGGAAACAACACATAGACTGAGAGAATGATTTCAATCCATTTCTCACATATATGCGATATCAAGAATGGAGGAATATATGATCCCTTATCTAAAAGACACGCTTCTGATACGATCAGAGTTGACAGCGGCTTTTGAAAGCTACGATTGCTAATCAAGTTCTGACGATATACGCATAATAGTTATTAGACTTATCCAAGTGGGAGACTGTTGGATTAGTGTCTAAGTCCATAACTATTTTGGTATGTACTTGACCCGATTGTGCATGGTCCTTTTGGGTTGCCTTCATACTGGTGACTAGACAGGATGATTGTTGAGGAGAGAGGCTAGTTTATTGTTAAGAATAATAAATTAGGGTATAAATATAATTTGTTAATATATTATATGAATAATATATTAATTTGGAATCATATTATTTATTATTTTTTAATCAGAAATTAATTTAGAATTAATTTTGGGATTAAAGGAACTGACTGAAAGTGCAGGGGCTATTTTGTAATTATTCAATAGTTAAGGGTTTAGGTCATTGGATCACCTTTATTAAGGCTTGCACGAAAATCATAGAAGGATCTAGGATTTTTCGTCCAAGGGCTTAAGGAAAGGATTCCATGGACTTGCTTAGGCCCTAAGCTAAGGGATTAGGATTTACACCTTGAAACCCTAGTTCCCTGTAACGCCCGCAAATCCGGGCTAGTCAAATTAGAGGCAATAGGGGTCGAAAACGACTTTTAGACAAACGACTAGTTAGAATAAATAATCTTAACCAAGCTGTAGAATATGTCTCCAGGTTTCCGTGCACATAAAGAACACCGAAATCCGAGTTATAACGAAGAAGTTATGACCCGTTGATGTTTCACGATGGAACCGGCATGATACCGGGAAGCGTAAATAGTGAATTTACGATAAAGCGAGATTTAGCCTTAGCGATCTAAAAAAAGTCATAGAATATGCTAAACTAAGAACATCGATAAAATGAACGCCCAAATCTGACTTCGTATGAAGAAGTTATGATTTTTCGAAGTTTCGGACTAGCACTGTACAGCCCGAAATTCGAATATTAAATCGAGCAGTTTTTAGCCGACACGACCTGAACAAGAATCGAAGATCATGTTAAGAGTAGCGTAACGAGAAAAAGATGGGCGAAAACGGACGTCGGATGAAGAAGTTATGAGGATTTAACGGACCAATCCTGTCCCGGCCCGTTAATAATATAAAATTTAAAATCGATTCAACATTAGCCGGCGAAGTCTAAACGAAAGTTGTAGAGTACGTTCCCACCTTCGTGTGGATATAAAGAACGTCGAAAATGGAGGTCGTACGCGAAAGTTACGAATTTTTAAACTTTATCATCAAATTTGCGAAGGCTGATAAGGACTTGATGACGTGGCGCGTTGTGGGCCGTCCATCGCTGATCAGTGAATGCTTCGGATTCAGACACGCCTCGCTTCGCTACGCCCAGCTTCCGAGGCCAAGTATGCGCAGCGTACTCTGGTTCTTATCCACCTGACGAGTGCAAGCCACGTGCAAGATAGCTGGAGCTCCTATCCGAAGTTACGCCCCGTGTAGCCAAGGATTACGCCCAGCGTAGTCCGATGCCTCGCAGGGTATAAAAAAGGGCGAGGTTCTCCGCATTTTTCACACAATTTTCCTTCTCTCTCTAGATTTCTTTCTCTCTCTAAGGGTTTTAACCCTCCCCTAAGCCTAGGTGATCCCGTAGCACCCGAAGGAAGCCCCGAGGCTCCCGGAGTCTCGAGAAAAAGGAGTCTTTCGGTTTCGAAACGCTGCTCCAATTAAGTTCCGATTTTCGATAAAATTCGCTGTAAGTGTGCTACGCTTACGCAATTTTTTATATAGCTTTCAAATAATTATAGGAATGTTGTTAGGTCCTTAAAATGATTATTTGGGCTATTATTATGACTTATATTGAGTGTTATTAACGCTTAATAATAGTCAGACTAATTAATTTGTCGCGGTTATCGTTAGACTAAACCCTAGTGGTATTGGTACTAGGTTTTATCGAAGGAAAATCGTTTTGAGAGTATCGAAGCGCTGTCCGAGTGCTGAGTCACCACCTTTCAGGTGAGTGCATAGTTACTTTCAGCTTACACATAGATATGAACTATTTTATATAAATTACGTGTTGTGTGTGTATATTATCTGTATACTTGCTATCTATGCTGGATGAACGTTTTATACATGTTTTTAATGATTTAAACTGTATATGTATTTTATATCTACAAAATGTGTTGGGTAAAACATGGGTAGATGTAATAGTTGTTGTGTGACAAAATAAAATAATGAGAGGCCTCGTTATAGATGTTATTGATGATCCAGTCATCTAGTGAAGTATAGATGACGACCACGGACTATTCTAAATAGCCCAGTCGAACACTAGCAGGCTCGCAACCTGTAGGTGTTTATTCGAACTGTGTGTTTATTTGAACTGTGTGCTCACCAAATGTACTCCATCCCCCACATGGTTTCCTTAAGGACATTTATTGCTGAGGAATCCCCTTAGCAGTAGTGTCCGTACCGATGATAATCCTTAGGATAGGTCCCTTGTGATAGATGCTTAGGGACGTAATGTGAGGATAACGGGAACGAGTAATCGGGTTTGTTCAATTTAATGAAGTTAATAAACTTATTTAATGTGGGTTGAAAACCCTATGTGCTCACCAGGCTCCCAAGCCTGACCCACTCAGTTTTACGTATTACAGGTAGTGGCGCTTGAGCATAGATATGATGTTTGCATGAGGGTTAAGGATATAGGCCTGTAGATATGAAATAATGTAGTAAGGCTTATATTGCACTGTTTATGCTTTTGATCTATACGAACATGACATACCAAGTCTTTTAATGAAATACATTTCTATGGAAATGCTTTTGATAAATCTTTATCACATTTTGTTTTGGGACAAATTCCACAACATATTTTATTAAAATAGATACTCTAATTTTTATAAAGCATAAACAAAATCGGTCTTTTCTGGCCATGAAAAATGGGGATGTCGCAGTTGATATCAGAGCATTAGTTTAAGAGAACTAGGAATATGGATTTATTTCTAGACTTAAATTTAGAATGCTAAGCGATGATTGTGAGGTGTGAGCACTAGATTATTTTAGGAATTATGCCTAAAATGCTTGTGCCTGATATGCTGTTATTTGTTCGGATCTATGGTCTATTGCCGATTGGATCTAGAAACCTTATGTGTTTAGGATTCTAAGCGTTTAACTACGATATTAGAACTAGCATATAAACATTTTGGGGTGATAAGGATTATTTAACTGTCAATCCTAAGTAAAGGTCTAGATTCACCTTATTCGGTGTATAGATCATGATGGTAAGGACCCGTAGTGGAAACGCGAATGCAAATGGGAACCGAGATCAACCCCCAGTGATTGAGCAAATACCGGTTGTGGTAGCCACTGCTGAGCCAATAACGATGGCCGGAGTGCAAGCGATGATCCAGGCAATGTTGGATCGTCAAATGGAGGAAACCAGGCGTTTGCTCCAGAAAAATCGAGAGGAAGCGACCATTCAGATCGAACAACCCGAGTTGAATGAAGGGAAAACTGAGGAAGGAAACTACAGTGGGACTATTGGTCAAGTTAACCCACCAATAGTTCGACAAAACAACCAAGATGACAAAGTCGAGAGGAATGGATGCAAGTACAAGGATTTTCTGACTTGCAAGCCATCGACTTTCACTGGAAAGGAGGATCCGATCGGGGTCATGGATTGGATCTCGGAGATGGAATTAGCTTTCATGACGTGCGGTTGCAAGGGAAAACAACATACCACATTTGCAGTGCGTCAGTTTCGAGGAGGCGCTGTACATTGGTGGAATACCTTGGGGAAGACTCTGAGCCCCAACAAGCCCCTACGACTGACATGGGCAGAATTTCTGGTGCAATTCAAACGAAAGTACTGCTCAACTCAAAACCTTCTCGGGCTAGAGAACCAGTTTCTAACCCCGAAGAAGGGAAGCATGTCAATCGATGAATACACGAACAACTTCACAGAAAAGATGGAGTTTGCCTTGCGTCTTGTTCCGGATGAGCTGCCAAAACTTGATAAGTACGCAAAGGGATTACCATGGGAGTATGCGGTGCCAGTGCGTCAGGCACCTACCTTGGAGGCAGCTATTTAGGTTGCCAAGTCATTTGAGGAGATGATCAAGGGAAGAGCCGCCAACAAGACCGAGGTTAGCGAAAAGAGGAAGTTTGAGGGGTCTGCAAAGCCCGATGAGAGAAGCAAGACCAGTACCAGGAAGTTTAGAGGAGGGAGCGAAGAAAGATGGTGCGAGAAGTGCAAAAAGAAACACTCTGGAAAATGCAGTGAGGAGGTGACTTGTTTCAAGTGTGGGAAGCATGGGCATTATGCCAACGAGTGTAAATTCAACAAAAGGGTGTGTTACGAATGTAACGAGGAAGGGCACTTCAAGCAAGATTGCCCAAAGAGAGAAGGGTCTACAAAGCCAAATGTGCCGCCGAAACCAAAGACAAGAGCATTTCAAATGATCCTTGACGAAGCAGATGACAATCTGAGGATTCAGGAGTGAGGGCTTGACATCCGAAGGTCGAGTTATGAAGTAGCCATAGAATCATATGATGTAGCCTATTAGAGGCATAGTCTAGGGTGAACTTGAACACCTATGTAATAGTTTCAAGGAATAATAAAAACCTTTGTTTTGATATTTGATATGTTAAGCTGCCATGTAATTTTCTTGTATGGTGACTTGGAAAAAAAACTACGGGACAATACTTGGGATGAGTATGAGTAGGTGTGAATGGTAGTAGAGGCCTAAACTACCGGAAGCACAGGACTCACACTTGGATCAGTGAAAGTCACAAGGTTACCAAGAAGCTAGTAATTGATTTTGTTTTAATCAAGTATGTCATTACCATTGTTTCGGTAATGACTAAGAAGATTGTTGTTATCCCGACCCTAGTGGTCATATCCCATTGAGTCCGACTACGATGAGTAGGTTACGTAGTTCAAAGAACCAAGTTTGATGTAGCGTCCGACTTAAACCAAACTATTGAAATCAAAGCGATCAATAGAAGTATCGCGCTCGTTTTTAAAGAAATTGGTAACTAGAAATGCCTAATTTTAAAGTGTGATTATATCACATTAGAACATGAAGGAAGGCATATTCTGTTTTAGAATTTAACTCTAAGAGACCTAAGTCTAAGTGTTACAACATACGATGATAAGTCATTAGAATATGACACATCGATCTATAGTATTAATAAAAGAACTCATCTCATGTTCATATCCTGTAAGGATCGAGATTGTGACTTGAAGGTCATAATTTGGAGTCTAACCTGAGGTAGAGAGCAGGTGCATGATCGAGTACTGCTTACAGTCAATAAGTCTAAGAGATAGACTTGAAGGAATATAGAAGTTATAATTATTACCTACGATGAAGAGATGACGTATGGAGTCATTATACGAGCCCTGTTTCGTTGATGATTCCGGAACGTAATCATCCTAAGGGGGAGATAATTGTAACGCCCGCAAATCCAGGCTAGTCAAATTAGAGGCAATAGGGTCGAAAATGACTTTTCGAAAAACGATTATTTAGAATAAATAATATTAACCAAGTTGTAGAATATTTCTCAAGGTTTTTGTGCATATAAAGAACGCCGAAATCCGAGTTATAACGAAGAAGTTATGACCCGTTAAAGTTTCGCGATGGAACCGGCACGACACCGGGAAGCGTAAATAGTGAATTTACGATAGAGCGAGATTTAGCCTTAGCGATCTAAACAAATGTCGTAGAATATGCTAACTAAGAACATCGATAAAAAGAACGCCCAAATCTGACTTTGTATGAAGAAGTTATGATTTTTCGAAGTTTCGGACTAGCAGTGTACAACCCGAAATTTGAATATTAAATCGAGTGGTTTTTAGCCAACACGACCTGAACGAGAATCGAAGATCACGTTAAGAGTAGCGTAACGAGAAAAAGATGGGCGAAAATGGACGTCGGATGAAGAAGTTATGAGGATTTAACGGACCAATCTTGTCCCGGCCTGTTAATAATATAAAATTTAAAATCGAATCAAAATTAGCCGACGAAGTCTAAACGGAATTTGTAGAGTACGTTCCCACCTTCACGTGGATATAAAGAACGTCAAAAACGGAGGTCGTACGCGAAAGTTACGAATTTTTAAAGTTTATAATCAAATTTACGAAGGCTGATAAGGACTTGATGACGTGGCGCGTTGTGGGCCGTCCATCGCTGATCAGTGAACGCTTCGGATTCAGACACGCCTCGCTTCGCTATGCCCAGCGTCCGAGGCCAAGTACACGCAGCGTACTCCGGTTCTTATCCATCTGACAAGTGCAAGCCACGTGCGAGACAGCTGGAGCTCCTATCCGAAATTACGCCTCGCGTAGCCAAGGATTACGCCCAGCGTAGTCCGAGGTCTTGCAGGGTATAAAAAGGGGCGAGGGTCTCCACATTTTTCACACAATTTGCCTTCTCTCTCTAGATTTCTTTCTCTCTCTAAGGGTTTTAACCATCCCCTAAGCCTAGGTGATCCTCTATCACCCGAAGGAAGCCCCGAGGCTCCCGGAGTCCCGAGAAAAAGGAGTCTTTCGGTTTCGAAACGCTGCTCCAATTGAGTTCCAGTTTTCGATAAAATTCGTTGTAAGTGTGCTACGCTTACGCAATTTTTTATATAGCTTTCAAATAATTATAGGAATGTTCTTAGGTCCTTAAAATAATTATTTGGGCTATTATTATGACTTATATTGAGTGTTATTAACGCTTAATAATAGTCAGACTAATTAATTTGTCGCGGTTATCGTTAGACTAAACCCTAGTGGTATTGGTACTAGGTTTTATCGAAGGAAAATCGTTTTGAGAGTATCGAAGCGCTGTCCGAGTGCTGAGTCACCACCTTTCAGGTGAGTGCATAGTTACTTTCAGCTTACACATAGATATGAACTATTTTATATAAATTACGTGTTGTGTGTGTATATTATCTGTATACTTGCTATCTATGCTGGATGAACGTTTTATACATGTTTTTAATGATTTAAACTGTATATGTATTTTATATGTACAAAATGTGTTGGGTAAAACATGGGTAGATGTAATAGTTGTTGTGTGACAAAATAAAATAATGAGAAGCCTCGTTATAGATGTTATTGATGATCCAGTCATCTAGCGGAGTATAGATGACGACCACGGACTATTCTAAAGAGTCCAGTGAAATACTAGTAGGCTCGCAACCTGTAGGTGTTTATTCGAACTGTGTGTTTATTTGAACTGTGTGCTCACCAGATGTACTCCATCCCCCACATGGTTGCCTTAAGGACATTTATTGCTGAGGAATCCCCTTAGCAGTAGTGTCTGTCCCGATGATAATCCTTAAGATAGGTCCCTTATGATAGATGCTAAGGGACGTAATGTGAGGATAACGGGAACGGGTAATCGGGTTTGTTTAATTTAATGAAGTTAATAAACTTATTTATTGTGGGTTGAAAACCCTATGTGCTCACCAGGCTCCCAAGCCTGACCCACTCAGTTCTATGTATTACAGGTAGTGGCACTTGAGCATAGATATGATGTTTGGACAAGGGATTACGGATATAGGCCTCTAGATATGAAATAATGTAGTAAGGCTTATATTGTACTGTTTATGCTTTTGATCTGTACGAACATGACATCCCAAGTCTTTTAAAGAAATACATTTCTATGGAAATACTTTTGATAAATCTTTATCACATTTTGTTTTGGGACAAATTCCGCAACATTTTTTATTAAAAGAGATACTCTGATTTTTATAAAGCATAAACAAAATCGGTCTTTTCTGGCAGTGAAAAATGGGATGTCACATTAGCCTTAAGTATAAATAGCACCCTAAGGCACTAAGATTTCGTCCAAGCCTTGGGAAACCCTAAAAGTGACGAAATTTAGGGCAAGATACGTTTCTCTCCTCTCTCCCATATTCATCCTTTCACCTAGTGTGTTTGTGAGCCATCAGAGGTACTACACTTGTGGTACTTGCTTTCAAGAGCTAAGGAAATTCAAGGAACTAGTTGTTATTGCTACATAACAACAAAAGGTATGTATTCTATTTTTATATATGAATTTCGAAAATAATAGTAGCATGCCAGGTTTCTTTTTGTGTTCATAGAGTTTTATGACTAATAATGAAAACATAGATCCAACTCTAGGGTTGCATGCTGTAACACTAGTCAAAATAGATCAATAGATAATCACATGTGATTATGCCAATCATGTAATGTGATTATGTTAACCTAGTAATGTGGTAAGAATGTTATGTAGTTCATGATAAATTCTAATACAAATATGAACTTTCTTTATGATACAACTCAAAGTATACGTCCATACGATTCCAAAAATATAGAGAACATCTGAATCTGACTTCGCATGAAGAAGTTATGATAAACCACACTATAAATCTCTATAATAAGAGGAATTTAAAATAAACTTAGAATTAGCTATTTAAGTCTAAAAGAGAGTTTTAGTACTCGTAAATACCTACGCATGCATATAAAGAACATCGAAAACTATGACAACCCGAAATTTATTCTGTCACGATATTCCATTTCCATTAGTAAAACCGTTCGTATTTCAATTTTTCCAATAACTTTCGATTTAAATTAATTAAATTGAGGCTTTTTTTATGACCTTGTGAGTGTCCAAACCCATTAGAAGCGCGTGAAAATACCGTCATTATTTATTTGGAAAAAAACATTTAGTTACGACTAAGTCGTAATAACAACAACTAAATCGGGTACGACCAAAAGCCTCGTTTAACGTCAGTATCGGGTAGATTTCCACCGGGCCATAAACTCAACCCCTATATAAGGGATTGAGTGACCACAGTTTGAAGCTTTTTCACTCTCTTAAAACACTTTCTCTCACTACTCTCTCTCTAAAACTCGACTTTGATCGAAAATCATCCATTTCAAGTTCCAATTTGGTAAGAAATCCATCCTAGCTCATAGTATAACATGTTTGGCTTTCAAATTCGTGTTTAAATCATGAAATAGGACCAAGAACTTGTGTTTATAGTCTAGGAACCTCCCCAAACCGTGAACACCTATAAATGGGGTTTTGGAGCCCCAAAACCCTTCCAAATCACTTCTAGTGCTTAGTTAAGACCTTTGGACTTGCAGGAATGGAATTAGAGTACCAAAATCTTACCATTTAGGGGGTAAACTTGAGTTTATGGCCCAAGAACATGCTTGGACCGTAAACCCTCATTTATAGACCATAGACACCTTTTAAGGTGTTAAGTTGCCCCTTAAACACCTCCAAAAGCTTCCATGAGCTTCCATGAGTGCATAGAACCTTATATTCCTTCATGAGATGCACCAAAACATACACAAATGAGTCAAACTTGATTTTATGGCCCAAGAACATTCTTGGATCGTAAGCACCCATTCTTAGACCATAAACTCCTCCAAAGGGTGTTAAAGTGCCCTTAACACCTTGTATGGCTTAGAATTGGACCTAGAACTTTGTATGCTTAACCTACAACCACCAAAACACATGATTCATGGAAAAACATGAGTTTACTGCCGTGAACTCATGTGTTTACGGTAGTAAACTCCCCAAGAACTATAAACTCGTTTTCCTAGGTCAGTTCAAGTCCCAATCACTTCCTAAGCCATGGAATCAACCCTAGAACCTTCCCTTGTGCATTGTAAGACCATTTAGCATCCAAGAACACACCACCCATGAGTTTACGGACGTAAACTCATGGGGATATGGTCATTGCACCGTAAACTCCCCTAAGGGCTTACTCTTGAAGAGTAAACTCCTCATCTAGGCCCTACACACCCTTAGATGCAACCCGAATCATTCTAAAAATTTCAAGGTCTAATTAGATACAAATGTGTATCTCTTCATATTGCATAGGAACCTCGTGTGTTTTCAAGCCCCGAACTGACGTTTAGCACCCAAACCGACACATTCCTCGACTGGTGAGTTCATACCCCTACGCCTTTTTCCAAGTTTTTCAATGTTTTCAGGGAGGAATACAACTAAATTATAAATGTTTTTGAAACATAAAACTGATGTAATTATATATATATATCTGGCAAAATTTTGGATATCTTTACCCCTTTTGTATTATACGGAGCATAAGGGATGTTTTCTGAATATAACTACATAGATTTCAATTACAGTGTAGGAAACAATCAAAACAATCAAATTATTATGGGAATAATTTGGGATCTTCATTTCTTGTTTTACGAGTTCGGATTTCATGCAGAGTCAATAGATAAAGTATGTCTGATTCAGTTTATCTAAGTTTAATTTAGAATATCATGCCAGATTATTTCTTTGTATTTAATTGTTTATACTCTATTATGTTTCAAAACAATTACGATATTTGATAACGACCGAGTACACCGTGAATAATGTAATACTAGCTTGTGAGATTCCACTACAAGAAAAATAGCCTTTAATGACACACAAACAAGGACACTCGCTGATTCATGTTACGCATTGTTGGGCGTCCTTAAAAATAATGTCAGACTTCCAAAATTTGAAGGATAGTGGACACGCATTTTTGCGTGCCCTTAAATTAGTGTCTCAAGAAAAAAAAACACGGAGGGCGCTTTATCTTAAACGTGCGTCTTCTGTAGGTGTCGCTTTATAATTTTAGTGAAACGCACCTTGAAAAGATAAAGGGGGAAAACGAAACCCTAAAATTTTGAAAACCCACCATTCTTTTCTACCTTCTTTTCTTCATCTTCACAATTGACTCTCCCCTTTTGTTTCTCTATGTGAGAAGTGACAGAAAGAAGGGATACTAGGATGGATTTGCCGGTGATGATGAACGAAGGTGCTTTCCGTTCAATTTTGGAGATGGTGTTGTCGATTTCGATGGTTGTTTACCTCTTGCCCTAATCATGTCGTCGCCGAGAATCACACACTGCCAGGCAGTGGAAGAAGATGATGAAGTTTGTCGTTGTGGTATGCTGCCCTCCCTCGCTGTCTCTAACGATCTTTGTCCTTTATTTATTTATCGCTTCTATGATCGTCTCATCTTCCTTCATCTTCTCAGTTTTCCATCAGGTAATATTCTGGTTCGCTCATGATGCTGAACTTCATAAAAGAGTTCTTCTCCGGTCTTAGCATCTTCCCTGGTAGCTGAACTTCTGTCATCGCTTGGGATCGATCTCAGCCTCCTATTCATCCCTCTACAACCTTACATGTAAGTCCACATCACACTTGTTCTTATCTTGTTCTGGAAAATCAAGAAACATTCAAAAAACCTTAGGGTTTCGCTTCTTATCATCGGTGAGGTCTCGTTTCTTCTTATCAGTACTAGGGTCTCGTTTCTTATCATGGGCGACGCCTCGTTTCTTCTCATCAGTATCAGATTTCTTCTTGGCTGAGGGGCCAGATTGACGAGAAATTATTAATGCCCTTAAACTGTTCGACAAATTGCTTATCATTTTGTGTGCGTCTATCTGTCTAAGAAATTAAACAATACGCATACACAATTACACACTATCCTAATTTCACAACTTGACTGATTTCCTATCCTAATCTGATAATCTCTCTCATTTCTGAAACACGAAAGATCTCTTTCAGGTCTTGTAACCAAACGGGTCAGCTTAATTGGGCTTGGAAAAGCCCCAATAACTTCATCTTCTTCCATTTCTGCTTATCGAAGTCTTGGTGAATCTGTTGCTTCATCTACTAAGACTTCTCAAGCTAACAATGTCTTTGTTGCTCTTGCTTCTTCACAAGAATTAACTCTTGAATTGAAGCTTACAACTGCCTCAACAATAGCAACTGGTAAATTCCATTCAAGAAATAACAACCTGAATGCTCAAATTTTGATCTAAGTATTGCTTATAGATTCATACTATACTAAGATGATTATGGTGAGATATAAAATAGTTTTTTTGGTCATATTAAGGTTATTAAAGAAGTTAGCACCAATCTTTTTTTTCTAGAGAATTATAGTGTTATCTTTTGTTTAATTGTTTGGTTGCAACACTGCTTATACAACAGCATAAGCTTCTGTTAATAAGGCTTGAAGATGCCTTTAGAAATAGCAAAGATAGCCATTTGAAGGATTTTACCTCCACAAATCCTTATACAACAGCACAAGCTTCTGTTAATAAGTCTTCTCCTGAGATGCCTGCATCTTCTAACAACTCAAATCACAATGTTCAACAAGCCAATGGCTCAACATACAGAGGTACGTAATTAAATCCGAGTCAAAGAAACCTTCTCTCAAGTCAATTGGCTTTCTTAACCTTGGAGGTTGACCCGAGTTAGAAAAGAAACTCAAGTACACAGAGCATGTTTGCTCAGGGGTAATTTTAGGAAAAGATCTTGTAAATGCACCTCACAATGTACTTACCCCTGGTTCGTTATCCTTCTCATTTTCAATTGTTGATAGAGACATAGAGTTAAAATATAGTTTTTCATTTTTCTTTTTTAATAATTGTAACAGGGGTATTAGCGGAAGAAGCTGAAAAGATTGCTTCAACAATCGATTGTGATAAGTTATCTGATATAGGGTTTGGGACAACAGATTGTGTGGGACATGTTGCCCTTGTAACCGAACTCATGAAGAAGACAAAGCCAAAACATAAATCCAGTGTGGTTGCTGATTTCATAGCCAGTGATAATCAAGAGGAAATTGTTGCTGAAAGCATAAAACACGCAAAGGAAGCTATTGCTTTAGATGTCAAGGATGGGAATTCATGGTGTAAGATGCTTTTTATATGTACGTTTAATTAAGCCTACAATTACTTTCAGACCCTTCTATTTCATTTAGTTCATAAAATTTATCCTTTTTTTCCTTTTAATTTAATTAGGGTTAAGAAACTATAGAAGGTTTAGCACTTAACATGCAAATGCTAGAGGAACAAAAGTTTGCTTTCAAGGTCTCTATTGTTCTCATGTGACAACTATTACTACTGGCTAGTATCAGAAGGTATAATGTTTTTTTTTGGTCAAATTTATCGTTTGATTAAGAAATCAAGATTCCACATAAAACTCTTATTAAACAAACAAATAATCCTTTTTCTCTGTATCTAACTAGTTACTTTATGAGATAAAAAATAGTAAACCAACTAAAGCTTGTTTTTCGCCTTCCAGATCGCATGCCTGAGTTTAGAAAGTAGAAGCTACTCGTGTACTCATCCCCTGCTGCTGCTACTTCAGATGAGATCAATGTTTGGTGATGATGGAGGAATTGTAGTCTTTGGCGGTGGACGAGGTCTGGATACCTCATCTATCTTGGGAGAAGGAGAAGTCTCTGTTTGTAAGAACGCAAATTTTCAAACAAATTTTTCATTTTAAAAATATATTTATTTCCATTCAAAACAAGGCATAAATAGTTTAAGTATGCTGTCAAATACAAATAGTCAAAATCCCAAGATCATAAAAGCATTCTTCAGTGTGTATCGATCACGCCGGCGCCTTCCCACGGTCCTCACTAGTACCTGGAATACATGCACAACAACTGTAAGCATAAATGCTTAGTGAGTTCCCCAATATACAACTTACGCACATACGCCTTTCCAGGCCCTGACCTTCCGGTCCATGTGTCTCAGGGGACTTCCGTCCCTGCTGGGTAAACCTTCCGGTCCTACCCACGCCGACCTTCCGGTCCATCACACAATATGTTGCCTTCCGGCCCATAACATATTGCCTTCCGGCCCATAATATAATCGCCTTCCGGCCCATAACATACATAGCACATATAACAAGCAGCTTACCACATATAGCATACATATCACATATCATAGCTGACCTTCCGGTCATACAGTCAAACCCTTCCGGGTACAGTATAGTGAGAAGACTCACTTCGCGAATGCTGAAAGCTAGCAAATCCTGAAATCACTCGTGCACAATCCGACGAGCTACAACCTCCCTATAACATCACATATCCCTCATTAACACTTATATCTTCTAAGTGTGACTATCCCTAAGAAGTCAGACTTAGGTCAACTCTGGTCAACGGTCAACTCGACCGGACTCGACGAGTGCCATGGCGACTCGACGAGTCTAGACGTCCTCCCCAACTTCCCATGATGTTCCCTTTCTACTCGTCGAGTATCCCTCATGGCTCGACGAGATCCTCGTGGAAGAATCGCGGGGCCACCCCGAATCCACTCGTCGAGTCTGAAGAACAGCTCGACGAGTTCCAGTCAATCTCCAAGCTACTCGCCGAGTCTGTTCATCGGACTCGGCGAGTCCATGCCATGCAGTCGATCAAACTGCTTCCTGAGATAAGTTTTGTCCCGAATACACAAGCATGGGACCTTCTGGGCCTCTAAAGGTCCTAATACAAGGTTATATTCGATTGGGTAACAAGGTAATAATCCATCTAATCATCAAATGGGTTCCATAAACCCTAGATCCATGCACACATCAAAATAACAGAAATGATCCGAAATGTTACCTGGATAACGCACCCTCTGTGTCCCCAAACCTCAGAACTCGAATCCCTTGCAGTTCCTTTAGCCAAAGTCTTCTCCCCTTGCACCACAACTTCTTCAAGTCACCAATGGCCTTCAATCTTGCTCTAGATGCCCACAGCCGCTTAGGGTTCTTCTCAATCGACTAAAAGACGAACAATGACGGCATATAATGCGTTATATACAACCCAAACCTGAACGGTTAGGGTTTTCGCTAAACAGCGTAGACTCGCCGAGTCCATATCCGGACTCGTCGAGTCCAATCGCGAACCCGCGACCAAGTCTGCGGTCCTACTCGGCGAGTCTAGGCTCCAACTCGCCGAGTCCCCTCTTAACTCACCCCAAAAACATAATTTAACAATACCTGAGATTCCGGGCTGTTACAACTCTCCCCCACTTGGATTAGACTTCGCCCTCGAAGTCTCACTCTGAAAATAGTTCCGGATGCTGCTCCCGCATCTCACGTTCCGGCTCCCAAGTCATTTCCAACCCCTTACGGTGTTGCCACTGAACCAACACCAGAGGTACTTCCTTGTTCCTCAGCACCTTGATCTTCCGATCCCTGATGGCCACCGGTCTCTCGGCATAATTCAGGCTCGCATCCACCTGAATATCCTCCAATGGAACCACTGCCGACTCATCGGCTATGCACTTCCTCAATTGCGACACATGAAAAGTGTCGTGGATCTGACCCAACTCCGCTGGCAACTCCAACCGATAGGCTACCCGGCCTATCCTTGCAATCACACGAAATGGCCCAATATACCGGGGCCCCAACTTTCCCCTCTTCCTGAATCGAATCACTCCTTTCCAAGGAGAGACCTTCAGGAGAACGAAGTCGCCGACCTGAAATTCAAGCTCGGATCGGCGCCTGTCTGCATAACTCTTCTGTCGGCTCTGGGCAGTCAATAACCTCTGTCTAACTTGTTGAATATGTTCTGACGTCTGGAGCACGATCTCCGTGCTGCCCATCACTCTCTGACCCACCTCTCCCCAGCAAATGGGGGTCCGACACCTCCTACCATACAACAGCTCAAAAGGTGGCATACCAATGCTCGAATGATGGCTGTTGTTGTAGGAAAACTCTGCTAAGGGTAAATATGCATCCCAGCTACCCCCGAAGTCTAACACACACGCTCGAAGCATGTCCTCCAGTGTCTGAATCGTCCGCTCGCTCTGACCGTCTGTTTGGGGATGGAATGCGGTACTAAAATGCAATTTAGTACCCAGCTCCTCATGAAATTTCTTCCAGAACCTGGAATTGAAACGCACATCACGGTCTGAAACAATCGAGATCGTTACCCCATGTCGAGATATCACCTCTCTCACATATATCTCCGCCAACTTCTCCGCTGAAGAACTCTCACTGATGGCAAGGAAGTGTGCACTCTTCGTCAACCTATCCACAATCACCCAAATTGCATCAACTCCCCTGGCAGTCCTCGGCAATTTGGTGATGAAATCCATAGTGATTTGTTCCCACTTCCACTCGGGAATCTCCAATGGCTGTAACTTGCCATGCGGTCTCTGGTGCTCGGCCTTAACCCTACGACAGGTCAAGCACCTCTCAACGAACCATGCGACGTCCCTCTTCATACAGGGCCACCAATACTCCTTCCTCAAATCCAAATACATCTTCGTAGCACCGGGATGGATCGAGAATTTCGATCTATGAGCCTCTTCCATCAATGTAATACGCGTACCGCCCACGAACGGTACCCAAATCCGACCCTGAAACGTCATAATCCCTCGTCCATCCTTAACGAACTCTGAAATTAACCCCACAACCCGCTCTTTCTTCTGCATTTCTGATCGCACCACTTCGGCCTGTGCCCCACGAATAACATCCAATACTGGAGTCATCACAGTCAGTCTCAAACATACATCTCGCAATGGAGTGCTCTCCGCCCTACGGCTCAATGCATCGGCTACCACATTAGCCTTGCCTGGGTGGTACAGGATCTCACAATCATAATCCTTGACCACATCCAACCACCTCCTCTGACGCATATTTAGGTTGGGCTGATCTATCAAATACTTCAAACTCTTATGGTCCGTGTATATCGTACATCGAACCCCATACAAGTAGTGACGCCAAATCTTGAGAGCGAACACTACTGCCCCCAACTCTAAATCATGCGTGGGATATCTCGCCTCATGAGGCTTCAGCTGCCTCGACGCATAAGCTATCACATGACCCCTCTGCATCAACACTGCACCCAGTCCCGAAATCGATGCGTCGCAATATACCCCAAAATCTTCCATCCCTTCTGGGAGAGCTAATATCGGGGCTTCGCACAACCTCTGGCGAAGTGTCTCAAAGGAGGGCTGCTGCTCGGGCCCCCATGAGAATGCAACACCCTTCCGGGTCAATCTGGTGAGTGGCACTGCGATCTTGGAGAAATCCTTGATGAATCTCCGATAATACCCTGCCAACCCAAGGAAGCTCCTGATCTCAGAAGGTGACTTCGGCACCTCCCAACTCATCACCGCCTCAACTTTGGCCGGATCGACCAATATCCCTTTCTGATTGACGACATGTCCTAGAAATTGGACCTCCCGCAGCCATAAGTCACATTTGGAGAACTTTGCATAAAGCTTCTCCGACCTCAATACCTCGAGGACCTCCCTCAAATGCTCCTCATGCTGCTCTCTAGATCTAGAATACACCAGAATGTCGTCGATAAATACAATCACTGACCGATCCAACATCGGTCTGCATACCCTATTCATGAGATCCATGAACACAGCCGGGGCATTGGTGAGCCCGAAAGGCACCACCACAAACTCATAATGCCCATATCGCGTCCTAAACGCTGTCTTCTGGACATCCCCATCCCGCACTCTCACCTGATGGTACCCTGACCTCAGATCGATCTTGGAAAACCAAGATGCTCCCTGCAACTGATCGAATAAATCATCGATCCTCGGCAACGGGTAACGGTTCTTGACCGTTAACTTGTTCAACTCCCGGTAATCAATGCACATCCGGTGTGAACCATCCTTCTTCTTGACGAACAGAATAGGTGCTCCCCATGGCGAGCTGCTCGGCCGAATGAATCCCTTCCCCAGCAACTCCTGGAGCTGCGAGGACAACTCTTGCATCTCTGGAGGTGCAAGACGATAAGGCACTTTAGCAATAGGCGCGGCCCCCGGAACTAGATCGATACCAAACTCTACTTGCCTCACAGGAGGTACTCCCGGCAGCTCCTCGGGGAAAACATCTGGAAACTCGCGCACCACAGGGACCTCCTCAACTGATTTCGGTCTCTCGGAAACCTCCCGCGTATCCATCACATACGCCACAAAACTCTTACAGCCCTGCTGTAGACACTGCCTCGCCCTGGCAGCCAAACAAAAAGCTGATCCCGAACGGGTACCCTCGCCGTACACCGAAAGAACTCCCCCACTATGGTCTCGTATAGTCACCAACTGACGCTCACAGTCGATGACAGCGCCGAATCGGCTCAACCAGTCCATGCCCACGATGACACAGACATCACCCATCGCAATAGGAATCAGGTCAATCGGGAATTCAACCCCGAAAATCTCTAGTACACATCCCCGAAGAACTTCCGTGGCACAAATCACTTTCTCGTCAGCTATAGAAACTCTCAAAGGTCGACTCAACGACTCACGACTAACGCTGATATGCTGACTAAAGGCTAAGGACACAACGGACCTACTCGCACCCGAGTCAAATAACACTAAGGCAGGCACAAAGTTCACAAGGAAAGTACCTACGCATATAATAACATAAGCATAACATCTCGACATAAAATAAATACATGAATTACAACATACCTGCCACGACATCGGGCGTAGTGCGGACCTCCTCTGCAGTCAGCTGAAAGGCTCTTCCCCGAGCCCTCGGGGCCTCGGCCTTCACCGGTCGAGTCGCAGTAGCTCCGACAGCAGGTGCATATCCCTGAAGAAGTTGAGGGCACTCGGCCTTCCTATGGCCTGTCTGGTTGCAATGAAAGCAAACCGTAAATCCCTTGGGACACTCCCTAGCAATGTGCCCCTCCTTGCCACACTTGTAGCAAGCACTAGATCGACACGCCCCCTCATGACCCTTGCCGCACTTTCCGCAAGTGCGGCCCCTCGAACCTCCTTTGCTCGCATCGGCGGACTTTATCCGCTTGGCTGCCGGCTGGAACTGAGCCGGTCGCCGGTTCACCCGCTGAGACTCGGCCTCCTCCCTGGCCTGGGTCTCCAACTCGATCTCGCGCTTCCTGGCATTCGCCTGAAGCTCAGCAAAAGTATGATAAGTGGAGTTTGACACAAACTCCTGGATATCCCTCCTCAACACTCCCAAGTACCGGCTCATCCGAGCCTGATCAGTGGATACCAGCTCGGGGCAGAACATCGCCCTCTCATGAAACTTCCGCGTGATCACCGCAACAGAATCAGTACCCTACTTGAGGGTTAAGAACTCCTGTACCAATCGTTCCCTCTCCACCGGGGGAACGTACTCATCCCTAAACATGGCAGTAAACCCCTCCCATGTCACTGCTGTAGTCTCTGCCAAAGTGAAGTTCGCCGTCACGAACTTCCACCAGTCCTTCGCTCCCAGACGGAGTTGGTTCAATGCGAACCGTACCCTCAGGTGCTCCGGGCATGAACAAGTGTAGAAGCACCCCTCTATATCCGCGATCCACCTCATCGCAGCAATCGGATCCTGCGTCCCATCGAACTCCGGTGGCTTCGTGTTGCTGAACTCTCGGAACAGCAACGACTCACCCCCCTGTGGCCTAGCAGCGGCCACAGATGCGGTAGCTGCAGCGGTTGCAGCCTCAGTCAATGCGGCGTACCGCTCATCAGACGTCTCCATCAGGGTGGTCTTAATAGACCCAAACATCTCCGGGATCTCAGCCCGGATCGCCGCCGCTACCTCCTCGTGAATCATCTGACGAATCTCCTCGTCACTCACACCGCTCGAACTCGCTCCGTGGCGTGGTCTAACCATGATGTCTCTGAAATACAACATAAATCTATCAGAGACTCCATGGAGTATAATCGTACTCGATAACGCAACCCTACTCAGTCTCCGATATCCAGGGATTCTTACTTGGGCCTCCCACTGACCCGGTGTCTTCGGTAGTACGGGCCCAATACTACCGACCACACCGCATCAGCAGTCATCCCAAATCTTCCTCCCCAAACCCCGGATAGTGAGTACTCTACTTCTGTTATGCACTATCTACTCGCACACTAACAAAGCATCTCATATCGGCAAACTTCCCTAGACTAAGGCATCACAAATCAGGCCACTCTAGTCCTATCATGAATACCTAGTCTTCTAGCATGCATAACAATTCATATCATATAATATTGTAAGGTATTTTGGGGATCTTTACCGTTCGGGCGCTGACTGATCGTACACACTGCTTCTTTCTTGCTTACCACAAAACCATTTACAAAAGTTTATGCCTTTATTTAAAAAGTTTCCTCAAATCCTCGGTTTGAGTTCAGTTACCCCGAAGGTGCACCCGAATCCCTCAAACCAAGGCTCTGATACCAATTGTAACAACGCAAATTTTCAAACAAATTTTTCATTTTAAAAATATATTTATTTCCATTCAAAACAAGGCATAAATAGTTTAAGTATTCTGTCAAATACAAATAGTCAAAATCCCAAGATCATAAAAGCATTCTTCAGTGTGTATCGATCACGCCGGCGCCTTCCCACGGTCCTCACTAGTACCTGGAATACATGCACAACAACTGTAAGCATAAATGCTTAGTGAGTTCCCCAATATACAACTTACGCACATACGCCTTTCCAGGCCCTGACCTTCCGGTCCATGTGTCTCAGGGGACTTCCGTCCCTGCTGGGTAAACCTTCCGGTCCTACCCACGCCGACCTTCCGGTCCATCACACAATATATTGCCTTCCGGCCCATAACATATTGCCTTCCGGCCCATAATATAATCGCCTTCCGGCCCATAACATACATAGCACATATAACAAGCAGCTTACCACATATAGCATACATATCACATATCATAGCTGACCTTCCGGTCATACAGTCAAACCCTTCCGGGTACAGTATAGTGAGAAGACTCACTTCGCGAATGCTGAAAGCTAGCAAATCCTGAAATCACTCGTGCACAATCCGACGAGCTACAACCTCCCTATAACATCACATATCCCTCATTAACACTTATATCTTCTAAGTGTGACTATCCCTAAGAAGTCAGACTTAGGTCAACTCTGGTCAACGGTCAACTCGACCGGACTCGGCGTGTGCCATGGCGACTCGGCGAGTCTAGACGTCCTCCCCAACTTCCCTTGATGTTCCCTTTCTACTCGTCGAGTATCCCTCTTGGCTCGACGAGATCCTCGTGGAAGAATCGCGGGGCCACCCCGACTCCACTCGTCGAGTCTGAAGAACAGCTCGACGAGTTCCAATCAATCTCCAAGCTACTCGCCGAGTCTGTTCATCGGACTCGGCGAGTCCATGCCATGCAGTCGCTCAAACTGCTTCCTGAGATAAGTTTTGTCCCGAATACACAAGCATGGGACCTTCTGGGCCTCTAAAGGTCCTAATACAAGGTTATATTCGATTGGGTAACAAGGTAATAATCCATCTAATCATCAAATGGGTTCCATAAACCCTAGATCCATGCACACATCAAAATAACAGAAATGATCCGAAATGTTACCTGGATAACGCACCCTCTGTGTCCCTAAACCTCAGAACTCGAATCCCTTGCAGTTCCTTTAGCCAAAGTCTTCTCCCCTTGCACCACAACTTCTTCAAGTCACCAATGGCCTTCAATCTTGCTCTAGATGCCCACAGCCGCTTAGGGTTCTTCTCAATCGACTAAAAGACGAACAATGACGGCATATAATGCGTTATATACGACCCAAAACTGAACGGTTAGGGTTTTCGCTAAACAGCGTAGACTCGCCGAGTCCATATCCGGACTCGTCGAGTCCAGTCGCGAACCCGCGACCAAGTATGCGGTCCTACTCGGCGAGTCTAGGCTCCAACTCGCCGAGTCCCCTCTTAACTCACCCCAAAAACATAATTTAACAATACCTGAGATTCCGGGCTGTTACACTGTTATCACCACATTTTCATCCTCTCCCCTTTTTGTGGAGGAATACCCAGTTTCATCCATGGATTTTGAACCTTTTAATTTCTCTATCAGGTCAAACACTTTTTGGAACGATTGAGGAACCTGTTTGCTTAGCTCCTCATTGGATAGAGTCTTTGGAAGTACATCCACAAAATTTTGAATTTTCTTGATGGCGAATAGGATTTCATCGAATCTTACATTACGGGGTCTTAGTAGTTGTTGTGCAGACTATATTACTTGAACCAAAATAGCCCGAAGAATTATATTTTTGTTGCGATAGTCACAAAGCTGCTCACTTAAACGGACAATCTCATCTCCATGTTGGCGGCCCACGGTGTTGGTGAGGTCATCGTAGGACTGTTGAATTTCCTTCACCATTTTCAGCATCTCATCCATCCGATCCAAATATTTAAATGTGTCATTGGTCCTCTTTTGCTCCATTTTCTTCAGAGCATTTGCAGTAGATTTGACAACTAATTCCCGAAGCATCTTTTCCCTTCTCTCGAGATTAGGAACCCTTTGGGCTAAGGATGTCATAAGATTTTGCATTTCCACAAGCTTTTCCTTGCTCACAAATTTCTCTTTAGATGGAAGGATCTTTTTTACAAGCTCAAGAACCTCAGACAACTTCTGGTTGAGGGAATTAAATTCCACCATGGAGACATATTTGGACTTCTTCTTCCATTTAGTGCGTCTGGCAGTGGTGGTTAGAAGAGTGTTGGTCTCTCCTTTGGGAACTTCCTGACTTTCTGTTTCTGAAGTTCCCAAGAAAATAGTAGATTGGAGGGTTTGAGTGTCTCCATAATGGAATGTGAATCAGAGTCTTGGATGAGTCCATCATCAGTAGCAAACACAAAGTCCTTTTCCATGTCTTGAGCAGATTCCATACCAGTCTTTGTGAATTGGTCCAAAGACTTCTCACAATGGATGGCAAGCTCAATGAGTTTATCCGTTGTCTGGACCATCTCTTCCGCTTCCCTCTTTTGTTGCTCCTCATGCAACATTCCCACTAATTCCTTTTGCTCCTCTTCTTTCTTTTCCTCAGCCTTTCTTAATTCACTAAGAACCAGTTGCAATTGCTTGGTGGCAATTTGTTCGTTCTTAGAAGTGTTCTTCTCCAGCCCTTGTATAATTTCATCATTGTTTGTCAGAGCTTTGTTTTTCTCTCTTTCCTCTTGCTCTCTCTTCTTCTCATCCTTTAGCTCATTCTCTTTCCTCTTACTCTCTTTCACAACCCTCTGAATAAGCTCTTTTCTAACCCTTCTCCCTTCTTCCTGTTCCACAACTTTCAGTCTCATCAATTCTTCTTTTGTCTTCTCATCTCTCAGTCTCTTCTCTTTGAACATTTCCTCATTCAAGTCTATATGAGCATTTCCCTCTCTCTCTTCTCTTTAACTTTGCCTCTCCTGGTCATCTTGTGTTTCCTTCATTGGAGCATCAGACTCTTGGCCTGGGATATGTGAGTGTGTCCCTGGGGGCTGCTCATGACTTTTTTCGACACCCACATCTTCTTTTTGAGAGGAAGTGGGTTGTGTATGTGTTATATTCCAATGTTTTTGCGAGACATCATCTTCTTCAGAGGATGAAGAGGTAGATGATTGTTTGGGGACATGTTGCCCTTGTAACCGAGGTCATGAAGAAGACAAAGACCAAACTTAAATCCAGTGTGGTTGTTGTTTACAATAATGTGGTGTGAGATAAACTCAACGTCTCTATTGCTGTCGTGACAACTATTACTACTGGCCAGTATCAGAAGGTATAATGTTCTTTTTTTTGGTCAAATTTATCGTTTGATTACGAAATCACGATTCCACATAAAACTCTTATTAAACAAACAAATAATCCTTTTTCTCTGTATCTAATTAGTTACTTTATGAGATAAAAAATAGTAAACCAACTAAAGCTTGTTTTTAGCCTTTCAGATCACATGCCTGAGTTTAGAAAGTAGAAGCCACTTGTGTACTCGTCCTCTTCTGCTGCTACTTCAGATGAGATCAATGTTTGGTCCTTACTTAATATGATCGAATTACATATGAAATTGATAGATCAATCGAAAAGATTATTCCATCCAATAAGTTCTTAAAGGAATCAGTTTGTACTTTTGATTTTCATAACAATTTTAGTCTCTATCGTAGTTCCCAAGTAAAATAAGTTGATTACCCTTCATATAGTCAGTCTGACTTTTACCTCCAACTTTAAATCTTTTTCTATTTTGCTAACAACTCATTTGCAATGGTCATAAACTGATTGAAAATCATTTAGAGCAAAAAAAGGTGTCGTCTATTGTTTAGTTTTCCATGTTAAAAGATTTTTGCAAGTATTGCTTTTTTTAAAATCTTTTTCAGAAGACGATGTGACATCTCTTTTGATCAAAGATGCCAAAAGTGTAAAGCTTTGGTCTCCTAAAATGAGTCTGGTCATGACATTATAGTCGTTGAATGAAAGTAGAGGTATGATCTTTCCTCTCTAAAACTACAACGTAACTTTATTTCTTTTGTGTGGGTTACTATTCTTTATCAGTGTATATATGGTATGTTTCAGTAATCCTTATCAAGAATCAGGTTTTGCAGATGGGTATTATAGTTCTTATTTCTTTCTATTAAAAGATATATAGGAGTAGTTTGTCCCATCTCATTTAATGCTATTCTTCGGTAATCTGCTGATGAGGCTCCAACTGATCCTGTATCAGACCCAATTGAAAGTGGAAGCAATAATAATTATTATTTTCAACAGTTTCTTCAGGCTATACAAACCCTAAAATATTGGCAATTGAAGGTGGAAGCAATTGTGGCCTACTTGTTGGAGCTTGCATTAATCAGGTATTATGTTAATTCAATAATATTAAAATCTTTAATAAGTTATTCCTAAAAGTTGATTTTTTTTTTGTTATGACAGAGGCCTGATTTATTTGGGTGTGCACTTGCTCATGTTGGGGTCATGGACATGCTCATGTTTCACAAGTTCACAATCGGCGAGTAATCTTTTTTTTAACTAATTTACTTAAAATTACAATTGTACCCTTGTGTCATGGTTTTTCTTTTCTTTTTTTTGGTAGGTCATGTGTGGACTTCTGACTATGGTTGTTCAGACAAAGGAGAAGAGTTCCAATGGTTGATCAAGTGAGACTAACATTATCTTATCCTGATTAAATTTTCAATTTTTATTCAAAATATTAATTAGTTATTTACTAATAATAACTTTTTTTTAAGAAAAAAAACATTTTCATCAGGTATTCGCCACTGTATAATGTGAAAAGACCATGGGAGCAATCTTCTATAATTCCCGACAATACCCTCCAACTTTATTGTTAACAGTTGATCATGATGACAGAGTTGTGCTGTTGCACACTATGAAATTATTAGATGTTAGTATTTCATTTGAATTGTGTTTAATTTAATTAAAAGTGTATTTGTTTATTATATTTGTTTTATGTTAGACGATGCAATATGTGTTGTGACAAAGATACTGAATTATTGATATTTGTAGGTATGAGCCTCTCGGGTATATGCTTGGGTCAGAATATTTCTTCATATGTTGCAAGCTTATGGTCCAATTTATGCTCTCTCTGCAGATGTTGCAAGCTTGGTTGCTCTTAGAAACAACAGGCAATTTATTCACATTTTCACTTACCATATTTATATTTGTAGTATAAGATATCTCTGTGTTACTGTTTTATTAAAATATTTTATCTATCAGTTTCCAGATGTTCAGCAATGAGGATGTTACTATCGGTGCATGGATGCTTGCAATGAATGTCAACCATGAGGACAATCATCAACTTTGTCACACCGAATGTACACCAACATCTATAGTTGTGTGGGATCTCCCCAAGTGTTCAGGTTAGTATTTTTTTTTTCTCCTAAACAATCTTCTTTAACTTTTTGAGAAATCCAACTTAGATTTGATGTGTGTGATGAATATTTGATGTTGTAGGGCTTTGTAACTTTTTCTCTTAAACCTACCTTATATATTGACCTGTAGCTGATTACACATTAATTTAATTATGCAGGTTTTGAAATTTTTAATGGAAAAGAATAGTGTTAATGCTCTTCATAGAAAAGTATGTTGGTATTTTAGGAAATTTGGCTAATAATTTAGTTAATTATATAAAAAATGTTGAAATGTTACATTTGTCTACTATTGGAATGATTATTTGATGTATTACATTTGTCTACTATTGGAATGATTATTTGCATGACATTAATTTAGTTAATATAAATAAATTTTTTTTATAAAAAAAATTAAAATTATGATACACAAAAATGTGTGTCGTCTTCGTTTATGACATGGCCTTTCTTGACAGGGGCTTCCTTGATACGCATTGCGTGTCATAAACACGGGCGTCGTAAGGTTACGACACGCAAATGCGTGTAGTCTTCCTTTATGACAGGGCCTTCTTTGATACACATTGCGTGTCATAACCGCGCGTCGTAAATGCGCATCATAAATGCGCGTTGTCTCTCTTTATGACAGGGCCTTCCTTGACGCGCATTTGCGCGTTGTCTGAGCGTTTTACGACACGCAATGAGCGTCGTAAAAGGCTGTTTTTCTAGTAGTGTTCGTCTTCATTAAACCCTTCGGGTTATTAGTAAATCCTCCCCGGAAGTATAACCAGAGTCTCCTGGAGGGAGAGCGTGGAATTTGTGGATAGTTCTATTCGGGACTAACAATCCCACAACTTAACTGCTAGCTACAGTTAGGCGGGAACGCCTAGGGTGACAAATTCTGGATATCGTCCGACGCCTGAAAAACGTCAAGGAGGTCTCGAGTCAGATTAGCATGGTTATACGACTCACAATACGTATTAAATATAAATTTTATTCACGAATTTTATTTCTTAATCTATAGTTTTATGTATTAAAACTACCTACTTTCGTACTGGAGGGTATTCCAGGGATCTTAACTTATGGTTTTCATATCGTGCTGGTGATAACCAGGTTTTTCTTATTTTATGGAAATCGACTTACATGTTAGAAAATATGGGATTTTCTGGGAAAACATACATATGTATTTCATAACTCAGTATCAATGGTTTTCGATATTACAGAAATCTTTTATCAAAGGAAATGGATTATTTATCACAAGATTATATAACCATTTTTGCTTTCAAACATGCTTATGAACTCACCAGCTTTATGCTGAGTTTAAAACTGCTTGTATTCTCAGGTTCTCCATGGACAGGTATCCCGCATTCTTTTGCAGAAGACGGAGCATATGGAATTCACGTCTTTACTTTTGTTTAAACTAATGTATCTATAAAACATGTATTACCTTACATTCAAACAAATGTAATGATCCTATGTAATGTATTGTTTTGTGTTTACTATGCTTACTATGTACATTGGTTGTGATATTACATGACGTCCTCCGCCCAGAACGTTTCCGCCATCAGTTTCGGGGTGTGATAAAAATGGAGTTCGTATGCAAAAGTTATGGCATTCCGAAGATTTAGCTTTTAAAAACCCTATACTAGCTAATTCACGACGTGAGTTTTATGACGCTCTCGAGATTCTGTCATAATTTGGAATCTAGAAGCTGCGAGAGCATAGGATCCAAAATTCACGACGTGAGTTTTATGTCACGCACGATGTGAGGAGTCATAATTCGGAATCTAGAAGCTGCGAGAGGATAGAATCCAAAATTCACGACGTGAGTGTTATGACACTCACGACGTGAGGAGTCACATGGCCACCTTCCGTAGCTAGGGACGCAAATTGCAAGTCTACGGAGTGAATCATGAGACTGACGACGTGAGTCTTATGACACTCACGACGTGAGTGTCATAAAATCTTACTATAAATAGCAAGAGCGACCCCTGCCATTCCTTACACCATTTCCTTATCTCCTCTCTCCCTTGCTGAAGCCATCTTGCATCCCGAGCCCCGACGACCTCGTACGCTAACGTTTCTGCTTAGATTACATAAAATCACGTTACTAAGGTGAGTTTCATGGCCCTGCTTTCTAATATTTCGGGGGAAAACGCATGCTAGTCGTTGTATATATGTTATTATTGTGTCTATATAATAGTAAATTAGTATCAACATAGATAGTTATAATAACCGGGATATAGTTATTTCGTATCTGAAAATATACAACTATCGTAACGTTGTTAACATGTTATTGTTATAGTAGTATATTAACGTAGATCTTGAGTTATACTTAGGATTCTATATATATATTTTGTGTGCGATATAGTTTCGAAGTTATATTCGGAAGTTTTATATGTTAAGATATATAGTATGTTGCAATTAATAGTTTTATGTCAAGATAAAACTAGATATGTTATATGTTGTTATTATTAGTTTTATGTCAAGATAAAACTAGATATGTTATATGTTGTTATTATTAGTTTTATGTCAAGATAAAACTAGATATGTTATGTGTTGTTATTATTAATTTTATGTCAAGATAAAACTGGATATGTTGTTATTGTTATTTATATGTCAAGACAAAACTAGAAACGTTATATGTTGTTATTATTGGTTTTAGGTCAAGATAAAACCTAGTTTTTACTTCAAGATATAGCTGTTATACTGCCTAAATATTATGAAGTTAGGAGTAATGTTTAAAAGCAAAGTCTAGTAACTTAAGGTTTTAGACATGAAGATGCTTTTGTTGTTAGCGCTATAGGAAGCCGTCAAAGTCTATATGAGTAATTGTATTCATCAACTAAGATTGGGAATCTTAGTGGAAATCCTCTGAACTATAACCGTTAATCCCGTGTGAGCGAGGAAGTAGTGTATAATTAGTATACGGGCTGACCACCTCACTTGTGACTGTTAGCTACAGTCAACCAAAAACAAGTAATGAACTATCCTTTTAATTGTTATTGTTCTGGCGTCGATGAAGCGTACTGTGTTGTTTCTCATGTTAAATCATGAGTGTATTTGTTCTCATGGTAAATCATTAGTGTATTGTTCTATAAGAGGTATTATGTCATAGCAGCGGTTACAGGCTCATTGTAGCATATTGTTAGAAGCATTATACCTTGTCGTATACAAGTATTAATGTTAAGTATAAGTTTTCCCCTACTTATACCTTAAGATTAAGAAATGTTTAGGTATAACACTTAATTGATAAGTATACAATTATACCTAATGTTGGAGAGTCAAAATGATACTTTCAAAACTATACTTTTGAATGTGTAAAAATGTATTATTTTATGGAGTCAAAACCTGTGGACTCACCAACTTTATGTTGACGTATTTTAAAATACATGTGTTTTCAGGAACTTGAAAAGCTGGTATGTATTCAAACAGGAGAAGTTTTACTAGTATCTTTCTGTTCATTAAGAAATATGCCATAGTCGGATATTATGTAATAGGTTCTAGAAAAACAGTTATGTAACTTTTAATCATCAATAAAGGTATGTATTTTCTTTAAGTATTGTTCAATGTATGTTTTATAACTGTGATACGAAAAATAATGTTACACTACCCAGTGTTTCCGCCGACGGCCGGGGTGTGACAGATTGGTATCAGAGCTATTAACTATAGTGAACTAGTACTTTCTTAGGAAAGCACGTCTGTAGTTTAGGACTTACTCTATTAGGTTTAAGTATATCCCTTAGCCTATAAATAAAAAGTATTATTAATTATACTACTGAAGGACTACTTACGGGAGCGGTGACAAGGATAGACATGTCGATTTGGGTTGCTGGATTTCAAAACGGCTATATGCTAAAATGATCCTGCCCTTTTGATAGTCCTGACTGGCCGGAAACTTATCTGATAGACCTGAAGTAACAAACGATAGTAAAAGCGTGAATACAATAAATAAAGAATATAGAGTCATATATAAAGACTTAGACCTGCGATGAGAATACACCTTAATACCCGGAATGTTTTTGATCTTAAGGATTTAGATCAATTATTCCAACTAAAGTTTATATGTGCATAGATCGTATCACAACTAGGTGTAGGTGCGCAACTACATTTTACTATGATCAGATCATATGGAATATTCAATTTGGGAGAAATATTTGATAGACTAAACTCTTGATGATCCAAAATGTATAGGAATCCGACATGGCACATTCACGAGAATGGATAATCATCGAGGACACGGATGAAGAGGAGGAACATTCATTCCCTATGATGTTAGGCGATCCTTACTATCCTGTAACTCCAACCACCTTTCATCCAATACCTTCTAACGATGGAGGACCGTTACCCTCCAACGAATGGGAAGAGAGTGAACCAATGGAAGAAAGCGAATCCATGGAGGAGACATAGTCGATGGCATCATCTCTACCACCACTGAACACTCTTTACCGTAAAGTTCCAGGAGGAGTAAAAATGAAACGCGCTGCACGTATATCTATACTGATATGGCAAAAGCTTAAGAAGATTCAGAAGGCAACATCTTCAGGAAGTCATAGAGTTCAAGATAGACCTGCACGGATAGCCCAAACCGTCGATAGGTGGGTGGCAGAAGAAAGAGCTCCTAAGAGGTATGAGACTGCTCAATCATCTCGACCACATCCCCCACATTCTTCCGAAGTGAACGCCTTATCGCAATTGTTTGAGAAAAGTGAAAAAATTGAAGATAAGCTGGAAATTGTTGAAAGGATGGCTACTCATCTCTTTGGAAGAGTGCGAAGGCTAGAAGGACAAAGGACACGAGATCAGGAATCGGTGATGGATGTCCATCATCGTATAAATTTCGCTTATAACGATATGATTACTCACGATGCAAGGATTGCAGAGTTAGAGCTATACAATCAAACCATGAGAAACGAGGAGCGCACAGAAGGTCTTGAGCAGAAAAATCAAGCACTTGAAGAGCAAGTGGTTAATGTCATTGAAGTGTTGGGTCATCACTTGGGTTTCTGATAGATAAGCTAAAACTAGTGGTTGTGTAAATATAGAAAATCAGACTAGTTAAGGCAAGAAGAGTAAAATTTTATAGCAAGGATGTAGATAACCTTGCAAATTTTGAAATGTTTATAGAAACTTTTCTCTTATAAACCTAAATAAACTGATGTAACCACTGGCAATAATATGAAGCATATGTTATAGTAATCATTATGTTGTCTATTATGTTTTACGCTGTGAATAATAACTAGAGTATTTAGTACTCGTGTATTAAATGATCAACAAAACTCATAAAAAAATTATTATTTATAATAGGAACTAAAACAAAATGCCTAGAAGGAGTAATCGGCTAAACCCTAACCGACCATCAGCACCACAACAACAACCACAACCACCGCCAGAACTAAACCCCTCAATGAGTATAGTGCAACTGGAAGAAATCATAGCTCAAAGGATTGTTGTGGCTCTATCTAATATCACAAGAGATGGAGTTAGAAATGAAGGCCATGTAGGGACCGCTAGAACATGTACCTACAAAGATTTTATGAATTTTAGGCCAAAAATCTTTCATGGAAATGAAGGGGTAGTGAATTTGACAAGGTGGATAGAAAATACAGAATCTGTCTTTCAAATAAGCTTTTGTCCAGATGATTGTAAAGTACGATTTGCAGCATGTACTTTCGCTGACGTGGCACTTACATGGTGGAATATCTATGTGTATACAATGGGAATTGATACTGCAAATTCCATGAAATGGGAGGAGCTAAAAATGATGCTAGTAGAGGAGTATTGTCCTAGGGAGGAAATACATAAACTGGAACAATAATTGTGGACCCTAACTATGAAGATTTCAGAGATAAAAGCTTATACCGCTAGATTTAATGATCTTGCTGTAATGTGTCCAGCACTTGTGACCCCTGAATATAAAAAGATTGAGCGATATATCTGGGGTTTAGCATCGCAAATCAAAGGCATGGTGATCGCATCAAAGCCTACGACTTATGACAGCACCAAGAGGATAGCTCATCAGCTAACCCTCACAGAGATCCAAGGAATAGAAGTGGTCTCAAAGGCCGAGTCTCCCAAAGCTAGAACAAACAAGCATAAGTTTAATAAGAAGAATCCCAAACAATCATCTGAGAAAAGACAAGAAGTGGCAACCAACTACACTGCCACAACAGTAGTACCTACTCAACCAAAGTCTGCATGGTGCAACCACTGCAACCGTCATCACCCAGGTGACTGTTTTGTTTGCACGAAAAGCAAAAAGAAGGGGCATACTGCTAGTTACCGTAGGAGTACAACACCTGCAACAGTCAATCAGCAAACAAATACTGGAACAGGTCGTGGTGAAGAAAGAAAGTGTTATGAGTGTGGAGAGGTTGGACACATCAAGAAAGAATGTACAAAGTTAAGGAGTCAAGGAGGCATAGGGCGTGGCAGGGCATTTGTGATCGGAAGCAAAGAGACTATCCAGGACCCTTCAGTTGTATCTGGTACGTTTCTCATAGATAATTTATACGCTAGCATACTCTTCGACTCTGGAGCAGATCGAAGTTTTATAACTCCGACATTTAGAAAATTGTTAAGTCATAAGTATAGCAAATTAAAAGAAATCTACGAAGTAGAAATCGCTAACGGACAATTTGAGAAAACATATGAAATCCTAGAAAATTGTCTGTCAACTCTTAATAACTACCTTTATCACGTCAACCTCATGCAAATGCCTATCGATAGTTTTGATGTCATGATTGGCATGGATTGGTTATGTTCACACCGTGCTGAAATTTTATGTCATGAGAAAGCCATACGACTACCCTTACCAAACGGCGAAGCACTGATTATCTATGGTGATAAATTTGGGAAGAACCTCAAAGTCATTTCCTGTACAAAGACCAATAAATATCTACATAAGAAATGGAGTGCATTCTTAGCCCATATTGTAGATAAGAGAAGAAAGATAAAAGAAATCAAGGACATACCTCAAGTATGTGATTTCCCTGACGTATTTCCTGAAGATCTACCTGGAATACCTCCCGTCCGACAAGTTCAGTTTCGAATCGACTTAATTCCAGGAGCAGCACCAGTAGCGAAATCTCCTTATCGGTTGGGTCCATCCGAAATGCAAGAATTATCTAGCCAACTACAAGAACTTCTTGACAAAGGCTTTATCCGACCAAGTTTGTCACCTTGGGGAGCACCAATCTTGTTTGTCAAGAAGAAGGACGGATCCTATCGAATGTGTACTGATTATCGGGAGCTGAACAAGCTAACGATCAAGAATCGTTATCCACTTCCCAGAATTGATGATTTATTCGATCAACTACAAGGATCTAGCTACTACTCAAAGATAGATCTTAGATCAGGATACCATCAACTCAGAGTACAAGAAGACGACATTCCAAAAACAGCATTTAGAACTCGTTATGGTCATTATGAGTTCTTAGTTATGTCTTTTGGATTGACCAACACCCCAGCAGTATTTATGGATCTCATGAATCGTGTTTGCAAACCATACTTGGATAAATTCGTGATCGTATTTATCAATGATATATTGATATATTCACAAACCACAGAAGAACATAGTCAACACCTGCAAATACCTTAGAACTACTAAGAAAAGAAAAGTTGTACGCTAAATTCTCCAAATGTGAGTTTTGGATTAGAGAAGTACAATTTTTAGGTCATGTAGTTAGCAACGAAGGAATTCATGTTGACCCATCCAAAGTTGAAGCAATCAGGAATTGGGAAGCACCAAAGACGCGAATAGAGGTGCGTCAGTTCCTAGGACTTGCTGGCTATTACCGCAGATTCATAGAGAATTTCTCCAAAATAGCCAAGCCGCTTACAACACTAACCTAGAAGGATACGAAGTTCAACTGGGAAGACAAACAAGAAGTTTCTTTTCAGAAACTAAAGCAAATGTCGTGTAGTGCACCAATCCTATCCCTTCCAGAGGGGACAAAAGATTTCGTTGTATACTACGACGCATCAAATCAAGGATTGGGATGTGTGTTGATGCAAAGAGGAAAAGTTATCGCCTATGCATCACGAAAACTTAAGGTACATGAGAATAATTACACTACCCATGATCTTGAATTAGGAGCTGTAGTTTTTGCAATAAAAATCTGGAGACATTACCTATACGGTACTAAGTGTACTATTTTTATCGACCACAAGAGTCTCCAACACATCTTCGAGCAAAAAGATCTTAATATGATACAACGAAGATGGGTCGAATTGTTGAATGATTACGAATGTGAGATTCGTTATCTTTTTGGAAAGGCAAACGTGGTAGCAGATGTCTTGAGCCGGAAAGAATATATTAAACCCCGTCGGGTACGAGGATTAACTATAACTATCCATTCTAACTTTACCGCACAAACTAGAGAAGCTCAACTTGAGGCTCTAAAATAAGAAAACATGAAGAACGAAGCTTTGCGAGGAATGCAAAAGCAACTTATACAAAAAGGTTACGGAACGCGATGTCACACCCCCAAACCAGAACGGCGGAAACGTTCGGGGGTGGAGGACGTCATATTCAGTATCATAACAGTTCATAGAAAGGAAAGTACACACCACTATATATATTAAGGTTTCCAAAATGTTTACATAATTGTATTCGTTACATGTTCAAAAGATAAATACATAAACATCTATCAAAAGAAGTAATTAACGTCAGCACGTTAATCCCCAAAAGTTGATTTCCAAACCTGCTTAGCGGTTCCTTGAGAATACAAGTTATTTCAAAGAAAAAGTGTCAACAATTAAGTTGGTGAGTTCATAAGTAGGGTTTTGAGAAAATGTACGCCATTCGAAAGTTCGCGTATGTTTTCCAGAAAACATGGTATTTTCAAATGAAAAGAGTTATGATTCGTTGTGTTGAAAATGAATGTATTAGATCCATAAAATCCCATATTTTCCCTAATAGTTGAGATATGATTTGTTGTATTTTCCAAGAAAAACCCTTATTTTCTTATAAAAGTATGAAATGCATATGAATGTTCGTGTTATAAGTTGTAAATAATTGCACCAGGAAAATCCCTTATTTTCCTATTAGTTGTTTGTTTTAGATGCAGGAAAATCCCATATTTTCCTAAAGCAATAGTTAGACTAATATCCAAGACTAAAAACCGAAAACAAATGACATGCTTTAGAAGATTGAAGCATAGATTTATATAATAAAACCTATAAGAAGATTTCAGTTTGTTAGATGAATAATAGTTTTAATAGCTACTCATTCATCAATCAGAAGTACTATAATAATTGTATATCCGATGAGTTTTATAACCATCCTAAACATAATATGCCTGTAGCGACGTTCTTCAGGCGTCGTAGCGTTATGACAAACTGTCACCCCAAAGGACGGACTGTAGTTAACAGTCAGGGCGCGGGATCATGACTTCCCGTATAGATCTATACACATTTGACACGATCTCCGAATAGGAGACTCTGGTTATAGACAGGACTTGTAGCGATACCTTCTAGAAAAAGGCAGTATTTGAAGATGTACTTGTCTCACGGATTCTGAACTAAGTCTGTATTAAAGTAATAGTTTAGCAACGAAGGATACTTTGGAATTACTAAATACTTTGAATAAATCTAGTGCATGCAAAGTATGACAAGAGTTTTCACATAGTAGTAATGAATCACAAGTGATTCATTTGATAAAAATGAGTAAAGTGAAACTTTATGAAATACACGATAATAACCGTATGTTTACTTGTATTCCCCCTAAAAGAGTATAAAAAGCATTTAAAACGTGATTAAAGTGTGTTTGTAGGGGTATGAACTCACTTAATAGTTTGAAGAAAGCGAGACAAAAACCGAGTAGAACTTCTACTCGAGAAAACGGATTTCTCAGGATTCTCGGGAATCTCGGGAGCGTAAAACTTCCTTCCAAACTTGGATATGAAAACCGGGCCCTTGGGATGACTCCGAGGGTTGAAACGCAGAGATTCGGTGCGAGAAAGGAAGGAAATTAGCAAATATGGCCGGCACCCTCGCACCCTTTATATAGGGGCTGAAAGACCTCGGTACGCGGGGTGTATGCTTGTACGCGGGGCGTACGAGACATCATGGATGACCGCATCCTCGGACGAAGCATCGAAGCGACGTGGACAATCCGGAGCCTAGCATCCGAGTACGCTGGGCGTACGAGGGTATGCTGGGCGTAACCCGGATTGGTCCGATGACTCCTCCTTCGGATAATACCGGATTTTTAATTTAATTTATATTTTTATTATTTAGCAAACTTTGAAAATTCATATATTCGTCATACGAACTCCGTTTTCGACGTTCTTTATATCCATGCGAAGGTGAGACTACGATCTACAACTTTTCTTTAGACTCCGTCGGCAAATTTTGAGTTTATTTTTAATATTATATTTTTAATACGTCGGGACAGGAAAAGTCCGTTAAAGTTCCATAACTCCTTCATCCGACGTCCGTTTCCGTCAGACTTTTTACCGTTGCGCTTCTATTGTTGAGACCTTCAATTCTCATTTAGTTTGCGTCGGCTAAATGTCTTTCGATCTCTATTTCGAGTTTTTAGCCGTCTACTGTTATATTCGTAACTTAGAAAAATCATAACTTCTTCATACGAAGTCAGATTTGGACGTTCTTTTTATGTATGTTCACGGTTTAAATGATATCTACGACTTTCATTTAGATATTTAAGGCTAAAAAGTATTGTATTGGAACTTCGCATTTTTCGTTAAATCGGTGTTGTCGGTTTTGTCGGAAATCTTAGAATGGTCATAACTTCTTCATTATAACTCGGATTTTTGTGTTCTTTATATGTATGAAAACCTTGTTACGATATCTACCACTTAGTATACTTAATTACGGTTTTATAAAAGTTTAAATTTTGACCTGAATTTTGCTATTGTAACATTATCCCCCTGTTAGAGAGAATTTCGTCCCGAAATTTTCATTTTGACTGGGACTCCAACTCTTGCGGGCAGGCGTGAGTGCTTCTGGTCCATTTGTTCCTCTTGTTCCTTTATGAATCTAGATCATAATGTGCGTGTTTCAGCGGACCTTCATTACTCCGCCTATCACTTCGACTGATCGGGATCATGTAGTTTTGGGTTTATTTACTTATGTTCTTCTAAATGTTAGCATATTCACTCGATGCATTAGGGCAGCTATGTTTTGAAGTTCATGGTTGAATTCACTACTAGTTTCGGAGCTTGGTTTTGACTTCTTGTATGCGTGGTATTTCTAAATGATCTGTTAGGGATACTACGGGAAGGTTGTAAAGATTCCTCACATGAGTACTTCGGGGTTTTGAAACTAGAAACCAATTGGGGTTTGTGTCGGGTTTGTCGTTATAAATCGATCGAGTTTCATTAGTCGATGGTTAAAGTGAAAGGGTCTTTTGTAACACATGGAACTGGTATGGGTAGGGCCACACCAATCCACGTCGAATGCCGATGTCGGTACGTCTCATTGTAAGTCGTTTGTTAGTGGGATAGTGCATTCTACGTATGTGTTTTTAGTGCTTTTTAGTCTATCTCTATTATTACTACTATGAAAGTTTTGTTGAATGATTGGGGTTTTTGTTCGAGTAGATTTTTAAACTTGTGACTTACGGAACTCCTCTGCGTTCCTGCTATCATATGGAATATGTATGTAAATAAATTATCGAGGAGAAATGTACCCAGAATAACCGTGGGGTCTGCAATAGCCTCCTCTTGGCCCATTGCGAATACTCGGCCTCCTCCACCAACATTCATGATGTTTGACTCCAGGCAGTCCCTTCGGAAGTGTCCCGTTACTCTGCATTCATAACAAGCACGGTCTACTCCTACATTTGTGGCTGGAGCAGTTGGTTGGGCTAGTTCTCTGCAGTAGCGGACGGTGTGTCCCTTTCTATTGCACCTAACGCAATGCATTTCACGGCAGGGTCCGTGATGATGAAGTTGCATCGGTTGCACTTAGGCTGGTTGCCGTTGTACGACCTTTTGGGTGTAGGGGTATGGTTTGTTGATTGCTTTTTGGCGTTTCTTTGAGTTGATTTGCCTCCCCTCTTGCTCCAGGGTTTTCGTTTCATGTTCTTGTGTTCGCACCTTGCGGTATTCTTATAGGTAGCTACTGGTAAGTGGCTTCGATTGTTTCTTTGATTAGGATTTTTGATATCGTTTCCTTCTCTGCTTGAGTTGACAGAGTTATTGCATGCTATAATGGCTGCCACTGTGGCTATAACTGTAGCTTGCAAAGTGGCGGTGTCCAATTGTAGGAATGGGGTTGCGTTGGTAAGTTGATTATTTCCGGCCCTTGCTGCGCCGCTAAAGTTTGCTTGAGATAGTGCAGTTGTTACTGTCGCAGTGATAGCAGATTGCACTATGTTGGGGTCATATTGGGGAGGTGGTGGTGGGGTTGCGTTTCCATGTGCTGATCTACGAGGAGGCATTGTTATGGTAAGGAAATGACAAGAAAACTAATAGTTTTAATGATTCAAAAGTCGCGCATTAGTGATTTGTTATATCATACGTTTGGTTTACCCTTGAATAGGGTTTTGAGTTCGACTCATAAGGAGAGTAAATAAACTCATGAATTGGAGGGGTATGCAAAGGGTTTAATAAAGGAAATACATCATATATATTATAAAACATGGTGCGTTACATTTTGTAGTTAGGAAAATTTGACATATCTAAAGGTCTCCGATTACAAGGTTAAGAAAAGTAAGGACTTTATCCGAGGTCTTATGCTATGACAAAATTTTGGAAGTCAGACAGGTATTATTTGTTACGCGAGCTGACTACATGGCCTTAGATTCCGTCAACTGACGCTCCATCTCGAGCATACGTAGTTCATGTCTTGCCTGGCGTGCCCGAATTTCTATCACTTCGCTTTGAGTTGCCATTAGCTCTCTCTGCAACGCTTCATTTCGATTTACGATTCTCCCGAGAGCCAATCCTAACTGTCGGATGCGAACTGTGTTCACTCCGGTGTTCGCATCATTCTCCTCAGTTCGATGGATGGTCGTTCGTCCTTGTTCACCAATGCGAGAAATCCGACGAACCAATATAGGAAGGGCTCTGTCTGCTGAGCCTCCCTCGCTTATATTGTAGAAGCTTCGGTCTCCGTTGAATGGAAGGGGTTGATCATGTTCGCGGCTCCACCTATTCAGGTTAGTTGCCCAAAGGGGCGTCGAGCCATGAAATTCCGGTCGAGGATTAGGATTTTGAATTGGAGCCGTTAAGGGTAGGTTATTGTCCTCGGGATCTGAGTCTGATTCTTCTTGCATTCCTTCTTGAGGATCATTCTCTATTCTTTCTCCATTACCTTGGTTGGGGTAGTAGGGGTCACCGGGGTGATGGAATCCATCCATTTGAGTCTATACGAGAATAGGGTTAAGAATTGACTATAAGCTAAAGCACATGGAATTTACTCTTAAGTTTAATGGTTGAAGGCACTCGAATACTCCCTTAGTATTCTTTAACGATATGCTTTTGGTAAGTTTTAAATTTGTTGTCCATTGCAGACACTCCTTGGCATATGTTAGTCGGCTCTTGGACAAATATAGTTGATCAGGCTATATTCTTCCCAGTTCCGATTACATGTCCCAAGGCATACCTGCACTGCACAACTTATTTATAATACTTCTATATTGTTTTAATTATGATACTGACCCTGTTGTTAATATGAAATGCATGCATGCATACTTTAGAAAAACTAAATAAATAAATTTAATTTTAAAAGTATGACTCTTACTCAGAGTGTTTTTGCCCAATTGTGTTTATAGTTGTATACCAAAAATGGTTTTGATATACTTAATTCACTATAAACAATGCTCTGATACCAATCTGTCACACCCCCAAACCAAAACGGCGGAAACGTTCGGGGGTGGAGGACGTCATATTCAGTATCATAACAGTTCATAGAAAGGAAAGTACACACCACTATATATATTAAGGTTTCCAAAATGTTTACATAATTGTATTCGTTACATGTTCAAAAGATAAATACATAAACATCTATCAAAAGAAGTAATTAACGTTAGCACGTTAATCCCCAAAAGTTGATTTCCAAACCTGCTTAGCGGTTCCTTGAGAATCCAAGTTATTTCAAAGAAAAAGTGTCAACAATTAAGTTGGTAAGTTCATAAGTAGGGTTTTGAGAAAATGTACGCCATTCGAAAGTTCGTGTATGTATTCCAGAAAACGTGGTATTTTCAAATGAAAAGAGTTATGATTCGTTGTGTTGAAAAAAAATGTATTAGATCCAGAAAATCCCATATATTCCCTAATAGTTGAGATATGATTTGTTGTATTTTCCCAGAAAAACCTTTATTTTCTTATAAAAGTATGAAATGCATATGAATGTTCGTGTTATAAGTTGTAAATAATTGCACCAGGAAAATCCCTTATTTTCCTATTAGTTGTTTGTTTTAGATGTAGGAAAATCCCATATTTTCCTAAAGCAATAGTTAGTCTAATATCCAAGACTAAAAACCGAAAACAAATGACATGCTTTAGAAGATTGAAGCATAGATTTATATAATAAAACCTATAAGAAGATTTCAGTTTGTTAGATGAATAATAGTTTTAATAGCTACTCATTCATCAATCAGAAGTACTATAATAATTGTATATCCGATAAGTTTTATAACCATACTAAACATAATATGCCTGTAGTGACGTTCTTCAGGCGTCGTAGCGTTATGAAAAACTGTCACCCCAAAAGGACGGACTGTAGCTAACAGCCAGGGTGCGGGATCATGACTTCCCGTATAGATCTATACACATTTGACACGTTCTCCGAACGGGAGACTCTGGTTATAGACAGGACTTGTAGGGATACCTTCTACCAAAAGGCATTATTTGAAGATGTACTTGTCTCACGGATTCTCAACTAAGTCTGTATTAAAGTAATAGTTTTGTATGCAAAGATTATGCTTTTTCACAATGTTTGACAAAGCATAAATCATAAGTTCTTGAAATGTATAAAACGGTTTAGCAATGAAGGATACTTTGGAATTACTAAATACTTTGAATAAATCTAGTGCATGCAAAGTATGACAAGAGTTTTCACATAGTAGTAATGAATCACAAGTGATTCATTTGATAAAAATGAGTAAAGTGAAACTTTATGAAATACACGATAATAACCGTATGTTTACTTGTATTCCCCCCCCCCCCCCAAAAGAGTATAAAAAGCATTTAAAACATGTTTAAAGTGTGTTTGTAGGGGTATGAACTCACTTGATAGATTGAAGAAAGCGAGACCAAAACCGAGCAGAACTTCTACTCGAGAAAACGGATTTCTTGGGATTCTCGGGAATCTCGGGAGCGTAAAACTTCCTTTCAAACTTGGATATGATAATCGGGCCCTTGCGATAACTCCGAGGGTTGAAACGCAGAGATTCGGCGCAAGAAAGGAAGGAAATTAGCAAATATGGCCGGCACCCTCGCACCCTTTATATAGGGGCTGAAAGACCTCGGTACGCGGGGCGTACGAGACGTCATGGATGACTGCATCCTCGGACGAAGCATCGAAGCGACGTGGACAATCCGGAGCCTAGCATCCGAGTACGTTGGGCGTACGAGGGTACGTTGGGCGTAACCCGGATTGGTCCGATGACTCCTCCTTCGGATAATACCGGATTTTTAATTTAATTTATATTTTTATTATTTAGCAAACTTCGAAAATTCATATCTTCGTTATACGAACTCCGTTTTCAACATTCTATATATCCACGTGAAGGTGAGACTACGATCTACAACTTTCGTTTAGACTCCGTCGGAAAATTTTGAGTTTATTTTTAATATTATATTTTTAATACGTCGGGACAGTAAAAGTCCGTTAAAGTTCCATAACTCCTTCATCCGACGTCCGTTTCCGTCAGACTTTTTACCGTTGCGCTTCTATTAGTGAGACCTTCAATTCTCATTTAGTTTGCGTCGGCTAAATGTCTCTCGATCTCTATTTCGAGTTTTTAGCCGTCTATTGTTATATTCGTAACTTAGAAAAATCATAACTTCTTCATACGAAGTCAGATTTGGACGTTCTTTTTATGTATGTTCACAGTTTAAATGATATCTACGACTTTCATTTAGATATTTAAGGCTAAAAAGTATTGTATTGGAACTTCGCGTTTTTCGTTAAATCGGTGTTGCTGGTTTTTTCGGAAATCTTAGAATGGTCATAACTTCTTCGTTATAACTCGGATTTTTGTGTTCTTTATATGTATGAAAACCTTGTTACGATATCTACCACTTAGTATACTTAATTACGGTTTTATAAAAGTTTAAATTTTGACCTGAATTTTGCTATTGTTACATGCGACACTTTATGAACCGGATTTGGACGCCTACGTTCGATGGAATCAGGGACTTAGTCTTAGAAGAAGCCCACAAGTCCAGATATTCCGTGCATCCAGGCTCTGACAGAATGTACTTGGATTTAAAAGTACATTATTGGTGGCCAAACATGAAGGCAGAAATTGCTACTTATGTGAGCAAATTTTTGACGTCTTCTAGAGTGAAGGCAGAACATCAAAAGCCTTTAGGTTTACTTCAACAACCGGAAATACCAGAATGGAAATGGGAGCAGATTTCAATGAACTTCATCACTAAGTTACCCAAAACTCCTAGTGGGTTTGACACTATTTGGGTAATAGTCGATAGATTGACTAAGTCTGCCCATTTCTTAACAATTAAGGAGAACGACAAGATGGAGAAGCTGACTAGAGTTTATCTTAAGGAAATTGTTAGATTGCATGGAGTTCCAAGTTCTATTATTTCTGACCAAGATAGTAGATTCACTTCACGATTTTGGCAATCTCTACAAAAATCCTTAAGAACACGTCTAGACATGAGTACAACTTACCATCCACAGACTGATGGTCAGAGTGAGAGAACCATTTAGACTTTAGAAGATATGCTCCGAGTTTGTGTAATAGACTTTGGAATTACGTGGGATACTCATTTTGTGACAACCCAAAGTTTATTCCGTTACATTACCCTGTTACCGTTAACGGAATATTCCATTTTATAAAAGTTCCGTTAATTAGAGACCGCCAAATAAATAAATGTTTTATTTATTTATATCCTATGTCGTTATTCGTCGTAATAAAATAAAGTAAAAGCATGTAAATTACATTTCCATATTATTTTGGAAAAAGTTAAATTTTATTACGACCACTAAATCGGGTGCGACCAAAAGCCCGTTTGACGGTAATATCGGGTAGATTTCCACTGAGCTTCAACTCCAACCCCTATATAAGGGAGAGTAAACTCCATTTCCACCTTTTTACCCTCTCTAAACTCTCTCTCTACAACTTTTTCCGGAGCCAAAAATCGTCCGTTTCGAGCCCCAAACAAGTAGGTAAACTATCCTAACTTGTTGTATAGCCTATCTAGCATGAAAATTCGTGTCTAAAACATAAAATAGGGACAAAATCATGTGTTTACGGCCCAAGAACACTCTTGGACTGTAAACACCATTTAATGGGGTTTTTAAGCCCCAAAACCCCTCCAAATTGCCCTTAAGGCTTGGATATGACTTTTAGGCTTACATATTCGGACTTAGAACACCTTGAAACGAGTTTTTGAAGAGTAAACATGATTTTACTGCCCAATAACATGCTTGGGCTGTAAACTCCTCTTCATGGGGAGTAAACTCATATTTGAGTGTTTAAAAGCCACTTAAACACACCAATGGCCTTAGAAAACATTCAAGAATCAACCACCAACAAGTTAGGGGCCTTAAACTCAATTAAAACAACTCCATAAGGAGTTCACGGCCGTAAACCCCTCATGAAAGGGTACCTGGGCCGTAAACTCCTATAAAGGGGTTAAATGGTGCCCTAAACTCCCCATTTGACTTGGAAAAATACATAGGATTTATTCTCTATCACTTAAGCCCTTAAAACACCCAAGGAATATGTCCATAGGAGTTTACAGCCGTAAACTCCCTTGGTTAGGGCCGTAAACTCCAAATTGGTCCATATAGGTGCCTTAAATCCATTCATACACTTTATATTTCGACCTAGCAAAATTCCACAATTGAGATAAGGCCTTTAAACATCCTAGAACACCCTCACCATGTGTTTACGGCCGTAAACTCACGGGGAGTTGTCCCAGGGCCGTGAACTATGTATATAGAGTTTACTCTTGAAGAGTAAACTCCATTCCTAATCCATTCACACCCTTGAATGTTACCTGGGACACCCCAAACACTTAACCAAAGTGTTTTCCGCGCCTTAGAGTATGTATACTTGTTTAATTAGTATTAAATGTACTAATTGTATGTGAACATATGTTATCATATGCTAAATAGGTCACTAAGTGTGTCCAAGTCTTTACTTGACACAGAGCACCCAACCGGCACCTTCGTCGGATCCACTTACACCAGGTGAGTTCATACCCCTGAATGAACCTTTTAAATGTTTTTATATGTTTTATAGGGGGGAATACAAGTTACACATGCCAGTTATCATATCAATCACATGTGATTGATAACCCGCATGCACAAGGATTTACCACACTGTAACTGTTTTACCGAGTAGGATACTATAAATGGTTTTCTAAAATGTTTTCACTTGTTCAAAACTCTTACTTATACTGTTTTATCAAAGTTCACTTTAAACTGGTTTATGAAAGGTTTCCAAAGAATTTCTAAAGGTTTTCAAACTTATTTTACCAAAGAATACCAAGTTGTGATTTTCTTAAGTATAAAGGTTTCTCAAAGGTTTTCATCAAAGTTCTCTTTCATGCCGTATACTCTTACTTGTTAAATACCGTTGCTTCGCTTTTACTTAGTTTAAACTCCTACTTGATAACGTTTCCACTTCGTGATACACTTATATTTGGTAGCGCCTATACTTTACGATTCGGTTATTCACACTGTTCGCTTACACTTCACGATTCGGTTATTCCACACTATTCGTCTACAATTCACAACTCGGTTATTCCACATTGTTCGTTCCCTCTTCACGATTCGGTTATTCCACATTGTTCGGTTGTACCTCACGATTCGCTTATACATCACGATTCGGTTATACTTCACGATACGTTTCCACTTGTTAAACACTCAGACGTAGTTAGATGTATGTATGTGCTTGTATAGATGTATATAAATAAGGATTGAAGGACTTAGGAAGGCTTGTCCGCCCTATTTCCTTTTCTTCGTTGAGATGTGGTCGGGTGGGATCGGATGGCCATCTGAAGGTTGTTTGATTCATTAGTTATATATTATGTATGTAAGAATAGACATATAGGTTTACATTAGTCAGTTCAGTTATGAGTCTCTACCTCTAGTTCAGCACTTATATTGGAAACCCATTAACCACTATTTGGGATGCATCTTCGGGACACGGCCTTCTCCGTCGTCTAGTTGGTAACCAGAGTCTCCTGTAGGAAGAGCGGACATTGTGTGTATAGATCTATACGGTATTGACACCCCTGCACCCTGACTGCTAGCTACAGTCCACGGCCTACCAAGCCAAGGGGTGACAAATGTCATATTTTATATTGACGCTTGCAGGGCGTCAGGTACTCTAGTGTCGGTTAGTATGGTTACGAGTATCCCAGGTTACCTTATAATTCATGGCCTTAAGGTAACGGTATTTTACCCGCAATTTACACTGTATGCTAGGAACCCACTCTCAGAGTCACACTGTTTTTAGACCTTGCTAGATGTATCTTTCATTTGATACTGTCTGGGGTCTGTATCCTCTGTTTTGGACCTTACTAGCTGTATCTTTCATTTGATACTGTCCGGGGTCTGTATACTTTGTTTTAGACCTTACTAGTTGTATCTTTCATTTAGTACTGTCTGGGGTCTGTATCCTCTGTTTTTAGACCTTGCTAGCCGTACGTTTCATTTGGTACCGTCTGGGGTCTGTGTCTCTCTTTGTTAGACTGAGCTAGGCGTGTTGTTTTTTTGATACTCTCCTGTAGTCTATGCTTCCTTTGCCTTAGTCAGCAGTCTTCACTGTTGAGGCATATGTTATTTCCCTGATTTCTCTTGCTTTCTTTAATAATCAAATTATGTATTGTGATAATGATAGCGATTAAGGGAAAACTACTTTTTACCACATAACTCCGTCCAGTCTTGGTAGAAGACTGCTTTTATTAAAGAAAATATAGGATTTTCTGGAAAAGACACTAATGTAATGGATACTCTAAAACTACCACTTTTGTTAAAGTTATTTGGATAAAATGACACTAAATACTTATGAACTCACCAGCATTTGTAAAAATGATGATACTCGCTTTTCAAATAACTTGTATTCTCAGGTGAGCATTAGACAGATACATTACCGGAGCTGTTGCTGAAGATAGCTTAGTACCAAACTACAGTTATAATATGACCTGTATTACTTTGTTGTATGGTAATGTAAACCATGTAAAACTATTACTATTAATGCAATGTGTTGTTGTACTTTGATTACTATAATGCATGTGTTGTGATACTTGACATGACGTCATCCACCCCAGAACGTTTCCGCCATTCCGGTTTTGGGGTGTGACAAATTGTTATCAGAGCATTGTTTATAGTGAGCTAAGTATATCAATTCATAAAAGATATACAGCCTATAAATACAAAGGGATAAAACACTCTGAACAAGAATTATACTTTAAAATATAACCATATTTTACCAAAGTATAACAACATCCAGAATCTAAACACTTGAACAAAAGTATCACAAGAAGAACAAGAATAAAAGTTTTCGGATGTTGAGCATTACCGTCAAACCTGGGCAGTTATGTAATCGTAAGCTGGAATAAATGTAACCTGATCAACTACATTTATTCGAGATGTGATGAGCATGTGCTTGGGAGTGATAGTGATGTTGCAACAGGTCTAAAACTTACCAACTAGGAATGCTAGAGCCAAACATAAAGTTTAAAAATACTATAGGAGTATTTTGAAATACTAAAAGACTCAAACAAATCCTAGAATCACATTCAGAAGATAAGAAAACCAACAAGAAATTAAAATACCATAGGGGTCTTTTAGGATCCATAAACAACCTTGTGTGAAGAACTAAAAAGATCCTTATTGATATACCTACAACTACAGAGGGTATACTCCCAAGGTTATAAATAATAAGGATCCCATAGGCTAAGAATGTGTGGTTTTGCTCTACTTCCTTTTCCTCATTGGGATGTGGATATAGAGTAGTATCAAATATTCGAAGGCCTATCGGATCTAAGATATATATGATTTGTATACCCTGTGTAATCGTAGCAGGACTCGATATGGATCATCCAATGAAATGTTAATAATCTCTTAGGATTCTTTAGACATTTCCATTCTCGCACGAACCCTGTAGAAAACCCTATCCACTTCAGTGTTTGACAGAAGAGTTGATTCAGACCCAGAGGAGGTTCATTGAGAAGATTTCCCATTCGGAAATAAATGAACTGGATCGAGACTATTGAATTCACCAAGTGCCTATATCTTTTTAGGGACATCGGTGAGAAATTCGCCTAAACTTCCAAGATTTCCAGTCATCCATCATGAAGTGATGACACCCGGAGTCGGATTCGGAAGTAAGGTGGAGTAGAAATTCAATGTGTCTTCATGAGAAAAGAACCCTAGGTAACTACCCGAAGGAAACCAACGCCGATTCCAATCAAAGATACGAGGCAGACAGAGGGAGCCAGTACATGGAACCCAAGGAGTGTGTTACCCTCGTGTTCGTCACGCTAATACACCCTTAAAATAATACAATTTAGTGAGTTGGTGGTTACACTACTCATGCTATGTGTTAGGTAAATCGTGGTTTTCCGTTGCCAGTCACACGATTAGAGTTGATCCCCGCACCTCTATTGAGAGTATTTAGCCATAAGCCTTCATGAGCTTCTCTTTCCGCGGTTTCGTTCCAAACTGTTCTCAAATCTTTCCAGACCGGAAAGTGAAACCTTTCCCAGTATAAAGGTAACTTAGTAGGAACGACTCCCGTCTTATGGCCTTTTTCCGATACTCACACTCCTACCTTGATTACCAGGACTACATCATAGGGATGTAGGTCGACACTCAGACAACCAGCACCCGAGGCATGGGAAAAACTTATGCCTAATACAGTCAAGACAGATATGTCCAGGGTTAGCCATCGTCTCTCATTATCTTGTATTCCTTTCCGGGTAGGAAAAACCATGCCACCGAAGAAGCGTAACCAGTCCACAAGCAATAAACCTACTCTCCTATTCGATGAAGCTACGTTCCATGTTGCAGTCTCGGCAGCCGTAGCAGCTGTCATGGCTCACCTGAATGGTAACAACGCCAATGTTAGCAAGCGCCCTGTTGGGAATTCCGATCCTAGCAATGGACAGCAGCAATCAACCCCTGCATACCCAGCCACCCAAGAACCTCAACCGAATCCACCAAAGAGAAAACTCAAGATCGAGGAGGGAGGTACCTCGGCTCAAGGACCTTCCGAAGGACAACGAGATGAGACAGTCGATACCCTTGTCAATCCTTCCCTCCTGACTCCGAGAAGGCCGTACCTAGGAAACCTTCCCTACTGCGGCAAGTGTAGCTACCATCATCATGGTATATGCCGGGAACTCTTATGTGCTAGGTGCAACATGAAGGGGCATATTGCTCGTGTATGCAGAGCTCCGGTGGAGCGTATTGCATCAATCACCAATGTAACGGCCAATCCATTTTGCCGACTATGTGATGAGATTGGACACTTCAAAAGGGATTGCCCAACTGAAGAAAGCAACAAGGACACAGGAGGAGCCTAACTCTACTACTTAGGGAGAAGCATCATGGAACCTGGTAGATTTTTGGTATGTCTCAATCTCAGATAACTAACGCAAAACATTAAAAGTCTAATTCAAATGTAAATACTTCCCTATTAAGGCGAAAGTCGCAGCACTGTTATAAAATTTAAAATTCATTAGGTAAAACTATAATGGCTAAACATATGCGTTACGACCATGTATAGTTAAGATGGATAGACCTAGAGTGAGTGAATGTCGCCTCATTTCCTGTTCCTCGTTTGGTTGTGGATTTAGGGTGGAGTCGCTCGGTCAACAGTCCTCCCCACCTTAATTATACCTGACTAGTATATGTTAGGCGATTATAGAAATGCCTCGTGAGAATCCATTCATGAAAAGATACTCTACTCATAAACACTTAGGACTCTCTACAGTTCCGCGTCGACTCTATCGGTCCAAGTATCCGCGGTAGTGATACACAAGACGAAACCCGAGACGCCTAGAACTTGTGTGCCTGTTCGGCGCATGACTCTATCGACCCTCACTTTATGTCATGTGGAAGTATGCCAATTTCGATGACTCTATCGATCATGGTTTGACGTAGTGCAACCATCTGTACATCCCTAGTGTTGTGTAAAAAGAACTTTCTCCGTAGCCATGTCGGCAAATAAAGGTTCTTCCGAACCTAAAACATAACACAAATGATTAAACCTAATACGATCCGTTAGTCGTCCCTCTTATTTCAAACCTTCCGAAATACCCAGGAGAAGGGTACCGCACGCTGTTGACCGACCCCTCTTAGTCATATGGAAACCGAAGCAAAAGACACTGCAAGATACTCCAGAAGACAATAACCATCCGAAGCATACTTCGTAGATTCCCCAGAAAGACCCTTCGCACCTCGCACATCAGGTTCGTGAACCCAGAGGATAGAACTCATGGGACTGACCACTATAACCAAGTATATGCATAAAGGTGGTATATAGTTGAGATCAAAAAGATTTAAGATGTGTGCTTCCTCCCTACTCCCTGTTTCTCGTTGGTTTGTGGGTCAGGGGTGGAGTCGCACAACTGAACATCCTGCCGACCTCAATTATATACGGCTTGCATACACCAAGTATTAGTGGTTAAGCCGAGTATGAGCTCTACCATGAACCTCATAGTAAAGCCCTTCATCCTATTCCATAAAATAGGAGCTGGAGTCAAGAGAACCACTGTGGGTTGAGCTACTATAATGACACAAATCCGAAATTTGTGGTCATACCGGTTAAGCCCACATAGTAGCTAACACCCTCAGTTAGTAAAGAGATTAAAGTTCCGAGTAATGGAAACCTATACTCACTAGATTTGACCTAGACCGGGGAAAACTCAGAACCTTCGAAAGAGTAGTCGTAGTAGATGCTCGCACTACTCAGGCACTTCGTCCACCCCGTTACAGACAAGTAGTGCCTATAACCCTCCACCCTCTCGCATGGAGGAAATCGTCGTCGCCATGTAGACGATAGACTTCATTCTCCGAAGTGAACACTAGGATACCAAGAACAACAGGATAACCTCCGCAGCCAAGAATACTTGATCAAGTGCGAAAGTAGTTGCATTAAGCCTCATGACCCAGATCCCAAAGAGATTATAGACTTAACACCAGCCTTGGTGTTAGTCGAGGGGTTATGCAGGAGCATGCGCTTTCCGCACTAGAATAAACCAAAGTCTTAGAAATTCATTGGACTATTAGGTGTTCCACGAATACTATTTCACGCAGAAATAGTAGAACCACCTCCCGAGATAGTCCAACACTCATTTGGTGAAACCCTATCTCCCTGACCCCGAGGGTTTCCATTAGAAATATCTCAAGATTCGCAAGTGCAGGTTCATTTTGCACGAGCTTGAGATAGCCACTCTACAGCAAAAAGATACCATAGATACACAACCCATCCGATGACCTAGAAAGCCTATAAAAGCCAATTGACAGGAAACGCAAAACCAAAGACAACCCGAGCTTCCTAAGAACCAACCTGAAGGACTACACTACCAGTATAAGAGAGAACGTTAGGAACTTCAGAATGGTGATCACACCAGTGATGATCTTGCCATAGAAGTACAATATGTTCTAAGTGCTGAAAAGCTCTACCCTTCCGAGAGCTTAGGACCATCTGAGAATCCTCGCGGATATTTGGTCCAACCCTTTTCAGACCACTACTACTTCCGGATATTCCACAAGTTTCACACCCGATCGATCTACTTCTTAGACTTGATATGTGTTTAGCCGACGTCACTCTTCGTATCCCACTCATCTTGATAGAGACCATTGAGAAACCTAACCTCGTAGATACATCAGTCGGAACTCACTAACTACATGAGATGGAATCCGCATCCTGTAGGTGAAGGTTTGTTGGAATGACTAACACAGACCAGAGTTCACTTGGGAATGCGAGGACAAACCGAATAGGAAGTACCCTCCTGCCTCTATCATTCATACCTACTTCCTTGCCTAGACCTGAATTTCGGGACGAAATTCCCTCTAACGGGGGGATGATGTGACAACCCAAAGTTTATTCCGTTACATTACCCCGTTACCGTTAACGGAATATTCCATTCTATAAAAGTTCCGTTAATTAGAGGTCGCCAAATAAATAAATGTTTTATTTATTTATATCCGATGTCGTTATTCATCGTAATAAAATAAAGTAAAAGCATGTAAATTATATTTCAATATTATTTTGGAAGAAGTTAAATTTTATTACGACCACTAAATCAGGTGCGACCAAAAGCCCCGTTTGACGGCAGTATCGGGTAGATTTCCACTGAGCTTCAACTCCAACCCCTATATAAGGGAGAGTAAACTCCATTTCCACCTTTTTACTCTCTCTCTAAACTCTCTCTACAACTTTTTCCCGAGCCAAAAATCGTCCGTTTCGAGCCCCAAACGAGTAGGTAACTATCCTAACTTGTTGTATAGCCTATCTAGCATGAAAATTCGTGTCTAAAACATAAAATAGGGATAAAATCATGTGTTTACGGCCCAAGAACACTCTTGGACCGTAAACACCATTTAGTGGGGGGTTTTTAAGCCCCAAAACCCCTCTAAATTGCCCCTAAGGCTTGGATATGACTTTTAGGCTTACATATTCGGACTCAGAACTCCTTGAAACGAGTTTTTGAAGAGTAAACATGAGTTTACTGCCCAAGAACATGCTTAGGACGTAAACTACTCTTCATGGGGAGTAAACTCATATTTGAGTGTTTAAAAGCCACTTAAACACACCAATGGCCTTAGAAAAAATTCAAGAATCAACCACCAACAAGTTAGGGGCCTTAAACTCAATTAAAACAACTCCATAAGGAGTTCACGGCCGTAAACCCATCATGAAAGGGTACCTGGGTCGTAAACTCCTATAAAGGGGTTAAATGGTGCCCTAAACTCCCCATTTGACTTGGAAAAATACATAGGCTTTATTCTCTATCAATTAAGCCCTTAAAACACCCAAGGAATATGTCCATAGGAGTTTACGGCCGTAAACTCCCTTGGTTAGGGCCGTAAACTCCAAATTGGTCCATATAGGTGCCTTAAATTCATTCATACACTTTATATTTGGACCAAGAAAAATTCCACAATTGAGATAAGGCCTTTAAACATCCTAGAACACCCTCACCATGAGTTTACGGCCGTAAACTCATGGGGAGTTGTCCCAGGGCCGTGAACTATGTATATAGAGTTTACTCTTGAAGAGTAAACTCCATTCCTAAGCCATTCACACCCTTGAATGTTACCCAGGACACCCCAAACACTTAACCAAAGTGTTTCCCGCTCCTTAGAGTGCGTATACTTGTTTAATTAGTATTAAATTTACTAATTGTATGTGAACATATTTATCATATGTTAAATAGGTCACTAAGTGTGTCTAAGTCTTTACTTGACACCGAGCACCCAACCGGCACCTTCGTCGGATCCACTTACACCAGGTGAGTTCATACCCCTGAATGAACCTTTTAAATGTTTCTACATGTTTTATAGGGGGAATACAAGTTACACATGCCAGTTATCATATCAATCACATGTGATTGATAACCCGCATGCACAAGGATTTACCACACTGTAACTGTTTTACCGAGTAGGATACTATAAATGGTTTTCTAAAATGTTTTCACTTGTTCAAAACTCTTACTTATACTGTTTTATCAAAGTTCATTTTAAACTGGTTTATGAAAGGTTTCCAAAGAATTTCTAAAGGTTTTCAAACTTATTTTACCAAAGAATACAAAGTTGTGATTTTCTTAAGTATAAAGGTTTTTCCAAGGTTTTCATCAAGGTTCTCTTTCATGTCGTATACTCTTACTTGTTAGATACTGCTGCTTCGCTTGAACTCCTACTTGATAACGTTTCCACTTCGTGATACACTTATATTTGGTAACGCCTATACTTTACGATTTGGTTATTCACACTGTTCGCTTACACTTCACGATTCGGTTATTCCATACTGATCGTTTACACTTCACAATTAGGTTATTCCACACTGTTCGTTCCCACTTCACAATTCGGTTATTCCACATTGTTCGGTTATACCTCACGATTCGCTTATACATCACGATTCGGTTATACTTCACGATACGTTTCCACTTGTTAAACACTCAGACGTAGTTAGATGTATGTATGTGCTTGTATAGATGTATATAAATAAGGATTGAAGGACTTAGGAAGTCTTGTCCGCCCTATTTCCTTTTCTTCGTTGAGATGTGGTATGGTGGAATCGGATGGCCGTCCGAAGTTCGTTTGATTCATTAGTTATATATTATGTATGTAAGCATAGACATATAGGTTTACATTAGTCAGTTCAGTTATGAGTCTCTACCTCTAGTTCAACACTTATATTGGAAACCCACTAACCTCTATTTGGTATGCATCTTCAAGACACGGTCTTCTCTGTTGTCTAGTTGGTAACCAGAGTCTCCTGTAGGGAGAGAGAACATTGTGTGTATAGATCTATACGGGATTGACACCCCTGCACCCTGACTGCTAGCTACAATCCACGGCCTACCAAGCCAAGGGGTGACAAATGTCATATTTTATATTGACGCTTGCAGGGCGTCAGGTACTCTAGTGTCGGTTAGTATGGTTACGAGTATCCCAGGTTACCTTATAATTCATGGCCTTAAGGTAACGGTATTTTACCCGCAATTTACACTGTATGCTGGGAACCCACTCTTAGAGTCACACTGTTTTTAGACCTTGCTAGATGTATCTTTCATTTGATACTGTTTGGGGTATGTATCCTCTGTTTTGGACCTTACTAGCTGTATCTTTCATTTGATACTGTCTGGGGTCTGTATACTTTGTTTTAGACCTTACTAGCTGTATCTTTCATTTAGTACTGTCTGGGGTCTGTATCTTCTGTTTTTAGACCTTGCTAGTCGTACCTTTCATTTGGTACCATCTGGGGTCTGTGTCTCTCTTTGTTAGACTGAGCCAGGCATGTTTGTTTGATACTCTCCTGGAGTCTATGATTCCTTTGCCTTAGTCAGCAGTCTTCACTGCTGAGGCATATGTTATTTCCCTGATTTCTCTTGCTTTCTTTAATAATCAAATTCTGTATTGTGATATAGCAATTAAGGGAAAACTACTTTTTACCATATAACTCCGTCCAGTCTTGGTAGAAGACTGCTTTTATTAAAGAAAATATAGGATTTTCTGGAAAAGACACTAATGTAATGGATACTCTAAAACTACCACTTTTGTTAAAGTTATTTGGATAAAATGACACTAAATACTTATGAACTCACCAGCATTTGTAAAAATGCTGATACTCGCTTTTCAAATAACTTGTATTCTCAGGTGAGCATTAGACAGGTACATTACCGGAGTTGTTGCTGAAGATAGATTAGTACCAAACTGCAGTTATAATATTACCTGTATTACTTTGTTGTATTTTAATGTAAACCATGTAAAACGATTACTATTAATGCAATGTGTTGTTGTACTTTAATTACTATAATGCATGTGTTATGATACTTGACATGACGTCATCCACCCCAGAACGTTTCCGCCGTTCCGGTTTTGGGGTGTGACAAATTGGTATCACAGCATTGTTTATAGTGAGCTAAGTATATCAATTCATAAAAGATATACAGCCTATAAATACAAAGGGATAAAACACTCTGAACAAGAATTATACTTTAAAATATAACCATATTTTACCAAAGTATAACAACATCCAGAATCTAAACACTTGAACAAAAGTATCACAAGAAGAACAAGAATAAAAGTTTTCGGATGTTGAGCATTACCGTCAAACCTGGGCAGTTATGTAATCGTAAGCTGGAATAAATGTAACCTGATCAACTACATTTATTCGAGATGCGATGAGCATGTGCTTGGGAGTGATAGTGATGTTGCAACAGGTCTAAAACTTACCAACTAGGAATGCTAGAGCCAAACATAAACTTTAAAAATACTATAGGAGTATTTTGAAATACTAAAAGACTCAAACAAATCCCAGAATCACATCCAGAAGATAAGAAAACCAACAAGAAATTAAAATACCATAGGGGTCTTTTAGGATCCATAAACAACCTTGTGTGAAGAACTAAAAAGATCCTTATTGATATACCTACAACTACAAAGGGTATACTCCCAAGGTTATATATAATAAGGATCCCATAGGCTAAGAATGTGTGGTTTCTCTCTACTTCCTTTTCCTCGTTGGGATGTGGATATAGAGTAGTATCACATATTCGAAGGCCTATCGGATCTAAGCTGTATATGATTTGTATACCCTGTGTAATCGTAGCAGGACTCGATATGGATCATCCAGTGAAATGTTAATAATCTCTTAGGATTCTTTAGACATTTCCATTCTCACACGAACCCTGTAGAAAACCCTATCAACTTCAGTGTTTGACAGAAGAGTTGATTCAGACCCGGAGGAGGTTCATTGAGAAGATTTCCCATTCGGAAATAAATGAACTGGATAGAGACTATTGAATTCACCAAGTGCCTATATCTTTTTAGGGACATCGATGATAAATTCGCCTAAACTTCCGAGATTTCCAGTCATCCATCATGAAGTGATGACACCCGGAGTCGGATTCGGAAGTAAGGTGGAGTAGAAATTCAATGTGTCTTCATGAGAAAAGAACCATATGTAACTACCCGAAGGAAACCAACGCCGATTCCAATCAAAGATATGAGGCAGACAGAGGGAGCCAGTACATGGAACCCAAGGAGTGTCTTACCCTCGTGTTCATCACGTTAATCATGTAATGTGATTATGTTAACCTAGTAATGTGGTAAGAATGTTATGTAGTTCATGATAAATTATAATACAAATATGAACTTTCTTTATGATACTACTCAAAGTATACGTCCAAAGGATTCCAAAAATATAGAGAACATCTGAATCTGACTTCGCATGAAGAAATTATGATAAACCGAACACTATAAATCTCTATATTAAGAGTAATTTAAAATAGACTTGGAATTAGCTATTTAAGTCTAAAATAGAGTTTTAGTACTCATAAATACCTACACATGCATATAAAGAACGTCAAAATGGAGTTCGTATGCAAAAGTTATGGCATTCCGAAGATTTTAGTTTTAAAAACCCTAAACTAGCTAATTCACGACGTGAGTTTTATGACGCTCAAGAAATTCTGTCATAATTCGGAATCTAGAAGCTGCAAGAGGATACGATCCAAAATTCACGACATGAGTTTTATGACACTCACGACGTGAGGAGTCATTCTGTCATAATTCGGAATCTAGAAGCTGCGAGAGGATAGGATCCAAAATTCACGACGTGAGTTTGATGACACTCACGACGTGAGGAGTCACATGGCCACCTTCCGAAGCTAGGGACGCAAATGGCAAGTCTACGGAGTGAATCATGAGACTCACGTCGTGAGTCTTATGACACTCACTACGTGAGTGTCATAAAATCTTACTATAAATAGCAGGATCGACCCCAGCCATTCCTTACACCATTTCCTTATCTCCTCTCTACCTTGCTGAAGCCATCTTGCATCCCGAGCCCCGACGACCTCGTACGCTGACCGTTTCTTCTTAGATTACATAAAATCACATTACTAAGGTGAGTTTCACTGCCCCACTTTCTAATATTTCGGGGGAAAACGCATGCTAGTCGTTGTATATATGTTATTATTATGTCTATATGATAGTAAATTAGTATCAACATAGATAGTTATAATAACCGGGATATAGTTATTTCATATCTAAAAATATACAACTATCGTAACGTTGTTAACATGTCATTCTTATAGCTGTATATTAATGTAGATCTTCAGTTATACTTAGGATTCTATATATATTTTGTGTGCGATATAGTTCCGAAGTTATATTCGGAAGTTTTATATGTTAAGTTATATAGTATGTTGCAATTAATAGTTTTATGTCAAGATAAAAATAGATATGTTATATGTTGTTATTATTAGTTTTATGTCAAGATAAAACTAGATATGTTATATGTTGTTATTATTAGTTTTATGTCAAGATAAAACTAGATATGTTATATGTTGTTATTATTGGTTTTATGTCAAGATAAAACTGGATATGTTGTTATTGTTATTTATATGTCATGATAAAACTAGAAACGTTATATGTTGTTATTATTGGTTTTAGGTCAAGATAAAACCTAGGTTTTAGACATGAAGATGCTTTTGTTGTTAGCGCTATAGGAAGCCGTCAAAGTCTACATCAGTAATTGTATTCATCAACAAAGATTGGGGATCTTAGCGGAAATCCTCTGAACTGTAACCGTTAATGCCGTGTGAGCGAGGAAGTAGTGTATAATTACTATACGGGCTGACCACCCCACTTGTAACTGTTAGCTATAGTCAACCAAAAACAAGTGATGAACTATCCTTTTAATTGTTATTGTTCCGGTATCGATGAAGCCTACGGTGTTGTTTCTCATGTTAAATCATGAGTGTATTTGTTCTCATGGTAAATCATGAGTGTATTTTTCTATCAGAGGTATTATTTCATAGCAGCGGTTACAGGCTCATGGTAGCAAATTGTTAGAAACATTATACCTTGTCGTATACAAGTATTAATGTTAAGTATAAGTTTTCCCCTAGTTATACCTTAAGATTAAGAAATGTTTAGGTATAACACTTAATTGATAAGTATACTATTATACCTAATGTTTGCGAGTCAAAATGATACTTTCAAAACTATACATTTGAATGTGTAAAAATGTATTATTTTATGGAGTCAAAACCTGTGGACTCACCAACTTTATGTTGACGTATTTTAAAATGCATGTGTTTTCAGGAACTTGAAAAGCTGGTACGTATTCAAACAGGAGAAGTTTTACTAGTATCTTTCTGTTCATTAGGAAATATGCCATAGTCGGATATTATGTAATAGGTTCTAGAAAAATAGTTATGTAACTTTTAATCATCAATAAAGGTGTGTATTTTCTTTAAGTATTGTCCAATGTATGTTATATAACTGTGATACGAAAAATGACGTTACACTACCCGGTGTTTCTGCCGACGGCCGGGGTGTGACACATGCACACATAGGATTGTTTGTATAAAACCCATCACTAACATCCTTATGGTGCACGTACAACCCTAATGCTTTGGAACTAAGTTTTCTCTTGTTATACATGTAATAAACAATCTTCTAAAGGATGAAGCCTAACTAGCATACAACTTGTTATTTACATCATCTAGCTAGTAGAATACCTCTTTGTTATAGCTTGTAGAACTTGGCCTTTCAAGATCTTCGTGCCTCAAATGTTGCACCTCTAATGGAATAACAACACATCACGAACAAATGAAGGACTTTGAGAAAGAGGTTAGACACACAAAAAATCGGCTATACTCTTCATGGAATATACAAGTACTGACTTTAGGGTTTAAGGAATACATATATATTGTAGAATTCCAAGAATTATATGTAAACCCAAATTCTTACACCTAGGCTTATGATCTAATAACTCATATGGACTAATTCTTCATGGAGTCTCACATAAACTTAGTCCATCATGGATCAATAGCTCAAACTATATATATCATTGATTTACATAATCAATCCCCGTTAATTTAATTAGTCTCTTTTAATCACTAAATTAATTCCAAATTAACTCTTGATCAATACTAATTAAATAATATGATTTCTCAATTAATCTATTATACTTATAATATATTAATAAATAAAAAATAAACTCTTTCTCAAATATCCATCCTATCAAATTGCCCTGGTAAATGAAAACCCAAAAGGACAAAGCTACTCTCGGGTCAAGTACATACCAATTATAGTTATGGGTTTAGACACCTAATCCAACAGTCTCTTAAATGGATAAGTCTAATAAATATAACTGCAAGTACAACTTCAAAACCCGACTAGCAATCGTAGCTCTTAAAAGTCGTTGTCGAACTCTGACACGTCCTTTAGATAAGGATAATATATTCCTCCATTTTAGATATCGTATGAACATGAGACATGGATTATAATCATTATCTTTGTCCATGTGTTGTTTCCAAATTTTTGATTTATGACGACCGACTAATTGAACAAATCAAATCAGTCCAGGCTTGGCCAAGGGCTTAGGGTTGTCATCACTAAATCATCGAGGGCCCACATATATCGCTTTTATCCCTCTTAAGGTAAAAGGAATGGATAAACTTCGAATCATATTCTTGCTCTATTTACTCATCAAATCACATGAAATAATGCGTTTTATAATACCAAGTTACTGGTGCGTTTACACATCATCAATGTGTAATCGACTTGTAAACTACAACTGTATGTCTCCGTTTCAAGAATATAAGATATTATCGTCTCACTAATCACTCGTGATGAAATTCATGAAGTGATTCAGATGAGCGTGGGTTTAATCCAATACTCAAATCCTATTATAAGAGTACTCATGAACACTGCAACAAACTTGTGCTATGTCTAAAACACTTTAGACAATCTACAGACGGATTCATGACAGTCTTACCTCAATACCTACTTTCAAAGTATGATCGACTGTGGATAGTTTGAATAATCTTATTATTCGGGAAGTCAAAATATGCAAAGTGAAACACAAGATTAATCGAATTCAATATGGTCTCAAAACTTTTGAATATAAATAAAACATCTTTTATTCAATCACGATATTAATTACACATTATTCATTATACAATGTTTCCATTATTTAACTTAATACTTGAATTAAAACAATAGTTATCCCATGCTCAATGAATGCACATTATGTTTATATATGGTCCTTACTTTGTGAAATAGATCAATTGAAAACATTTCAGTGATGCTCATTTCACAATTCCAAATCCTTATTCTTAGTGTAAGAATGCCTAATTCTTGCCACTATAAGAATGTGTTACATTATAAACTATCATGCAATGTATATTTTGTAATGTCGAGGTATCAAAGTCATAAAGACTTTGCCAACAATATTACAAAAATTTCCATTGGAGATTGATAACAAAACAATTCTACAGAAGTGAAGTCTCAAATTCAAAGTACATTCCTTTGAACATCTATCTTGCATAAAATTCTAACCTACACATAGGCTCTTAGTATCCAACGATCATTATGAAAACATTTCCATAATTGCCAAATAACAATGCATTATTAATAGAATTCTGTCTATTCATAATAATGTCAATATGGTTCATCCATTACTATACTTCCAACTGTCCTTAAGCAACCAATCATTAGCGAACCATAGATCATCATTGACAGTTGTTTAACCATTTTAGTCATATCCGTTTCTAGTCCTTTTTTCCTCTTAATTCCCTAGGCATTTGGAAAATTAGAACACATGAATATTATAGCATATGCAATCGATGCTATATCCAAAGCGTATGGGACACAATTCATAATTTCTTACATAAAAACATGATACTTGACCAGTCTTTTGCTATAGTATTTCCATATACTTACCTGAAGCAGAGTCAAACATTTTGTCTCTACTTTCTTTCGGATCTTTCAGGTAGTCAGGGAAGCTTCTCTTCCAATGTCCCTTCTCTTGACAGTAAAAACATACATACTCTTTGGGAATGGTACACGGGACTATCACAATCTTAGCCTTTCTCTCTACCATTTGGTCAATTGGGTTAACCATGGCCAATCCCTTTCCATTGGGAAGAGAAAACTTTTCTGGACTTCCAATGTTACCATTGTCAATGTCCATGGAAGTTTGAAAAGTAGATCTTCAACCTAAATTTACTTTTCCAGTGCGCCAAAACATTGTTGATTCAACAACAACAAGCAAATAGGTAAGATCAATAAGGGTCATGTTCTGGTTTGTCACATAGTAGTCCTTAATGAACTCACTATATAACTTAGGAAATGACTGAAGAACCCAGTCAATAGCCAACTTCCTTGGGAAAACGACACCCAACATTCTCAACCTATCAATGTGTGCCTTCATCTCTAAGACATGTGCACATACTGGCCTTCCGTCTTCATGTTTCGTTGCAAGTAGGGCTTGAGTGACCTTGAATTTTTTAATCTTCAAGCTTATGAGTCAAGGAGAATAATTGGAGGAGGTGGATGAAGAGAAGTATGATTTCCATGGTCCAATCACGGGACATCATCTTCATTAGGAAAGCTTGTTCCAAGGGATTTGGGAAGACCATAATTGTCTGACCTAGACATGTACAACGGGAGAAATTCAAGTTAGTTGATTTAAGTCCTGAATATAACACCCAATATGAAATATTAAGGCTATGACCCAACACAATATTTTATAACTTAGAAGAGGGATGTCGTAATCCAAGCTATAAAATATTTGAAGGTAGGCGAATGACGATCACCAATTTCCACCATAAAAAACGAAATAAGTATTAGGTTTTAACTGGATTGAAACTCCTAGATCTTTTCAGATTCATTGAACTCTTCAATGGCATGTTTAAATCTCGATTGTGCCCTCTCAAGTTTGTGACTAGGATGTCGAGGATCACAAACAAGGTGTGAATAACCATGCAAATTAACTTGCTACCCTTAATTTTTATCACCTAATCGATGTTCCGGTTAACCACACGCACTCCACCAATCTATGATAAATATTAAGTTATCCTTTGCCACTCTTACTAGTCCATGTTAGTGTGTCGGTTAACCACACACGCTCCACTAACGACTTGGTAAGGTACAAAGTGTAATTTTATGGGTTAGCACCAAATTCACATTTTCCTAAAGTGACTAATATGGGAATTTATAAGTGTTTAGTTACTTTATATTTATCATTATACTTTTAATAAAGGGAAAATTAGAGTCCTACCTACCCATTCGGCTAACGACCTTCCACCAGTCAAGGAAGCGGTGGGTGAGAGTTGACACCCATTAAACTGCCATTTTATAGGCAGTAACCTTATACCCCCCTTATAGACCGACTTCATGAATGAGGCCTACTAACGGTAAGATTGACTTTTACTCTTATACATATAAATATTAAAGCTATAATATTATAATAGTATAAGGGTTGAACTTTAAACTATTTAAAGTTCTAGGGTTTGGAACTAAAGTATTCAAAAGTGTAACATTACAAATTCCAAAACTTGACGACAAGTTTTGAACGATTCAAAAAAATTTGGAATCTATAATATATAAGTTGAATATGGCTTTTAATGGCAAGAATCTTGAAAATCCATAACTTGAGGACAAGTTATGGATGTCATAAAACAATTTATGGGAAAAAAAATCCCTTCAAAACCATAACTCATGAATTTTAAAGACTCATTAACAAGAAATAGTTTTGCTTTTCCATAACTTGAGGACAAGATATGGAATCCATTAAAGGCCATTTAGATCATCTAATAAACAAACAAACTGATGGGTTTGAGCCATAAGAACTTTCCTATGTGCACATGCAAACCCTAATGCTTGGATTTAGGTTTCTCTAATTGAACATGCATTGTATCCAAGACTTACAATTCTAGATCTAATGTAAACAATTGAATCTAATCATATGAAATTCGATCTAGAACAATACCTTGGATTACTTGCTTGATACTTCTTCTTCTTGGAGCTTAGAGTCACAATTGTCACTCCTCTAATGGCTTACAAACACCAACTACCAAGAGGATGATATTGAGAGAGAGAGAGAAGAGGGTGAGAAATCGGCTCTAGGGTTTCTTGCCTTGCATGAATGCCGATTTCCCTCACCCAAGCGATCTATTTATACTATGAGCTACTAGGGTCTCACCCTTAACCCTAATTGAATAACATAGGCCCTAAGCAATCCAAAGATCCTCCTAGATATTAGCCTTGGACGATTTTAAGGTCTCCCAACCCTAAAATTCGTCCACCCTTATATCCATAAGAATACATAGCCCAAAACACAACTATCACACATTTGACAGTTTATGCCACTTTATTCAATTAACCTCTTTAAGTCACCAAATTAATTCTCAATTAATATATGACTTATATTAATAAAATAATATTATTATTCCTTTAATATATTATTCTCATAATATATTAACAATAATATCTCTTCTCTCTTAACAAATCATCCTGTCAAGTTGATATGGTGAAGGTAACCCAAAAAGACCATGCACAACCGGGTCAAGTACTTACCAAATATAGTTACAGCCTTAGACACTAATCCAATAGTCTCCAACTTGGATAAGTCTACTAACTATATATGCAAACACAATCCGATTAGCAATCATAGCTCTCAAATACGTTGTCAAACTCTGATCTTATCAGTATCATGTCCTTTAGATAAGGGATCGTACAGTCCTCTGTTTAGATATTGTGTGGACAATTTCATGGAACTTATTCTCCAGCAGTTGGTTTCTCGATCTCAGATTCATTTGACATAGAACTTAATGAAACACATCAATTCAGTCCTGACCGGGCCTGGCACATAAGTCAAATCAAATCATCGAGGGGCCCTGATATCGCTTTTACCCTCTTAGGATAAAAGTAACAGATAAACTTCGACTTGTATGCATTTACTATTTACTAATCAACTACACACAACAATGCGTTTTATGACATCAATTTACTGATGCAGTTTCGCATTGTCAATGCACAACCAACTAATAAACAATAAACCATATATCTTGGTTTTAAGACCATATGATATTATCGTCTTGCGATCACTTGCGTCACATTCCATAAAGTGATTCCAGCAAGCGCGGGTTTATTCCAATGCTCAAAACTTGTTCATAAGCACTCATGAATGTTGCAACAAACCCTTGCTATGTCTAATACCTTTTAGAAAATCTGCACACCAATTCATGACAATCTTCATTCATACCTACTTCCAACATATGAACGATTGTGGACCATTTGAATAATTTGATTATTCTTAATAACTCAATTATTCAGGAAGTCAAAACATGCAAAGTGAAACAATAGTTAAACAATTAACATAAGATAGTAGCTTTACTTATAAATAATACTCCTTTATTTAATCATCAAATGTCAATTTCATTTTTCTATTACATGTTTCTAAAAGTATCTAATCTAAACTAATATCGTCTTTCAGCCCAATGCTCCTAGCGTGCTGCAAATGCTTAACCCTACTCGGTCCCTTCATAAATGGATCTGCTTGGTTATCCTCTGACAATACCCTCTTTACTATGAGGTGTCCTTCTTCAATTCGATGTCTACTAAAGTGATTTTTTCTGACGATATGTTGAGATCTACCATGATCCCTTGGTTCCTTGGTCAAGGCAACTGCTCCTTCATTATCACAGAAAATTTCCATAGGCTCCTTTATGGTAGGCACACTCCAAGATCACAAATGAAGTTCTTCAACCACATCGCCTCCTTTGATGCTTCGCTCGCTGCAATGTACTCTGATTCGCTCGTTGAATCAGCTACGGTCTCTTGCTTGGAACTTTTCCAAGTCACTGCTCCTCCATTAAGGGTAAAGACCCAGCCCGACTGCGAAAGGTAGTTGTCCATGTCGGTCTGGAAGCTTGCGTCACTATACCCTCGCACCTTTAAGTCATCACTCCCTCCGAGGACTAAAAACCATTCCTTGGTCCTCCGAAGGTACTTAATTATATTCTTGACCACAATCCAATGAGCTCTACCAGGGTTCCCTTGATATCTACTGACCATGCTCAAAGCAAAGGCCACATCAGGGCAAGTACAAGTCATAGCGTACATGATTGAGTCAACTGCGGAAGCGTAGGGTACTCGGCTCATCTCAGCTATCTCGACTTCTGTACTCGAACTTTGAGTCTTACTCAATTTGGCATTACTCGGTATCGATAGCTCTCCCTTCTTCGAGTTTTCCATACTAAAATGTTTTAGTACCTTATCCTAGTAAGTATTCTGACTAAGTCCTATTAGTCTCTTACTTCGTTCTCTCACTATCCTTATTCCCAAAATATAGGAAGCCTCTCCGAGGTCCTTCATAGCGAACTACTTCCCGAGCCAGGACTTAACCTCCTGCAAAGTCGGGACGTCGTTTCCTATGAGCAGTATGTCATCGACATACAAAACAAGGAAGCTAACTATACTCCTACTGGCGTTGACATATACACATGATTCATCTTCACTTCGTACAAATCCAAACTCTTTGACTTTCTCATCGAAGCAAAGATTCCATCTACGAGATGCTTAGTTAAGTCCATAAATGGACTTCTCAAGCTTGCACACTCTATTGGGATGCTTCGAATCGACAAAACCTTCTGGATGAGCCATGTAAACATTCTCAGCTAACTTCCCATTAAGGAAAGCGGTCTTGACATCCATCTGCCATATCTCATAATCATGAAATGCAGCAATGGCTAGCATAACCCTAATAGACTTTATCTTAGCAACTGGTGAGAAGGTCTCATCATAGTCAACTCCGGGAGTTTGAGTAAAGCCCTTCGCCACCAATTGTGCCTTATACGTGTGCACATTCCCATCCACGTCGGTCTTCTTCTTGAAGATCCATTTGCACCCAACCGTCTTACGTTCGGGCACATTGTCAACCAAATTCTATACTTGGTTGTCATACCTGGACTGAATCTCGCTGTCCATCGCCTCTTTCCATTTTGCAGACGCTGGACCTGCCATGGCTTCCTTATAGCTATTAGGTTCATCTAGATTTATTAGTGTACCATCACTAATATACGTGTCCCCTTCGGTAGTAATATGAAAACCATAAAACTGGGTTTGAACTCTAACTCTTTCGGAATGTCTAAGAGGTAAGGACTCGTCAATCGGTTCAACCGGAGTTTCCTCCTCGGGTTGAGTGCCAGCGTTAGAGGTTCCTTCATTGCTCGATTCTTGAATTTCTTCAAGATCGATTTGCCTCCCACTGTCTCCTTGGCTTATGAGTTCTCGCTCTCGGAAAACCCCTCTCCTCGCAACGAAGACAACATTTTCACGCGGTCTATAGAAGAGATATCCAAATGATTTCTGCGGGTAGCCGATCAAAATACATCGTTCACTACGAGGTTCGAGCTTGTCGTGAGTTTCTCGTCTTATGAAAACTTCACAGCCCCAAACCTTGACATGTGCCAATGAGGGAGCTTTCCCTGTCCACATCTCGTGAGGTGTTTTGGCAACCATCTTCGTAGGGACTCGGTTAAGGATATGGGCGGCAGTCTCTAAGGCATACCCCCAGAAGGAGATAGGTAGTGAAGCACGACTCATCATAGAATGGACCATGTCTAACAGGGTTCGATTATGCCTTTCTGCCACACCATTCAACTGTGGTGTCCTAGGTGGCGTCAATTTCGAAACTATTCCGCATTCTTTGAGATAGTCGTGGAATTCAAGACTTAGGTACTCTCCTCCTCGATCGGATCGAAGCATCTTGATTATCCTGCCCAATTGATTCTCCACTTCATGTTTGAACTCTTTGGACTTTTCAAACGTTTCTGACTTGTGCTTGATTAAGTAAATATACCCATATCTACTATAATCATCGGTGAAAGTCACGTAGAAGCGGTTCCCATCCTTTGTGGTGGATCTAAAAGGCCCACACACGTTGGTGTGTATGAAATCCAATAAACCCTCACCCCTCCCACAAGTGCCAGTGAAGGGTGACTTGGTCATCTTTCCAAGTAAACAAGATTCGCACGTGTCATCTTCCTTAAAGTCGAATGACTCCAACACCCCATCCTTTTGGAGTTGGGCTATGTGCTTCTTGTTGACATGTCCAAGACGAGAATGCCACAAAGACGCTTTATCCATACTATTGGAAGAATCCATACACAAGACAACATTTCCTAGGTTATCTAAAACCATAACAGTTTCATAAATTCCATTACAAGGCATTGCTTCAAAATATAAAAACCATTTGTATAAGCATAAATCGAACCATTCTCATTATTAAACGAATATCTAAATCCTTGTCTAAATAAACCATGAAAAGAAATGATGTTTCTTTCCATTTCTGGCGAGTAGCAACAATTATTTAAATCTAAATTCAATCCATTATCAAGCATTAAAGAATACACTCCAATCTTGGTAACAGGGGACGATCTTATGTTCCCCATGATTAGATTTATTCTTCCAAGCTCCACATCCCTATTTCTTCCTAGTCCCTACAAATCAAAACAAATGTGGTAACCACACCCTGTATCAAGAACCCAAGAAATAGCATGAGATGAATCATTAGATTTAATTGTGTAAATACCTGCGAAAGATGGCTTGATCTTCCTATCCTTGATGGCTTGCAGATATTCCGGGCAGCTTCTCTTCCAATGCCCTATTTTGTGGAAATGATGGCACTCTGCCTCCTTTGGGTTTGGGTTGGGCTTAGCAGGATCAACCTAGGTCCCACTAAAAGAGGAACCATCTTGGGACTTTCCCTTGCGGTGGTTCTTCGAAGAAGCCTTCCTCTTCTTGCCCCTTCCCTGCCTAATAGCCAAAACAGGAGCAGCAGGTGGATTGGGAGTTGGTGCAACAGACTTGTCCTTGAGGTTGCTCTCAGCAATCCTTAGGAGCCCTTGGAGTTTTCTTAGGGTGACCTCTTCTTTGTTCATGTGGTAGGTCATCCTAAATTGGTTGTAGCATGAGGGCAAGGAGTGAAGAACAATGTTGATAGCCAAATCTTCCCCAAAGTTGACATTCAACTTGCGAAGACGATCAACATACCTTTGCATCTTTTGCAAGTGCAGGGTTAGAGACTCTCCACTTCCCATTTTAGCAGTGATCATATTTGTTATGATCTCATAGCGCTCTTGCCTCGCGCTTTGGTGGTATCTCTCCATCAAGTCTAGATGCATCTCATAAGGATACATGTCCTCATAGGACTTTTGGAATTCGGAGTTCATTGTAGCTATCATGATGCAATGGAATTTCGTTGCATCACGCTCATGGGTCTCAAAGACAGCCATTTCTTCAGGAGTAGCAGTTTCTGGATTGATCCTCTTGAGCTTCTCATCGAGAACATACTCTTTGTCCTTGTAACGCGTGATCGTGCGAGTGTATCTTATCCATTTGCTAAAGTTCAATCCATCAAAAGTCACTTTTTGACAAAGGCTCATTAGCGTGAATGAGCTAGCAGCAGCATTGTTTGCGTTAGACATCTACAAATAGAAAGGAACAAAGCTAGATTAGAGTTAAGTCCCTAATTAACAACCAAAATGAAAATTTTGGGCTAGGACCCAACAACATTATTTACACATTAGAAAAGGGATGTCGTGATCCAATATGCAAATAACTTGGAGGTAAGTGAATGACGATTCACTAATTCTTCACCATGAAAAACATAAGCTTAAGTTTTAAATGTATTCAGAATTCCAAGTTTTTCTTTGAGATTCATTGAACCTTTCAATGGCATGTTTAAACCTCGATATGCCCTTCTAGTTTGTGACTGGGATGCCGAGGATCACAAAGCGGGTGTGAATAACCATGCAAATCTACATGGTGCCTTCATTGTTACAATCACCTATTCGATGTGCCGGTAAACCACACACGCTCCACCGAACTATGACAAACAACGAATCACCCTTTTCCACCTTTGCTTATAACCAATTATTGTGCCGGTTAACCACACACGCTCTACTAACTTCTTAGCAAGGGTGCAAAGTGTAATTTCATGGGATTGCATCAATTCACTTTTCCTAAAGTAACTAAGATTAGGAATTTTATGAAATATGTTTAGTTACATTATATAGATTCATTATACTTATTAATGAGAAGATGTTTGCCCTATCATACCCATTCGGCTAACGACCCTCCACCAGTCAAGCAAGCGGTGGGTGTGAGTGTACACCCATTAAGCGCCATTTTATAGGTAGCAACCTTATACCCACCTTATAGACTGGCTTCGTGAATGCGACCTACTAACGGTAACACTAGTAATTTTAAATCATACATATATATATATATATATATATATATATATATATATATATATATATATATATATTAATCTTGTAATAATATATTAGTATAGTGTTGAATTTTAAACTTGTAAAATTCTAGGATTTGAAATTTAAATTATTGAAATTAAACTTTTAATCACAAAACATAAATTTGAAAACTTGAGGACAAGTTTTAAACTTTTCAAACCGTAAGGATCAAATAGCAAATAATATAAATCAACTAATCAGATTATCTCAATTTTATTTTATTCAATATTACTTGCAAGACAATTCACCAATTCAATTCAAATAATCAATTATTATCATATAAGGAAATTATTATTCAACTAATTGGTAATTATCTTTTGTTTCATTAAGAATATACTCATATATATGATTAAAATCAGATTTTAATGACCCAAAACAGTTAAGGCAAGTGTCCTCAAGTAAAACAGCAAGAAATTCTCGAAACTACCTCCTTCTGACGCTCGAACTTGTCGAGTTCCACTATGGACTCGCCGAGTTGGAGCTACTCGCCGAGTCCACAGTGGAACTCACCGAGTTCATCAGGCAGAATCACAAAAATCGAATTTTTCAAGCAACAAGCAATCAACCAATGCATCAATTCAATAGAAATCAATCAAAGCTCTGATACCATTGATGGGTTTGAGCCATATGTGCACATGCAAACCCTAATGCTTGGATCTAGGTTTCTCTAATTGAACATGAATTGTATCCAAGACTTACAATTCTAGATCTAATGTAAACAATTGAATCTAATCATATGAAATCAGATCTAGAACAATACCTTGGATTACTTGCTTCATACTTCTTCTTATTGGAGCTTAGAGTCACAATTTTCACTCCTCTAATGGCTTACAAACACCAACTAGCAAGAGGATGATCTTAAGAGAGAGAGGAGGGTGAGAAATCGGCTCTAGGGTTTCTTGCCTTGCATGAATGCCGATTTCCCTCACCCAAGGGATCTAATTTATAATATGAGCTACTAGGGTTTCACCCTTAACCCTAATTGAATAATTTAGGCCCTCAGCAATCCAAAGATCCTCCTAGATATTAGGCTTAGACGATTTTAAGGTCTCCCAACCCTAAAATCCGTCCACCCTTATATCCATAAGAATACATAGCCCAAAACACAACTATCACACATTTGACAGTTTATGCCCCTTTATTCAATTAACCTCTTTAAGTCACCAAATTAATTCTCAATTAATATATGACTTATATTAATCAAATAATATTATTATTCCTTTAATATATTATTCTCATAATATATTAACAATAATATCTCTTCTCTCTTAACAAATCATCCTGTCAAGTTGCTATCGTGAAGGCAACGCAAAAGGACCATGCACAACCGGGTCAAGTATTTACCAAATATAGTTACAGCCTTAGACACTAATCCAACACAAACATGTCAAGAAAAACTATGATCTAGATTAAACTCATATGAACAAGACAATTCAAATCAAACAATTTTCATGTAATTAGCCAAACCATTAAACTAATACAAAACATGAAACTTTTGACAATTTTCTTTTGAATTGGATTAGAATGATCATTACCACATAAAAAAAACAGGTTTAAAAGTTCAAAAACAGCTTAGGGTAATGATTCTAGTCCAATTCTAGCCTTAAAAGTCAAAAATCTGCACTCTAGGCCTCCTACTCGCCGAGTGTACGAACCTACTCGACGAGTAGGATGATTTTACTCTTGGACTCGGCGATTTCCCCAGTGGACTCGGCGAGTCCACAGTCCAGAAAGCCAGTTTTTCGATTTTTTTCAGCAATTACATCAAGTATAATTTAAAACCATATCTGGGCTCTGATACCACTAATGGGTTATGAGCATTCTAGCACTCCTATGGTGTGCATGCAACCCTATGTTCCTTAGATCTATGTTTTCACTATTATACATGCAAATATACAAAATTCCAAAGCATCATCATAACTAGCATATTATGGAGCAACTATACTACAAAATCTAGTTATATGACATACCTTTTGATGGAGCTTGAAGTCCTGAACCTTTAAGAGCTTAGCCCCAATAGTGTGGAAGCCTCAAATGGAATCACACAGCACCACCAACAAATGGAATAACTTGAGCCAAAGGTTACTTTGGTTCTCCATATGAAAATTGGCCCTTGCCCTCACTATGTGTATCCACTAGTGCGATTTCATGAACCATGGGATCCTTTATATAGTGTGGCTCATTAGGGTTACATCATGTAAACCCTAATGTGCATGACTTTCCATATCCTTCATGATCCATGGGTTTTAACCTCCATGGAGTATCCATGGGTTACCACATGGGTTAAGCCCAACGTGAAGGACAATGGATCACAAGCCCACATACATAAGAACGAATAAATCCCCATATATTTAATTAGTCTCTTTTGATCACAAAATTAATTCTTGATCAATACTAATTAAATAATGTGATTTCATATTAATATATTAGTAGTTATAATATATTAATATAAATCATAAATAACCTTTTCTCACTTGTCTATCCAATTGTCCTGATGGCATGCAACCCAAATGGGCCATGCTACTCTCGGGTCAAGTACATACCAATAATAGTTATGGGCTTAGACATCTAATCCAACAATCACAATATCAAATAACAGTGTGGTAATTTAGGGTCTAATTACTGGCTCCAGTTGATCATACACATCACATCCTCCTTAATTATTTTAAAAATACTTTGAAAAATTTTTTTTTAAATCTTTTTCCTTAGTTTGAGACTAGATTCACATGAGTGTTCCTCCAATTCACTCAAACCAAGACTCTGATACCAACTTTTAGCACCCATAAAAATTCATGAAAAATTTAAACTTTTAAAACCAATCCACAAATAATTATTGTTTACAATATAGTTTTTAAAACATGCTTAATATCAAAGTTTTCCCAAAACCACAAAAGAAAGCACGAGAAGGTGTGCGATCAGGCCTTCACAAACCCATGGTCATCTGAGGTACGTGAAACATAACCCAAAACTGTAAGCCCAAATCTTAGTGAGTTCCCCCAAAGTACCAACACATATACAATAACTGATGGGTTTTGAGCATTCTAACACTTCCTAAGTGTACATGAAACCCTAATAACCTTGGATCTATGTTTGTCTAATAATCATGCAAATTTGAATTCCAAGGTCATACTCATATCTAGCATACATGGGGAACAATTTAACTTGAATGAAAGATAGAATAACTTACCTTGTTGTTGCTTATGATCCTTGAAACCTTGTGAGCCTAGCACCCCAAGTGTGATGCCTCAAATGCTTCACACAACACCAAATGCTTTAGGAATGACTTTAGAGAGAATACACAATTCTAAAATCGGCCTAGCCCTCTAGTTTCTTATGTGTAGCCGATTTTGGTGGAGAATGGGTTTCTTATATAGTGTTTACACATCTAGGGTTACACCATGTAAACCCTAATGTGTCATGACTCTTCATTTCCATGACCCATGGGTTTGTAACTCCCATGGAGCATCCATGGAGAATCCTATGGGTTTAACCCAACTTGATAATCCATGGAGCCTCTTAGCCCACTATACAAGTTATGGATGATTTACATAATCAACCCATATATTTAATTAGTTATCTTTTGATCACTTAATTAATTCCAAATTAATTCTTGATCGATACTAATTAAATAATACTATTAATATATTAGAACTTATAATATATTAATAAACCACAAGTGTTATTTCTCTCATTTAGTCTATCCAACTGCATGGTGTTATGCAACCCAAATGGACCATGCCGGGTCGGGTCAAGTACATACCAGAAATAGTTATGGACTTAGACACCTTATCCAACAGTCTCCCACTTGGATAAGTCTAATAACTATTACTGCAATATTTCAAGAACCGAATGGATATCGTAGCTCTTTCAAGGTCTCTCAGAACTGAGAAGATGATGATACGCCATTTAAGATAAGTGATCATATAATCCTGTGTTCGAGATATCAGCCGGACAAATACATGGAACAATGTCTTACTTATTGTCCAGCAGTTTGTTTCCCGATTTCCGATTTATTTGACAAAGAACTTAATTAAATACATCAACTTAGTTCTGATCGGGCCCGGTACATAGGTCAAAACAAAATCATCGAGGGGCCCAGATATCAGCTTCTAATCCAAGAAGGAACAGATAAACTTCGACTCATATGTTTGTTCTACCACACATTGAATTATACACAAGAGCACGTTTTATAACATCGAGTTACCAATGCGTTTTCGTACAATCAATGCATAACCAACTCATAAGTAACAAATCATATCTCTAGGTTTGAAGACTTATATGATATTACCGTCTCACGATCACTCGAGATAAATTCCATGAAGTGATTCCAGTGAGCGTGGGTTGAGTCCAATACTCATAACTTATGAGCACTCATGATTGTTGTAGCCATGTCTAACACCTTAGACCTCTGCAACCAATTATGACAGTCTTGATTCATACCTACTTCTGAAATATGACTGATTGTGGAGGTTTGAATAATATGATATACCAAACATAATTATTCTGGAAGTCAAAACATGCAAAAGAAATATAGTAAACGATCGACAAGAGATAGCAACACTTTACTCATAAATAAAACACCTTTTATTCATCATCTAATGTCAATTACACTTTACAAATTTCAAGGTAATCTAACTACTAAATCTAATATCATCCTTCAGCCCTATGCTCCGAGCATGTTGGAGATGCTTAGCCCGAGTCAGTCCCTTCGTGAGGGGATCTGCTGGATTCTCATCCGATGATACCCTCTTCGCCACGAGGAGTCCTTCTTCTATTCGATGTCTAATGAAATGGTATTTTCTGTCGATGTGTATGGATCTCCCGTGATCCCTTGGTTCCTTAGCTAAGGCAACTGCACTTTCACTATCACAGAAAATTTCCATTGGCTCCTTAATATTTGGTACAGCTCCAAGGTCTCCAATGAAGTTCTTCAGCCATATCGCCTCCTTTACTGCCTCACTAGCTGCAATATACTCTGATTCGCAAGTTGAATCACCCAATGTCTCTTGCTTGGAACTCTTGCAAGAAATTGCTCCTCCATTTAAGGTAAAGACCCAGCCTGACTGAGAGCGCAAATTATCCCTATCAGTCTGAAAGCTAGCATCACTATACCTTACAACTCTCAATTCATCACTCCCACCGAGGGTAAGGACCCAGTCCTTAGTCCTCCGTAGGTACTTGAGGATATTCTTTACCACAGTCCAGTGTGCCTAGCCAGGGTTCCCTTGATACCTGCTAACCATGCTCAAGGAAAAGGCTACATCAGGTCAAGTACACGTCATATCATACATGATCGATCTTACAGACGAAGCATAAGGTATTCGACTCATTTCTGCTATCTCGGCCTCAGTACTAGGGCTTTGTGTCTTACTCAATCTGGCGTTACTCTGGATGGGTAACTCTCCTTTCTTGGAGTCCTACATGCTGAATCTCTTCAGCACCTTATCCAAGTAGGTACTCTGACTAAGTCCAATTAGTCTTTTACTCCGGTCTCTCAAGATCCTTATCCCTAGAATATAGGCAGCTTCTCCTAGGTCCTTCATAGAGAAACACTTCCCAAGCCAGGACTTAACTTCCTACAGAGTTGGGATGTCATTTCCTATGAATAGTATGTCATCCACATACAATACCAAAAAGCTAACTATACTCCCACTAGCCTTGACGTATACACAAGATTCATCTTCACTCCTAGAAAAGCCAAATTCTTTGACTTTCTCATCAAAGAAAATATTCCATCTGCGAGGTGCTTGCTTTAACCCATAAATGGATTTCTCAAGCTTACACACTCTATTAGGGTACTTTGTATTGAAAAAAACCCTCTGGCTGACTCAGGTAAACATCCTCTGCCAACTTTCCATTAAGGAAAGCGGTTTTGATATCTATTTGCCATATTTCATAGTCATGAAATGCGGCTATGGCTAACAGAACCCTAATAGACTTAATCTTGGCCACTAGAGAAAAGGTCTCATCATAATCAACTCCCAGAGTTTGTGAGAAACCCTTTGCAACCAGTCGTGCCTTATAAGTGTGTACATTACCATCCATGTCGGTCTTCTTCTTCTTCAAGATCCATTTGCACCCTACAGTCTTATGACCTGGTACATTCTCAACCAAGTTCCAAACTTGATTGTCATACATGGACTGTATCTCGATGTCCATTGCCTCTTTCCACTTGGCTGGCTCAGGGCCTGCCATGGCTTCCGTGTAACTGTTAGGTTCATCCAGACCTATCAGTGTCTCATCACTGATAAATGTATCACCTTCCACAGTAATATGGAATCCATACTAATGCTCAGGTGCATTCCTAACCCTTGTGGAACGCCTCAGAGGTACAGACTTGTCAATTGGCTCAACAGGAGTTTCCTCCTCAAGTTGAGTGCTAGGGTTTGAAGTTCCTTCACTACTTGACTCTTGAATTTCTTCAAGGTCAACTTGCCTCCCACTGTTTCCTTGGATTATGAATTCCCTCTCTCTCTCTCTCTATCTCGAAAGAACGCCCTCCTAGCTACAAAGACCACATTTTCACTAGGTCTGTAGAAGAGGTAACAAAAGGATTGTTGTGGGTAGCCGATGAAAATACACCTCTCGCTTCGAGGCTCGAGCTTATCATGAGTCTCGCTTCTCACAAAAGCTTCGCAACCACAAATCTTGATATGGTATAGTTTAGGTACTTTACCGGTCCACATATCATGAGGAGTTTTGGCAACTTTCTTAGTAGGGACTAGATTAAGGATATGGGTAGCAGTCTCTAAGGCATACCCCCAAAATGAGATTGGTAGCGAACCTCGACTCATCATGGAACGAACCATATCCAACAAGGTTCGATTACGCCTCTCAGCCACACCATTCAACTGCGGTGTCCTGGGAGGTGTCAATTATGAGACAATCCTACATTCCGTAAGATAGTCGAGGAACTCTGAACTAAGATACTCACCACCTTGATCGGATCGAAGCATCTTAATGTTCTTGCCCAATTGATTGTCGACTTCCTATTTAAATTCTTTCAACCTTTCGAAAGTCTCTGACTTATGCTTGATTAAGTAGACATATCCATATCTACTGTAATCATTAGTAAAAGTCAAATAATAAAGATTAGCATCCCTTGTGGCATGTTTGATGGACCACACACATCCGTGTGTACAAGATCCAACAAACCTTCACCCCTCTCACAAGAACCTATGAAGGGTGACTTTGTCATTTTTCCAAGTAAGCATGATTCACAACTATCATCTGACTTTAGGTCAAATGACTCCAACACTCCATCCTTTTGGAGTTGGCCTATGCGTTTCTTGCTTATATGTCCAAGACAACAATGCCATAATGATGCTTTATCCAAGTTATTATTATTAACTGAATCAATACACAATACATTATTTCCTAAGTTATCAACCACAGATCTAGTTTCATACACACCATCACAAGGTAATGCTTTAAAATAAATAACATTATTAAAGAAAGCATTAATCAAACCAACTTCATTATCAAATGAAAAGGCGAAACCTTGTTTATACAATGCATGAAAGGAAATAATGTTTCTTTCCATTTATGGTGAATAACAACACTTATTCAAATCTAAACTAAACCCACTACTTAGTGATAAAGTATAAACTCCAATCTTGGTGATAGGTAGAGCTTTCCTATTCCCCATGATTAAGTTTATTCTTCCTTGCTCCACATTCTCACTTCTTCTTAGTCCCTGCAAATTAGAACAGATATGAATACCACAACCGGCATCAAGGACCCAAGAGTTAGAATGGTGTGAGTTATTAGATAAGATAGTGTAAATACCTGCATGGTTGGGTTTAACTTTCCCATCCTTCACATCTTGCTGGTATTTTGGGCAGTTCCGCTTCCAATGTGACTTTTCATGGCAATAGTAGCCTCTTTTACGTCAGAAGAAGGAGTGACAAAAACTTTCTTGGTTCCACTTGAAGAAGAGCCATCAAGGGTCCTAGCCTTGGTACCCTTCGAAGAGCTCTTTCTCTTCTTCCCTCGACTTTTCCCGATTGCCAAAACCGGGGCGGAGTTTGGAGTAGGAGTGTTAACAACCGACTTCCCCTTAAGACCTGTTTCTATGGTCTTGAGAAGTCCCTGAAGTTTGCTGAGTGTGACCTCTTCCTTATTCATGTGATATGTCATGCAGAATTAATCATAGCACGATGGTAAAGAGTGCAAAATGATATCTATTGCAAGCTCCTCAGGGAAGTTCACATTAAGCTTCAGCAACTGATCCACATACCTTTGCATTTTCTGCATGTGGCTCGTGACGGATTACCCGTCCTTCATCATGATTGTTATCATGGAGCAAATGATTTCATACCTCTCTTGTCGTTCACTTTGATGGTATCTTTCGATCAGATCTTGGTGCATTTCAAAAGGGTAGAAGTCCTCATAGGACTTTTGGAGTTCTACTGTCATGGTGGCCATCATGATGCATGCGACTTTGGTAGTATCCCTTTCATGTGCCTGAAAGTCAGCGATCTCTTGAGGAGTTGTAGTGGTCTCATCAATCTCCTTAAGCTCCTTATCAAGGACATATTCTTTGTCCTCGTAGCGGGTAATCATCCTGATGTTTCTGATCCATTCATTGAAGTTGGATCCATCAAAAGTGACTTTCCCACATAAGTTCATAAGGGTAAAGGAGCCATTAGGATTAGAGCCAGAAGCAGCATTGTTTGAAAACATCTGAAAGAAGAGGACAAGATTAGTTTAGATATTAAGAGAGTCCTTAATAAAACACCCAAATGTAATATTAAGGCTAGGATCCAATCACAATATATTCTAACTTAGAAGAGGTATACCGTAATCCAAGCTATAACATATTTGAAAGGTAGGTGAATGACGATTCACCAATTTCCACCATGAAAAACAAAATATTAAATATTAGGTTTTTGATTGGTTCTTAGAAATTCCTAGATTCTTTTGAGATTCACTGACCTTTTCAAAGGCATGTTTCCATCTCGAGTGTGCCCTCCAAGTTTTGTGACTGGGATACCGAGGATCACAAAACGAGGTGTGAAGTAACCATGCAAATCACTTGGTACCTGTAAATTTTATCACTCAATCGATGTGCTGGTAAACCACACACGCTCCACCGATACTATGATAAACCTTAAGTCACCCTTTACAGACCTTGTTAAGTCCAATTTAGTGTGTCGGTTAACCACACACGCTCCACCAACGACTTAAACCAAGTGTAAAGTGTAATTTCATGGATTAGTACCTTATTCACATTTTTCCTAAAGTAACTAAGATTGGGAATTTAATAAAAGCATTTAGTTACTTTATAATATTCATCATGCTTTTAATGAGAATTTATAAGTCATTGTCCTACCTATTCGGCTAACGACCCTCCACCGGTTAAGGAAGTGGTGGGTGAGAGTGGACACCCATTAAGTTGTCATTTTATAGGAAACAACCTTATACCCCCCTTATAGACCAGCTTCGTGAATGAGGCGTACTAGCGGTAAGACGACTTGATCTTATACATATATATATATATATATATATATATATATATATATATATTATTAACTTATAATATAAAGTATAAGGGTTGAATTTTAACTTTTAAAATTCTAAGGATTAGAACTAAAGTTTTAATCAAGACTTTACTTGTTCCAAAACTTGAGGGCAAGTTTTGTAAACTTTCAAAACTTTTCATTTCTTATAACTTATGAATTTAATTGAGTAATAAAATGAAGACTCTTCATTATTATAACTCTAGTGTTCTTTTAATGGCTTTAATAAAAGTGTGACTTTTGGTTTTCCATTACTTGAGGACAAGTTATGGACTCCATTAAAACACTTTATGATTATGAATTAAACTACCATGAAGGTTACAAGGAATTCCTATGATCATCTAATCTTCATAAGTTCAAGAACATGAATATGAACATTTCAAGAGTCAAAAATTACACTTAAAAACTTTGTAATTTGGATAATTGCCATTGCAAATGGATTAGCATAAACATTACACCATCTAAAACAAGTTTTCAAGTACCAAAACAGTTTAGGGTAATGTTTGTAGTCCATTTCCAACAACAAAAGTCAAATTTCTGAAAACTACAGCCTCTACTCGCCGAGTGCAAGAAAATACCCGACGAGTAGCTTGCATTTGTTCATGGACTCATTGATTCCCCCCCCCCCCATGGACTCGGCCAGTTCATACGAGCAGAAAACAGAAAAACGATTTTTTTCAACAGTTTGCACAAAAAATCAACAAACAAGCCTAGGCTCTGATACCACTGATGGGTTTTGAGCATTCTAACACTTCCTAAGTGTACATGCAACCCTAATAACCTTGGATCTATATTTGTCTAATAATCATGCAAAGTTGAATTCCTAGGTTATATTCCTATCTAGCATACATGGGGAACAATTTTAACTTGAATGAAAGATAGAATAACTTACCTTGTTGTTGCTTATCATCCTTGAAACCTTGTGAGCCTAGCACCCCAAGTGTGATGCCTCAAATGCTTCACACAACACCAAATGTTTTTTGAATGACTTTAGAGAGAATACACAATTCTAAAATCGGCCTAGCCCTCTTGTTTCTTATGTGTAGCCGATTTTGGTGGAGAATGGGTTTCCTATATAGTGTTGACACATCTAGGGTTACACCATGTAAACCCTAATGTGTGAATGATTCTTCATTTCCATGACCCATGGGTTTGTAACTCCCATGGATCATCCTATAGGCTTAACCTAACTTGATAATCCATGGAGCCTCTTAGCCCACTATACAAGTTATGGATGATTTACATAATCAACCCATATATTTAATTAGTTATCTTTTGATCACTTAATTAATTCCAAATTAATTCTTGATCAATACTAATTAAATAATACTATGAATATATTAGAACTTATAATATATTAATAAACCACAAGTGTTATTTCTCTCATTTAGTCTATCCAATTGCATGGTGCCATGCAACCCAAATGGACCATGCCGGGTTGGGTCAAGTACATACCAGAAATAGTTATGGACTTAGACACCTTATCCAAAAATAACAACATGCAATGGATCCACAGCTAAACGAATGGTTTACCCCTAAGCCCACAACATAAGTCAATATTGCCCTTAGGGCCCACAACTTATGTATGGCTTGCTCCCCAACCAGATCAGTCCTCAGACTGAGTACCACCAAGCACTCAGTACGAGTTTGGTATGCCCTACCCGACCGTCAACTCGTATCTGGAATGCTCTTGAGCCCATAGTATGAGTATGGCATGCCTTACCCGACCCTCAACTCATATTTGGATTTCTCCATGGTTTGTTAGCTACTGCACGGAGCAGTATAACCTCAACCCAACCCACACAATATGTCGACATATAACAGATACTAACATGTACGGATAATCATACAAACAGTATCACAAGTAGTCCTACCCTTCTACCAGACTAGCAAATAAAACTCACCTCGCAAACTGAACAGAACGGATGATGCCCGACTCTGAATCTCATATCTATAACCGATACCTATATCCACAAAGTGACCAATTCCATCAAAATCTAAAAATACCCAAAATACCCTCAATTTCAAACTTGGTCAAAGTCAACTGGTTAAACCCACTAGTCAACTGAGTCAACCCAGTCAAGTCTACTCAACCGAGTCAACTCAACAAGGCTGACCCATGCGAGTACGTGGGGCGTACTCTGGTGGTACGCTTAGCATACACGAAGCCTCGCACTTGACCACCATTGGGGTGGTTGACCAAGTACGCGGGCTTACTCCCATGTACCTGGGGCGTACCCTCATAGCCTCCAAACTCCATTTAGTGCTAAATGGCTTAAGCATTTAAGCCTATATTTTAGATCCAGGATCAAAACACACCCTAGAGTCGTACAATTTCCAACTTTATGACTTCCTATGCCTAATAAGAGCTTAACTCAAGGTCTTAATCCGTTAAGACTTTCTACAATATGCATGGAGAAATCTAACCAAAGGGACTTCATTTTATGGCTAAGGACCCCTCCAACGGTCTAAATGGACAAATCAGAACATCCAAAACTTGTCATGCTCAAGATGGGACTTTTAGGACCAAAAAGTAACATAAAAAACCCAAAATGACATCTAGCAAACAAGTCATCAAGGTATGAACTCTATACCTTAAGCCGATGGAGAAAAGAGCAAAACTTCCAAATCCAAACCTTGATTCAAGATTCCAAGCTTTATCACCACCTTCTTCTTCTTATGGATCTCTCACAAATTCACACCTAACCTTCCAAGGACTCAAGAGAGGCTAGGGTTACAAGGGAACTCGATTTTTGCTACTGGAGGCTAAAAAGTAGGGAAGGAATGAGAGTTAAGGATGTTTAAATACTTGTCAAACTCTAAAAATTAGGGTTTCCACATTTAGGAAGTACACCCAGCATACCAAAATGTAAGCCTAGTCTACTAGGGCATGCCCTAGTATGCTTAGCGTACACCTCGTATGCATGGCGTACTCCGAAGACATAATTACCAAAATGCCATGAAGGCCGTTATGCTTATAATTCTTGAACTTTGAATCCAAATACAATATAATTAAATTGAAGGACTGGAAATAGGATTACCTTGACATCAGGATGTTATAATACAAATAACCATATGTGCTTATTTGTATTTAATCATATTCAATTAATGTAGGCAAAGAACAACTATTGAATCGAGAACTCAAAAATAAATTTTGTCCATGTAAATCATATGAGATTGTATTCATCCACATATGATTTATGTGGATACGATTTATTTTCACGTTTTTTTGGATATATATAGTTACATGTAATTACATAGATATAATCACATGTTATTATATGCATTTAATCATATATGATTTATATTGAAAATATTCGTTTTAATTTTTTTGATTCAATAGTTGGTCTTGTGTATTTAATCACATGTGATTATATGTATCTAATCACATATGATTTGTAGACAATACTTAGTTACATATGATTAAAGTTGGAAAAGAACCACTATCGACTCAAGCATGCGGAAAAGAATCTTGTCCATGAAAAATCATATGATAGTATATATATATATATATATATATATATATATATATATATATATATATATATATAGGATATAGATCCGGTAAGAAATTTTTTTTGGTAGGAAGGTAAGAAAATTTTTTTCGGCTTATTTTTTTGGCGAACAAAACAAATGAATCATTAGATGAATCAATAATAATATGATTCATAAAAAAAAATCCCGAAAAAACATTTCGATGATTCATTTTTACGATGATTTTGTTGATATTCACTAAAATTGTCATAAAAATGAATTTTTTTCTTGATTTACCAAAAAATGAATCATTAAAGTGTTTTTTCCGGATATTTTGCGTATGAATCATCTAATGATTTATTTTATTTTTTTTCCTAAGAAAATATGTATATAAAAAATTTCTTACCTTCCAACCAAAATTTTCCTTCTTATTTGATCTTGACTCTCTCTCTCTCTCTCTCTATATATATATATATATATATATATATATATATATATATATATATATATATATATATATATAAGTTATTATATATATTTAATTACATATTATTTTTGTGGGCAATATTCATTTTCATATTCTGAATTCAATAGTTGATCTAATGTAGTTAATCACATGTCATTTCACCTATTTATTTGAATCAATAATTATTATTTTATATAACTAAAAAAATATTTCTAAATTACTAATTTATTTATAATATGTAATTAATAATTTTGAGTTTTTATTATAAATGTTTAATTAAATTTTTAACCGTGGTTCCATGAGTATATATATGAGTATATATATATATATATATATATATATATATATATATATATATATATATATATATATATATATATATATATATATATATATATATATTGCTAATCTTCCATGTTTAATAGTAATATTTGAAGTTATATAAACGTTCGATTAAGATCCAACACAAAGTATCGAAGGCTGCTGGGTCCAATCAACTAGTATTTGTTTATTTTAATAAGAGTAATGTTACTTAATCGATCGATGTAATACATTTTATAATTTTGATTATATAGCTAACTACTACCAGGTTTCGTTATTGAAAAAGAAGATTTACTTTGAAATGGTTTGATTGCTAGACGTCAAGTATGCACTGATTATAAAAGCAACCAAACGTACGTCATCAAATCCCACTTATAACTTTTCAACTTATTCCCACAAACAAACAAAAAACCGAGATCCATGTTTAATTTGCTTTGAATTATTTAAATAAAAGATAAATGGTGTTGTGTTTGGAAAATTCATGTCAAGGCACCGAAAGGGTACACATCAGATGACCACCCTTAAACGTTTATTAGAGTATTGATTATTTACTAGTATTGGAAAGACTACATGTAATCTTCCAATCGAAACGGCAAAAGTCACGTCCTCTTTACTCATGTGGGTACCACCATTGTACAATCTCTCTATACAAAAACATTAAGGTTCAGGGATTTCCACTGATAATATAATACTAGCTTATACAAGTGCTGGGGAGATAGTGCCACCATTACCTTTAAACATCCACTTCTTCACAACCAACCAATAAAACGCAAAGTAAGGGATTGGTGGTGAGGGAAAACTCTGATGGGAACATCTTTTGCTACAATTAAGTCGTTGGATGCATCAAAATATACTATACATATATAAGAAATACAATCATGCAGTATGGTTAAGCATTTTAAAGGACAATATGAGTGATTAAATCTCCCATGATTTGCAATAACGGAAAAAATAGCCTCATGATGCACTTTTTTTTCATTTAGAAGAGTGAACTGATCTTGTCACTTGATAAATTAACTATTAACTAATAACAATCATCCCCGCTTTAGATAGATTTTGTTATTATTGAAGAAGGAAATTGAAACCTAAAGTTTAACCCATGTTGAGTTATTGTATTCTACTACCTTTACTATGTTTTTTACTACTTTTTATGTATGGTTATACACGTCTTCAATAAATTAAAACCATGCGTCTATTTTCAGTATTTCCTACTATTTGTACATATGATAGGTGTCCAACCATGCGTCTATTTTTAGAACATGCTTCTTAAAGCGTGTGAAGACTCGTCTAGGAATATGGAAACACTAAGTTAATTTTCAATTTGATGTTCCTAAAACTTGCTTTATTATCAACAACAATTCTGAGATTGAAAGGCCAAATTAAGAATGGTCCCAGTATGTAATGATTCTTTGGATCTTCAATAGGCAAAAGCGTACAAGAAATAAATAACATTATCTGATTAATCATTTGATCATATATGATATCCTGCTTCAAATAAGCATATTCTTCTACTTATACCTAGATGCCACTTTTTCCAAACTATAAGTTGAAAGCAAATATCTTGTAAAATCTCTTCCTAATTATAAACAATTTCGTAGAATTACGTTTCTAAAGTATACCATAGCTATGATATTACTTCATTGATCATAGTTTTATACAATAAGCTTGATTGCATATAGCATTGAGGTTAGGCTATCAAGCAACTTAATGTTGATCAAGAATTTCTAAAAAAAAGTGTGAGTTGATGAACACATGTTAGATTCAATGTATACCCACAAAAATGCCGCCTTCCGTCATTAGTTTCCACCCAAGCACTGTGACATTTTCTTCATGAGATCACAAGGCACCAATATCCCATTTTCTCTTTAGTGTGGTGACGAAAGTATGGAACTTGGTATATGAGATTGATCAAAATATTCTCATATCTTGATAAGAAATAACATTATAAAAGAAAATTTTTCCTCTTATTACAGAATTCAAGCACACTTGATAAGAGGCTACTAGGCCCAAGTTTTGAATGTCATTATTGTCACTGCTTAAGTGGAACTTGAAGCAAACATTGCCTTTTCCAAAGTGTATTATACCTGTCTACATAGGACAATATGTTATTCATAGATGCATAATGACTTAATGTAATAATCATAATCAGATACGCATGGAATTACTTGATAGCAAGGTATATTCTTTTGTCTGTTTAATTACCAAGCACTATGGGGTCCAGATTATGTATGTGTAATCAAGCTTCGAACAAAAACTGTAACACTTGGGATCTTACGCCATACTTTACAATATGTATGTATGTTGTTATACTTAGTGTACAAGTTGGATACATACGTTGAAACATTGATGGATATAGTCATTTGCAAACAAATTAACACATAGGATCCCTGAAGCATTTCGAGTCCCCTTCATGATCCATCCCATTGTAGAGTATATTTAAGGCACTTTATTCATAAAAGTGACAAAGGTTGAGGCACAATAAAATAAAGAACAAGAAAATGATCAAGCAATCCCAACCGATAAATGTTTATTAACTCCAGATGAATATACATTTACTCTTATAATAGGTCGGGCTAAATTTTGAATTGGTAGCCATATCATCTACTTGACTACAAGAAATATGTTCATTGCCGGCGACATGGCCTTGAGTTGCCGCTAAAAGCCCATGTCGCCGGCAAAAAATGTCGTCGGTAATTCCATGGGGGACCGATCCGCATGAAAAAGTTCTGGCCAACTCCAACCGTCCGATTGATCATGAATCCAATGAATGAGATTCCGTTTCGCGTATAACCATTAGCGGCGACATTAATACCAGTGACTACTTTCGCCGCTAAATGTCGAATAAAAGACGCGGCAATAATTCCCTCTGAAGTTGTCGATGTTATTGATAAACGCCGCCGCTAAAGCCCCTTGTGTCGACAATAATTCCCTCTTTTTCGGCGATTCGCAAGGATTCGGGCCACCATCACCGTCGAAATTGAGGATTTCCGGCGACGGTAAAGTAGATATCGGCGAGCAAAGTAGATACCGACGACTGAAGACGAATCTCTGACGATATCGATGTGTTTCCGACGATGGTAGGTATCTCGAGCTTAGTTCCCTTTCTCTTTCTCTTGTAACATCGATTTTTAGCTTATATTAGTGATTAATTGCAAAAAAAAAAAAAAAAAAATTAGTTTGATTTAGTTTATCGGCGACTATTGTTATCACCAACGGCAACTACTGCCACCACTGCACCATTTGTTTCATTTCCTCCACCATAGGTTCTATATTTACTGTGAAATTTGAGTTTAACTGCAAAATATGTGTAGTTGTATAAATTATGTGAAATTTTGCATATGTATGTATATTTGATATATGTATGTGAATCTATGTATGTTTGGTGTATATATGTGAATGCATGTGTGTTTGGTGTATATGTGGTATATGCATGTGAAAGTTTGTGTATTTTGTATAAGTATGATGTTATTATCTATATATGTGAAAGTATGTTTATTTGGTATAAGTAGGATGTTATTATGTGTGTATGTGAATGTATGTGTGTTTGGTGTATATATATGGTATATACATGTGAAAGTTTGTGTATTTGGTATAAGTATGATGTTATTATATATATATATATATATATATATATATATATATATATATATATATATATGAAAGTATGTGTATTTGGTATAAGTAGGATGTTATTATGTGTGTATGTGAATGTATGTGTATTTGGTGTATATGTGGTATACGTGTGAACGTATGTGTATTTGATGCTCTTATGTATTATGTGAAAGTATGTGGTTTTGGTATAAATAGGATGTTATTATGTATGTATGTGAATGTATGTGTATTTGGTGTATATGTGGTATATGTATGTGTATTTGGTACATGTAGGATGCTATTATGTATATATGTGAAAATATATGATCTTTGTATAAGTAGGATGTTATTATTGAAAAAAAAAACAAATAAAGTAGGATGTTATTATTGAGAATGCTAATTTTTGAAAAAAAAAACAATATGAATTCTAAAAAAACAAATCAAGTAGGATGCTATTTTTAGTAAAAAAACCAAAAAACAAAAAGACAATGTATGATGTAAAAACAATGAAAACATAAAATAAACCACTACAATAGAAAACAACAACATAATATAGTTATTTAAAATACAATGCCATAATTGGAAAAAAAATGTTATAAAATTTGGTGTAAGATGAGAAGTAAATAGTTATTTTCTAGGATGCAAGAAGTGAGTCTTTTTTTTCCTAATAAAATTTCACGTAACTCACGTAAAATTCTATACATGTTTACACCCTTGGTTTTGTACCGATCAATATCAAGTTTGGTAATTTTGTTTTTTCTTAAAAACGTTTTTTTTTCAATGTTTACCAATTTGATTTTGGTTTTAGGTCATTTTGTTTTTAATATAATAATAAATTATTTTATGAAGCAACTACTAAGCTATATTAACAAAAAGTTTATTTAATGAGTATATATAAAATAAACCAATTATTTATAACTTTATAAAATATATTCTGATTATCAAATTGTTTGATTTTTACTGTTTAACTATTTAGTGTTAATCATTGGAAATGATATATTATATTTATTGATACTTATATTTGCTAATGATTTATTATTGCCGGTAATAGCCATTTTTCCTTAACGTGTATGAGAAAACTAGACAAAGACAAAGTCTAAATTTATCTAAGCATGATTTTTTTTTTCTTTTTTTGATAAATTCTATAATACTTATGTAAGAAAAATTGTTTGATAATCTTAAAAACATAAAAAGAAATGACAATATATTCATTGGGCTAACTTAATTAAATGAATTTTAACTAACTTCAATGATTTTTAAGAATGAAATGATTAACAACAACCATTTAAGGTGTGTGTATTTATAATAAATTGGAATAGGTAAATTTGATTTCAAATATACCAAATTGTATAAGTAATAACTCTACTTTTATGGTATATATATATATATATATATATATATATATATATATATATATATATATATATATATATAAATGGTAAAAAAGAAACAAAATGTAATCGTACAATATTACAAATAAAGTAGGATGTTATGGGCCGTGGACATGGGGGTGATGGAGCTGAGGACCCACCTTTCCCATGTGGTAGAGGTGTTGGTCATCATGAGCAGGATCATACGTCTTATTATGAATTTTTATTTATTATTTTTATTCAGTTATTATAAATTAAATACCGTTTCTAATAATTTTTAATTATATTTGTAGTTGAAAGTCCGAGGAAAACTCAAAAGTATTAAGCTTGAAAGAGCGCTCTTACAGAATAAGGGAAAACTGGTTTACATGGATTATGATAGGGATATGACATATGATCTCGTAGGAGAGCCGAAATACATGTTTGTTCGAGAAGTTGGGAAATTAATGTGGCGGATGGTCCCTTTTGATAAATGGACTTGGAAAAAAGTTTCCCTTTCAATAAACTATTCAGTAAAACAACATTTAGGGGTAAATTATTTATATAAAAATATTTTATATGGTTATTTATGATTGGTTTTTACTTGGTTAACTTTTTTTTGTAGACAAAGTTTGATTTGGATCGGATGCCCCGAGATCCGGACGCTGCTATTTTGTTAGAGAGTTTTGAGGCAGCTTTGTTAAAAGGTTATCGAGAGCGTAAAGCTGATGGAAAAGAATATTTTTTGGAAGTCGGAGGGTATGAGGATATCCCGATAGCGTTTGCCACCCCTAGATGATACGGATGTTGATAATTGGAGGAAAACAATTGAGTATTTCTAAACGGACTAACACAAAGCTTCTTTAGAAAGGAACAAAAAAGTCTGTCAAATGCAAACGATCATTAATTGTGGGAGGTCGAGCTTGTATAAGAAGGTAACGTACGATATATGCAATTATTTATTTAAAATATAATCTAATTTTTAATGTTAAACAGAACCTTAAGAGAGAGGACAAGTTTCGCAAGACTCATACCGATAAGAATAATGTATTTGTTAGTGTCGAGGCGGAACAACAATACGTAGGTATTTAATTATAATTTTATCATATAATTAAGTGTTTATTTAGACTTAATTGTTAATCACTTTTAGGAAATACATAATCGGTTAGTAAAAGAAGTCTTAGAACAAACGCAAGGGCCAAAAGCTGAAAGAGAGTTAACACCCACTCAAAAAAGAGTTACTTTCGAGAAAGTATTAGGAGAATGACATGGCCATATCAGAGGCATCAGCCGGAAACCTTCTGCTATCCCGTCGATTTCATAGACATCGCAACCACCACCACAACCATCATAACCATCACAGGTAAAATAATATTATTTAATTTCAATAAATGCATGTTGATTTGGTAATTTTTCTTTGTGGTGATTATTTTCTAAAAGTTTTGGTAATTGGTTTTTTATCCCAAGTGCAACAAATAACAATGTACTTTGGTTTTTTGTCTTAGTTTAAAAATAGCTATGTACTTTGGCATCAAGAAATGCATGTTGATTTGGTAATTGTGCTTTTGTCCCATGTGCAAGATATAATAATGTATTTTTGGTATTGCTTGTATTTTAAGTACAAGAAATAGAAATGTACTTTAGTATTTCTTGTATTTAAGGTGCTTTAGCACAAATAGAGTAAATGAATTTCAAAGTTTCATGTACCTGTATAATGATCGATAAATGCATGGTGATTTGGTAATTGTGTTTGTAATTGTTTTTATATTTTAAGTGCAACAAAAAGAAATGTACTTTGGTGTTTTATCTCTAGTTTAAAAATAGCAATGTACATTGGCATCATAAAGTGAATATTGATTTGGTAATTTTAGTTTGTAGTGATTATTTGCTACAAGATTTGGTAATTGGGTTTTTGTCCCAAGTGAAAGAAATAACAATGTACTTTTGGTATATCTTGTATTTAAGTGCAAGAAATAGTAATGTACTTTGGTGGTTTTTGTTTATGTTTGATAACTAAAGATCGGTAAAACCCGTTATCCTTTCTCATTGATTGAACATTTATATATAATACAATTAAACAAATCTTATTTAACTTAGGAAAGGATTGTGTCTACAAATATATATATATATATATATATATATATATATATATATATATATATATATATATATCTTTAAATATTATTAAAAGAGAACCCTTAATTCACCAATGAAGCAATCAGGGCCCTTGATTGTATTTCAATCATATGTTTTCCACCATTAGATCAAATTGATGACATTATCTTTCCTAAATAGAATTCAAACGCAATTACATTTAATTATATAATCTTTAAATTCAACAATTATGTTATCAATCGAAACATATCATTCTATTTATATAGAAGATATCAATTTCTATAATTACTATTGTTTCTAATTTAACTCCCTTATTTATAGCTTTTAGCTTCAAAATTTAAATCCGTTTTTTCAAATAACTCTTTAAATAACCATATCATTAATTTGGTTATTAATCTATAAAATCTAATCTAATCCAATTAAATCTGCAACATATTTGAAAGTCAAATTAAAGTCACTATCATTCATAATTTATCTCACAGAATATCCCACATAAATGAATCGATTTGAGATAATGATTTGAATTTTAAAACTCATAAAATAAGCAAGTCAATTAATTTGTAAATTTAAATCAATATAATTGATTTTTTTTCTAGATTAATAGCCAGAAATCTCCAAGATGATATCTTAGGATCCCATTTTTTTAGAAGATAATGATTTGATTATTCAAAAACGCCTTATATATACAATTACATTGAAGTTGTTATTCTTACGATTTTGGATTGAGTCCTACAATTTACAGTGTTCTTCATTAACAATTTTCTTCTTAACTCTTTTTTTAGGTTCCTTCTTTACTTTGTTCTCCTTCTCATTCTCAAATTTCTTGCATTTACTCTCTCTTCTTATTACATGTTATTACTGTATTCCTGTTGAGAGGTCATGAAAAAAATTAAGCAATCTACTTTAAACATATTAGATTCATTCATATCTACATATTATTACAATAGAATGTTTAATTCACCAATGAAGCAGTCAGGACCTTTGATTGTATTTCAATCATATTTTTCCACCCTTAGATCAAATTGTCGATATTATCTTCCCCAAATAAAAATCAAACACAATTACATTTAATTATAGAATCTTTAAATTCAACAATTATGTTATCAATTGAAGCATATCATTCTATTTATATACGAGATATCATATTTTATAATTAACATTGTTTCTAATTCAACTCCCCTATTTATAGTTTTTGGCTTCAAACTTCAAACCCGTTTAATTTTTTTTTTTTGAAAAAACTCATTAAATAAGCATATCAATAATTCGGTTATTAACCTACGACATCTAATCTAATCCCATTAAATCAGCAAAATATTTTGAAGTCAAAATTAAAATCAATATTATTCATAATTTATTTCCCAGTATATCCCACGTAAAATGAATCAGTTTGAGATAACGGTTTGAATTTTCAAAACTCATTAAATATGCAAGTTAATTAATTTGAAATTTTGAATCAATATAACTGATATCTTTTTTTTCAGATAAATAGCCGAAAATCTCCAAGTTGATATCTTAGGATCCTAATTTTTTGGAAGATAATGATTTCCTTATTCAAAAATACTATATATATATATATATATATATATATATATATATATATATATATATATATATAATTACATTGATTTTTTTTATTCTTACGATTTTGGATTGAGTCGTACGATTTATAATGCTCTTCTTCAGTGGTATTCTTCTCCATTTCTTTTTTCCAGGTTCTTTCTTTACTTTGTCTCCTTTTTCTCTAATTTCATGCATTTACTATGTTCTTATTACCTGTTATTACTTTATACCTGTTGAGATGTCATAAAAATATTAATCAATCTACTAGAGGAAAGATATGTGCTAACATTTTGAATTTGTATTGCCCTCCAGAAACCAACTGTAGTCTCATAGACCATTCCCACATATCATAATAGGTCTTAGCATTTCCCCAAATTCAGCTACAAGAAGTCATGGATGCACTTCTTGAATCAATCCTCTAAACTGAAATTCATTTGTTAGTTAGTTGTAGTGATCAAAATGAAAGATTTGTGAAAGTTCGTTATTATTTATTAGTGTTAACCTTTGGCAAATTATGAAACTAATATTATATTTTTTTCATAACAAGGCTTTTTTTTGTAATAATTTCTTTGATCGGAAGATATGTATATATGATTAGGTGTAGCCTGAAAAATCATATTTTAATTCTTATAAGGAAAAAACACTTTAGAAATTGACCAATTACAATGTCTGAGTTTGATGTTTATGGCTATGGCAATGCACCTTAATTGTAATGTTTATTAAATTTCTTTACAGAATTTAACTTTGCTGGTACATATAACAACTTATTGTTGCTTTTGGTTTTATGTGACCAATATGAAAAGTGTCATATGAGCCTCCATGGGGTTTATATATCGAACAAAATCAATTCATAAAGCTATTACACAACATGTTTTAATCAATGAGTCGCATTGTGATAAAACAAATATCACGTGGATCATTTATGTTAAAAATTACTGTATTAAAACACCAAATTGCTCTAATATAAATATTAAATATTTTTATTTAATAAGTTTGGTTCAAAAACTCAAAATGAATCTAACTAACATTTTTTATTAAAATTTCACCTAAAACAAAACCATTTATTAATGTGATGTGTATTTAATTTATATTCTCCGCGTTTAACGCTAGTCATAATCTAGTGAATATATATATATATATATATATATATATATATATATATATGAATTAATATCTACGAATAACCTCCCTCAGTTGGAGCAGGAAGTGGTTGGATGCTCAAACTGGATCTAAAGTCAAGGAACAACTGACGAGGAAGACCCTTTGTAAAGATTTTCGTGTATTGGAACGTAGAAGGAACATGTAGGATGCGTATATGGCCAAGAGCGACCTTTTCCCGAACAAAATGAATATCCATTTCATTGTGTTTTGTTTGTTGATGTTGGACTGGACTACCCGACAAATAAACAGGAGAAACGTTGTCGCAATAAACTAAAGTCGCTCGCTTCAGTGGGGTGTAAAGTTCAAGCAAAAGATTTTTTAGCTAACACGTTTCAACAACATTAGCTACACCCCGGTATTCGGTTTCCGCACTAGATCGGGAAAGAGTATGTTGTCGTTTGGCGGACCATGAAATGAGGTTATCACATAGAAAAATACAATATCCTGATGTCAATTGGCGAGTGTCCGAACAGCCTCCCCAGTCAGCATCAATGTAGGCAACTAGTTGTGAGACCGAGAAGGATATAGATGAAGGCCAAGGTCGATAGTACCCTTTAGATACCTTAAAATTCGTTTGAGTGCATTAAAGTGTGAATCTATGGGGGAGTGCACAAACAAACATATTTGTTGGACAGCGTACGCAATGTCGGGGCGTGTGAACGTGACATACTGGAGAGCCCCAGCTAAGCTGCGATAGAGAGTAGGGTCAACTAGAGGAGAACCATCAGTTGCACTGAGCTTGGACTTAGTGTTAGCTGGAGTGGAAACTGGTTTACAAGTGGACATATTGGCTCGATGTAATAGTTCTTCCGTGTATTTTTGTTGATTGAGGAACATACTATTAGCTGTCCGTTTAACGGAAATACCCAAAAAATAAGATAGCGGGCCAAGATCAAACATCTCAAATTCGGTTTTAAGAGCATTGATGAGAGCGGTTTTGGGAGTGTCAAAAGAAGTAGTGAAGAGAGAAAGAGCATAGTTCTAGTAGGAAGTAAGGATAGATGCTTGGATAAGGTTTGTACGAATCATGTTATTGATAGTACAGATAACTCGCTCATCTTTTCCATTTTGAGGGGATGTATATGGGCAAGTAATCGAAATTCTATTCCATGTGAGATGCAAAATTGATGAAAGGAGTTGTTGTTGAATTCAAGCCCATTATCACACTGTAAGGTTTTAATTTGTTTTTGAAACTGAGTTTGAATGTTCTTGTGAAATTGTGAGAAGATGGAGAAAACTTGTGACTTTGTTTTGAGAGGGAATGTCCAAATAAAATGAGAGAAATCATCAAGTGGAACTAAATAATATTTATGTCCCATTTTAGAAGCAATTGGTAATGTCCACAGATCAGCATGAATAATATCGAATGGAGAATAAGTAATATAGTAAGATAAGGAAAACTGTAACCGACAGTGTTTGCCCAAAGAATAGGAATTACATGACTTATGATTCTTAAGTTTATCACAAAAAGGAAAAAGACGAGAACTAAGAAAATCAAAAACTGCAGATCCTAGGTGACTGAGATGGTTGTGCCATGTTGTAAGAGAGACCGCGTGAAGATCTACTGGTGAGGATGATGAACTTGGATTAGGTGGAAATGGGTACAGGTCCCCGGAACTATTGCATCTAGTAAGGTGTGCCTTCGTGTAGAGATCCTTCAAAGAAAAGCCATAAGGATCAAACTCAATGGAAACATTATTGTCACGGCTGAATTTTCTAACGGATATTAAATTTTTTGATAATATTAAGAACGTGATAGACATTGTTTAGAAAGTAGGAACGATTAACAGAGGAAAGAATAGATGAACCGTGACCTTGAATTGGAATATTATTGCCATTGCCTACTAAGATATAACAAGGTTTACTTAAACAAGATATGTTGGAGAGCATACCCGAGTCATTGGTGAGACGCGCAGTTGAACCTATGTCTTTGATCAGGTCCATAGGGGTCATAGGAGTACCCAACATGTTATTTGATTTAGTTGTGTAATGTGCCTATGGAAGAGTAGATGGTTGTCATTGCTGAGGTCAAGAAGGACCTGGACCAAGTAGTCCCTGTTGACTAAATTGAGGAGGTATTGTTGGGTAAGGGCATGGAGGCGAGGTTAGTTTACTAGCAAGATAGAGTGCTGCTTGTTACCATGGATTATGTTGAGTGTAATTTTGTTGGGTGTAGTGGGACCGACCACGACCTCTTACTCTATAGCCACGACCACGAACACGATAACCCCCCACCTCTATAGTCGCCATGATAGTTGCCCTGATCACCATGATCGCTTCTGAAATTGCGACTGGTGTTGTTGTTACCACTGGTTTGAGAGTGAACAGGAAGGTTTGGAGAGTCAAAAGTTTGGGTAGCAAGGGCTTGGGGAGCATGAGTATCTTATTTGTTCCCGAGTGTTTCTTCCAAGAGTAGTTGGGACTGAGCTTTATTAAAGGTGGGAAGCGGATCAGATTGTTGGATGATGGTGGCGATTGTGTCATAATCACCTTTGGTTACCAGAAACAAGTTGTAGAACCATATTTTGTTCAGATACAGGATTGCCAACATTAGTTAATTGATCAGCATGGTTTTTCAAACGAGCAAAATATTTGGTGACATTGGCAAAGGTATCTAGGCGTGTGCTGGTGAATTGCTCTTCAAGGTAGACTGCACGAGTAGCTTTGTTGTCTTGAAAGATTTCAGACAATCAATCCCATAGTTCTTCAACAGTAGCGCCAGGCTTCATGATGGTCTGAGCGAGTTCTGGTGAAACTGTGGCATAGATCCATTGTTTAACAAGGGCATCTAATTGTAGCCATGTGTCTTCATCGATGTCAGCAGGGCATGGGGATTTGGGTTTGTTGTGGTCAAGAACATTGTAGGCACAAGCTTGAATTCGAAATAGTTCTACCCATGATGCATAATGTGTGCTTGTTTGATCAAGAATGAGAGGGATATAGTTCTTGATGTTATTGACTCCAAAGGCAGGATGAAAGGGATTTTAGAAGAGGAGTTATTATATTTATCTGGCATGTCGTCAACGATAGAAGGCGGCGCCAAAGAGGGAGACAGAAAAGTTTAGGGTTAAGGCTCTGATACCATAAAGATTGATAAAACCCGTTAGCCTTTCTCATTGACTGAACGTGTATATATAATACAATTAAACAAATCCTATGTAAATTAGGAAAGGATTGTGTCTACAAATATATATATATCAAATAATATCTACAAATAATAATTTAACTTATAAGTTTACATATGTTGTTATTTATTATGTAGTTGGAAAATCTTCGGGAAACGCTCAACGACCTGGCAGTAGGGAAGAGCTTTATGCGTTTTTTCAATTGGGGAAAGATCAAAAAGGAAACGATGGGAGCGGTGATGATGGTTCGCCGGAAAATTAATTTGTATTTTGTATGTTATACTTATCGTGTCACTTTGCTACTTGTTAAAATTGTAAAACTCTGGTTGTTTATTTTGGTATTAAATTAATTATAACAGTATTTGTTATCTAATTAGATGTTATTATGTAATTTTTTTCTGCATTTAATGTTGTTATGTATTGGGTTTTTTATACCCAAAATCGTTGATTAAAAAAATTAAAAAAAATGAAAATTTTTATTACCGGCGACAGGAACAAAAGCATTAGCGGTGACAAGAAGTATTACCGGTGACAACTGTCTTCACTGACAACATTTTGATCAATAGCGATAGAGCAGTAGCGGTGACTTTTTTCCGGCAACATGTGTCGCCGGGACGACTTTTTTACTTTTTACCAGCGACTTTTGTAAAAGTAGGTGCTAATTGCCTTTTTTCTTGTAGTTGTACTATCTAAACCATCACCAATTGTTTGTAAAAATAAAGCAATGACATGATTTAGTTAAACACTGAATAACTTAGAATGGGATATATGCGAAAATTGGAGTAATTCCAAATTTTGAAGTGAAAACAGTGAAATTGGGGTTTGAAGGGTGGGACAAACCGCCATAGGTTTTTTTCAAAGGCAATGTAATTATTATTGAGTTGCCTGAAAGTGTATTAACATTACAACTTTCATTTTAAATAAAATCCAGCTGAAATGTAGTCGACATATGATGACAGATCGATGGAGCAAAATTCGGGTTTCAGGGTGATATGATTACTTGCTACGAAATTTAGTACTTCTTCTGTTATCATCATCTGGAACGAATATACATCAACGAGACATATAACTATATTAATTAACTTGTGTATATGATCAGCACTTGAAACGTGGAGAATAAAATGAGTGTCACTTTAAAGTGGGGAACACATAATGCATTAGCGTGTTAAGACTAATATGGAAAGTAAAGCCCATTCAGGACAATTCTAGTGGACTCTTTCCTAAAAACGTTGAGCAGTGCATAACCATAGAACCAAATGGGTTCAATAAACAACTCTACGAATTACGAAGGTAAATTAATGCATTCTATTCTTCACAGATGAACACTAATAAGTAATAAACACATACACTTACGCTAAAATTCTTTTGTAAACTTGACTTTTAATATATACATAATAAATTACGTTAAACACGATGATATTGCTAATTAATAATATCATGTGTTTATATTAATATAAATTGAACTCTTAATATGTAAAATTTCTTTCTACAAATAAACATTTATAATTTTCTAACATTTTGGTATAAACGAGGTATAAATTTGTTTTTTATGGAAAACAAAACATCAAATTAAGGTATTAATCAAACCATATAAACCGAATCAAAACTCCACAAACCTCCTACATCAAACCACCTCGCAAAACGGGGTTTAGAGGTTTTGTCATGTGTTCTGCGGTTTCAAAAAGTTATAAACTGTTGTATATATGGTTTTTCTTAGAACTACAATATTTTAGAAAAAGATAAAACTAGCTCGAAGCTAGAAAGAGAAATTACTTAGCACAAAACTTAAAGAAAGTGTCTAGAGAAGGATTTTTCACCCAACTAACCCACTTAACACAAAACTTAGAATTTCTAACATTTATTCACAAAAAAGACTGAGATTGAATGAAATCCCATAAAAACGCCTTAACAGGTTTAGAATAACTAAGCACCTATATCCGGTTTATAGTTTTGACTCTAATTGTATGGCACTGCACTGCAAACACCCCTGTTGATCAGTATTTGAGGGTAGTGGATCATCTTTTTCCCATTAAGAAAAGGTAATAGTGCATAACACAATACTCACATTATTACTATCTTACGTCAACACCACTACAATGGGAATACTAAATTGTCAACCAGGTAGAGATCGACTTCGTAGAAACAGGAAAATGTTATCTAGAAAGGTCAATCAACAGCACAGGAGTCATGATTCACAATTCCAATATCCAATTTTGGAAGGCGTATAATAATGTAAGTTAACCAATGAAATGTGGTAACTAATTTTCTTATTATCATAATGAACAAGTGGAAATCAGTTGTAATTCCATGTAGCGTTATTGGATGCCAGCTATAGATTATATTGAAAGGCCAAGATGTAGCTAACATAGTGAAGGTTTTATGGGGGGAAGGGTTAGGAGTTCGTTTCATCAAGGTAGAAAAACCGTTTGAAAATGGACAAGTCAAAACCGGCAAAAAAAATCGGTTTGGTTGAACAGTTGAACCATAAAAACGTGGGATTTGTAAATAAACCAAAGCCAAAATGAGGCAACATATTGTTAAGTTGATAAATATCAGGTTCATGGGCCTCAAATGAGCCCACGAGTTCACGCTTGCTTCCTTTTGTCTTCTTTATCCTTCCATTCTTGCTTCAACCGGCCCGATGTTGGACAAGTGACAAATCTCCACGTTTTTTTCCCTCTTTTTCTTAATTGTTATCTATTTAAATAAAATGAATATTTTAGGTTTCTATTTACCCTATATATTTGTTCTATATTTATAAGAACAAATTACTGAAATCGTTTCTGTGGTTTATCAAAATTTCGTGTTTGGTCGATATAGTTTATTTTGCACTCGGACCGTCCTTATGTTTTGATTTTATTACGTATTTCGTCCCTATCAAATATAAAAAGACTATACTGTCATTTTTTATTTTCTATTACTTTTTCATTTATTTATCATTTATAAAAGGGATATATACAGTAAAGTCCCAATATTTTCATCGATTTGACAAGAAAGTCCTAAACTTTATTTTTTTGACAGTAAAGTCCAAATTAAAGGCAGTTTTTGACACTTTTACCCTTTTTCCCCGGTTAGCCGGTAATTAGGACTTTTTTGTCAGCAAAATAAAGTTTAGGACTTTCTTGTCAAATCGTCAATTAGGACTTTACTGTCAAAAAAATAAACTTTAGGACTTTTTTGTCAAATCGTTCAAAATATTGGGACTTTAGTGAATATATAATTTTTTTTGTTAGAAATTTAATGGTATGATACTCTTTAAGCATAAGAGTTATTGAAACATTCTCTAATCAGCTAGATCCTATTGAAATCCTTTTCGTTTGTTTCTTGTTAAATCGTTTTTTTAATCTCAACAAACCGACATTGAAAAAAATTGAGATAATCAAGAAAGAAAGAAAGAACCAGGGTTGTGTTGGCTTTTTGCAGTCTCAAAAATGGAGAAATAAGAAACCGAAAAAAACGAAATTGTCCTTCTTTCGCTTCTCCACATTCACACCCTTTTGACTAGGCATGTGTTGTTTGTGTTTGTATAAAGCTAGGGCAATTTCGTTTTTTTAGGTTTCTAATTTCTCCATTTTTGAGACAACAAAAAGCCAACACAACCCTGGTTCTTTCTTTCTTTCTTGATAATCTCAATTTTTTTCAATGTCGGTTCGTTGAGATTAAAAAAACGATTTAACAAGAAGCAAACGTAAAGGATTTCAATAGGATCTAGCTGATTAGAGAAGGTTTCAATAACTCTTATGCTTAAAAAGTATCATACCATTAAATTTCTAACAAAAAAAATTATATATTCACTAAATTCCCAATATTTTGAACGATTTGACAAAAAAGTCCTAAAGTTTATTTTTTTGACAGTAAAGTCCTAATTGACGATTTGACAAGAAAGTCCTAAACTTTATTTTGTTGACAAAAAAGTCCTAATTACCGGCTAACCGGGGAAAAAGGGTAAAAGTGTCAAAAACTTCCGGTAATTTGGACTTTACTGTCAAAAAAATAAAGTTTAGGACTTTCTTGTCAAATCGATGAAAATATTAGGACTTTACTGTATATATCCCTTTATAAAAATTGAAAAGTAAAATGGATACCCCTTACACATACCCTTTAATCAATCAATCGACCTCACCACCTCTTAACTCTCCGTCTCCGTCTTCCTCTTTATCTCTCTTCTCTAAAGCCATATGCAGAACCTTAACTGTCGGCAACATCTAACCATTTGAATCAATTTAGGTTTCAACCGGAGATTGATGTCGATAACCTCTTCACCATCGATGTTTGTATTTCCATTTGTAGCGGTTTAAGGATCCATCAGAGACCGGCGCCAAAAACATATGCACCACCGGAGACCTAGATTCGTCGGTGACCTCACCCATCTACGTTGCCCCCACCGAAGCAAACAATCTGCCATCAGACCCGATTGTTGACTCTAATTTAGTGTTTGTGTTTTTTTATGAGATTTGAGCAAACAATTCGTTGTTCAGATCCACCGTGCTAATTCCCTCCCCCCCACCCACTCAACCCTCTTTGCCGTCATGGGACTCTTCTCTCTCACCCACTTGGGCTCTTTTCTATACCTCTCTGTGTGTGTGTGTGTGTCTATATATATATATATATATATATATATATATATATATATATATATATATATATATATATATATAGAGAGAGAGAGAGAGAGAGAAAGAGAGAGAGAGAGAGAGAGAGAGAGAGAGAGTTAGGCTCAAATGTTTTCACTATCTATTGTGTGCATGTATGATTGATTCTGGACCAATCATTTTAGTTATTTTAAGAAAGTAATTAATTTATATTAAATGCTGAAGATGTAATTAATATCCATTATATCTTCAACATGTAATATGCATTAATTACTTTCTTAAAATAACTAAAATGATTGGTCCAGAATCAATCATACATGCACACAATAGATAGTGAAAACAAAATAACCTAACCCTATATATATATATATATATATATATATATATATACGTTCAAATGTTTTTCACATCTATTGTGTGCTAGAATGCACCAATAGGTATTTAGTATTAATTATATGTATATTAAATGCTATCCATACTTATAACTTATTTTTATAGAAACTAATTAAATTCGTCAGTAATGTCAACAATAATATTCTTTCAGAATAAATTCATATCTAGAAGAATGAGAGTGTATTGCAGCAGAATGGGAGTGTATTCTAGTAGAATACACTCTTGTTCTTCATATTCCATACAACTTTATTGTATTTTAAGTGATTGAGTCTTGAAACAAAGTACGAACTCATATATAAAAACCTAGATGCAATTTCATTCTGAAAGAATGTTATTGCTGGCATTAACGACGGATTTAATTAGTTTCCATAAAAAAAGAATTATAATTATGGATATCATTTAATATACATATAATTATGGAAATCATTTAATATCTATAATTATTTAATTAAATAATTATTTAATTTTACTAAATTTCTATTGGTGCATTCTAGCACACAATAAATGTAAAAAAACAAAATAACCTAGCCATATATATATATATATATATATATATATATATATATATATAGTTAGGTTCATTTACTATATTCTGTGAAACATTGGGATGCAATCCTAACGTAGCAAGTGTAACTTAATTTACATAAATTGCTAGCGAAAACCTGAAAGTCGCGGGTAGAGTATTGACCCGAAAGCTTCTTTTCATCAGACTCCTAGCTATCTCAAAGCCTCTCTAAAGCAGAAATCTCCAGAATTCTGAAAAGCCTCAGAAAGACCGGAAGTAGAGAGAGATACAGAGTTTAAGGATTTTTTGGTGGGAAGAAATGAGGAGCATTCGACTTTCTCCAATCGAAGTGCTGCCCGAATTTGGTATCGTCTTCATTAAAACGTCACTTCTACCATGTGAGTTCATACCCCTATATTTTCACGTCTTTTCTATGTTTTAAGGGGGAGGGGGAATACAAGTGAAACATAAGAAAAACTTATGTTAAAATACAAATCGTTACCTATAAGCTCTACCTACATCGTATGTATAAATGTTAAATACGTAAAATAACGTTACTACTAACGTTATAGACTACTTTACATGCAAAGTTAGTAATACACCAAGGTTTATCATTCAAATTAAACACACTTTTCAAAAAACTATAATAGGTACAATTTACGAGATATTCATGATAGTTTTACATATTATAAACAAAAGAGGCAATACTTATATTCACAAGAAAAATGGATTTTTCATACGTAAACCCGTTGATACTAAATTTTGTGAGATATCTGACTTCATCGAACCTTTCAGTTCGCAGATTAAGTCATGTTTTATAAGCCATAATCTCTTATAGGGAAAGCGTGATACTTGTGTATAGAACTATACGGGATTGACAATCCCGCACCTAAACTGTTAGCTACAATTAGAATGGTAGGTCTGGGGTGACAAACGTCATATCATTCCAACGCCTGAAGAACGTTGTTACAGGCAGCCTGGGTCAATAGCACGGTTATAAAAACTCACATGGAGTATTAATACATCTTGGTTTACAGGGCTGTTAAACGCCTTAGTGATTATATATATATATATATATATATATATATATATATATATATATATATATATATATATATATATATGCATATACTTATACTATTTTAGGTATGAAAAATACTTATGCGTTCCAGTTTTTGGAACTTTTAAAACCACCACTCAATTACGGAAAATATTGGCTTTTCTAGAAACAAACTCGAATTTCTTTATACTAAAAGGCATACTATTCCTATACAAAAACGCTTATGAACTCACCAAGTTAATTGTTGACACTTTTTCAAAACTACTTGTATTTCTCAGGGATTCAGTAATACAGGTAAAACCAGCTTTTGGGGAATGGACGCTAAGGCGTCAGTTTCAAAACTTATTAAATCATCATATTGTAATTTATTTTGAAGCATGTATTACATTCAACTATGTGACTTTTAAATTATATTTATGATGGTTGTGTTTACACTCTTTACAAATACTCAATTGTTATGATACTACATGAAGTCATCCGCCCTCAAACTATTCCACCGTTCTGGTTTGGGGGTGTGACAGATTGGTATCAGAGCATTGTTTATACTGAACTAAGTATATCGAACCGCATAAGATATACAAACTATAAATGCAAAGGGACTAAAATTGTCTGACATAACGTTTTTCACAAACTATACCTTTAATAAATTAAAATGTTAGTTTTATAAAAGTATAAGTACATGCATGCAACGGTCTAGTATCCTAGTCGAAACTATAAAAAAGTATTAAGACAAGTTGGACACTATGATTTGGCCTCGGAATATATAATCAGATCTAGGATGAATATAGCCTGATCAACTATATTTGTCCGAGATATGACCAACGTATGTCGGAGAATAGTCATAGTGAGAAACAAGTCGAAAACTTACCAAAGAAAACACTAGAATCAAACTTACAAATTTAAAATACTATAGGAGTATTTTTGTGTTGCTATAATTACTTATTTAAGAACAAAAAAAGGTCTTTATTAGTATGTAAATAGTTGTTGAGTGGATACGCTAAGGTTATATGTGACTAGGGTGTCATAGACTCAGAATCTGTAATCTTTGCATTACTTCCTGCTCCTTGTTTGGTTATGGACTTAGAGTTAGGGTCACTTATTCGAAAGTCTATTCTATCTTGGTTACATATGGTTGGTATGCACTACGCAAGTATTGAAGTAACTAGTAAGGATCATCCTATAATTATCTAAGTAGTATGTCTATTAGATGTTTCTTACATCCCTTTCCTCGCTTAGATTTCATGGCTCGATCCCATCTCCCCGGCAACCCGTACTTTCCCAACAAAGGTAATGGTGGATGGATCGATGCGGAGCCAGAAGAAAATCATGCAATTCCATTGGATGAAGATTTCGTAGAAAATTTCCCAAAAGATTCTGACTCTGGGCCAGAAGTCAATAATCTACCCCTGGTGGCTCCTATTCCAAATCCTAACCCTCGATTAGGATTTCAAGGCCCCATACCCCTGTGGGCAGCAAACTAGAACGGATGGAGTCATAAGCAGGGTCAACCCTTACCCTACAACGGAGACCGAAGTTTCTACAATCTGAGCAAGGGAGGCTCAACAGACAGAATCTTTCATGTTCTGGTTCGCATGGTTTCTCGTAATGAGGAACAGGGAAGGGTAGCCATCAACCGGGTCATGGAGGTTGATGCCGATGCGGGATTCAATACAGTTCGCATTCCCCATCTAGAGACTGTTCATGGAAGAACCCTGAACCAGAATGTGACCCTGTAGAGAGAACTAACTATAACCGAAGCTGAACTCAGGGAACTTCGAAGTCGTCAGGCAACGTTTGAAAGAAGCATGTTGGACATAGAGAGTCATCTAGCAGAATCAAGGACTCATTCAAGCGTTTCTCGTCGCAAGTAGAGTCTACTCTACTCTCTCTTTTAGATATAAGTTAGGTCTATGTATAGACTCTAGTATTAATTTCATGCTTAATTTAAGACCTTGAACTTTCAGTCGATTAGGTCTTTGTACTGTCAAAATTTTCTAAATTTTGGTGTGATGTATGACCTACTCCAAGGTCAATTTTCCCGAACTTATCACATCTTTGCTACCAATGACATCGGAAAATGTCTAATCTCCTAGGGAAATCTTTGTCCAAATACTTTCATCCTTCTATTGTTATAACTCTACCAAAATCATACTCTCATTTAATGGTTAAACTATTGTGATTGAGTTCATGGATCACTTTCATTATTCTCACTCTTGAATTCTTATCATTATCTCCATCTTTGCAAACTTAGTTGATAGATGATGCCTCTGAAATTAACACCGTCAGTATTCGCAACCAAGAGGAAACTATAGAAACCACAACATGGTGTTACCTTGTTAAAGATACCGAGGAAAAGTTCGTGTGAACTTCCGGGATTCAAACTCTCCGATTTGAAGTAATGGGGATCATTGTTAGAATCGGAAGTAAGACGACATAGAAATTCCATGTACCTAGAGAGGAGAAGGACACCATGTAGATACCAAGGGAGAATGAACCATTACCGCTCGGATTAAATCATAGAACCAAGGAAAAACCACGCGTGTTCCATGCGAAGTGCTTGAATACCCCTTCGTCATAGTAATGACTGCTAATGCCACCAAGTGATTTAGTGATTTCATTTCTCGTGTTAGATTTTAAGCTTATCATCTTTCCATTATGGCTAATAGCAATATATCAGATCACGGAATTCTAGTCGAGAGTGAATAATTCTCAAACTCATAAGTCTACCTTGTGTAGACTCCATCATGTATCACTTTCAAATCTTTTTGAAAGTGGAAAGAATTATACCTCCAACCAAAGATGATTTAGTTGGATAACACTCGTCTCGTAACCATTTTAGAAACTTACTTCTACTCTTTACCAGGACTGCATCATAGGGATGTAGGTCGAATCATCGAGAATAGTATAACCAAACGAAAAACTTACATTCGCATGAATGATTAGAATACATCTAGAGCCAACCGTAATCTCTCACAAACTCATTTTCTTATCATATAACAGAATCATGCCTCCGAAGAAACGTAACCAAACCGCTGGCAAAGCACCAACTCTTCAGATAGATTCGGCTACTTTTCAAGATGCGGTCACAGCTGCCGTAGCAGCTGTCATGACCCACCTAGATGCTAACAGCACAAATGATAGTGGAAATGTTATCGACAACCCCAATCACGGTGATAACCAAGTACAACAACGAGTGCCTGTTTGTAAAGACACTCCAGACCTCAAACCTAATATCCTGAAACGAAAGTTCGAGAACGAGAAAGGGAGCAATCTAACTCAAGGACCTTCAGAAGAACATCAAGTTCGGCCAGTCAATGTCCCCATCAGCCATTCTATCCCAACACCGACCACACCATACCTAAGAAACCTCCCACACTACAGCAAGTGTACTACCATCATTATGGAGTCTGCCGAGTGTTGCATTGCAATAGATGCAACAGGAAGGGGCACACGACCCATTTCTATAGGAACCCGATCAAGCTCATCACTTCAATCACCAATGTGGGCGCCAGTCTAATATGCCACCTTTGTGGTGAAATAGGAAACTTCAAGAGGGACTGCCCAACGGAGAGGAATGACAGGGAACATGGGGAGTGTAACAACGGAACATGAAAAAGCATCAAGGAACTCTATTAGGAAATTTTGGTACGTATCTAAACCTCAATAATTAGACCCCTGCGATTTTATAGAATTTTACACGTTACGTCATAATTATACCTTCTTGCACACACCAGACGATAATAGAAAAACCTAGTGGGGATTACTTCACGAAAGTTCATTATTTCAAATTATCATAACCCTCGTTTAATTTGTACTTGTAAACTATCATACAATATGGTTCGTAGTATTAGTACCAAGGTTAGTTCTTCGTCCTAGTAATCATTTCTTCTTCCAGACCAACATGATATTAAAATCATCAAGAAGATACGACATCATCATCCGACACGATTTGACTTGGTTCTTACCATGCAAAGTTTATGTGCTAGATGAAAGGAATTCTTCCGTTAAACAACCGTTAGATGAAAATTTTCCATCGACCCATAATGCAAAACCCTTCAGAAGTACCCATGTGAGGGGTACCACGCCCTTCTAACCTACCCAATAGATTTTAGACTTAAAGCAAAGAACACCAAATAATACCCCAGAAGTACGCGACCTTCCCGACATCTTTCTAGAAGAATGATCAGGATTACCACCACAGTGTTAAGTCGAGTTTCGAATTGACTTAATTTCAGGAACTACCCCTGTAGCTAAATCGCCATACCGTCCAGCTCCAACAGAGATGCAGGAACGCTATGGTAAACTTAACAAACCTCTCCGTAAAAGAAGTTATTAGACCACGCTTCTCCCCATAAGGAGCACCGGTCTTGTTCGTCAAGAAGAAAGACGGATCGTTTCGTATGTTCATCGACTATCAAGAACTGAACAAGCTTACCATTAAGAATCGTTACCCACTACCTTGCATAGATGACTAATTTTATTAACCAGCCGACAAAACCTTGATCCTACATATAGACTCCGCTACGTTCCAAGCCGCTGTAACGGCTGCAGTGGCAGCTGTCATGGTGCAACTCAACCCTAACCACACAAAAGAAAATGAAAACGGAGTCAACACTTCGAACCGTAATGACAATCAAGGAAACAACAAAAACCTCCAACGAAGTAGTCACGTAAAGAGCACCAAATTTTCTATAACTTTGCTCAAGTACTGCCAACAGAGTTTCTGGGAATACTACTCGCATAGAAAGTCAAGTTCACCAACAAAGACCCCAAAAAAATTTATGTGATTTATCTAATACTATCAAATGTATACAGAAGAGTAGTACGTAATTAAGATTCTACAGGCTTAGAATTGATGATTCCACTTTGACTCCTTTTCCTTGTCTAGATGTGGGCTTAGAGATGAATCATTTATTCGACTGTCTTTTCAATCTTAACTATATACGACTCGTATACATGAAACTGTATTAGATGAATCAGGCATAATCCATGCAATGGTTTTCTTAACTAATTTACCCAAGTCAACGGGTGGTTATGATACCAATTGGGGTGATTGTCGATAGATTGACCAAATCCACACACTTTCTACCAATAAAAGAAACCGACAAGATGGAGAAGCTAACAAGAACTTACCTCAAAGAGATTTTTGGACTGCACGGTGTGTCAATATCTATTTTCTCAGTCCGAGATAGCAGATTCACCCCTCGTTTCTGGCAGTCTTTACAAAAATGTCTGGGAACTAGGTAGGACATAAGTACAGCTTACCATCCACCAACGGACGGTGATCGATTTTGGTAAAGCATGGGATATCTATTTACCACTTGTTGATTTCTCGTACAGCAATAACTATCACACTAGCATCACGGTTGCTCCATTCGAAGCCCTCTATGGCCGCAAGTGTAGATCACCTCTGTGTTGGGTTGTAGTGGGTGACACACAACTAGCTAGGGGAAAAATACCTGACAGCACTATCACAGGCCCAGAAATCATAAGAGAAACGACTGAGAAAATTGTCCAAATCCGAGAACGACTAAAAGCTTCAAGAGACAGACAAAAGATTTATGCGGAAAAAAGACGGAAGCCCTTGGAATTTCAGGTTGGGGACCGGGTTCTATTGAAGGTCTCACCCTGGAAGGGGTTAATATGTTTTGGAAAACGTGGGAAACTAAATCCAAGGTATATCGGACCATTCGAGATCCTCGCCAGGATCGGCCCGGTAGCATACAAGCTTCGATTACTGCAGGAACCCAATAACGTACATCCTACCTTTCATTTGTCAAACTTAAAGAAGTGTTTGTCCGATGAGAACCTCGTCGTCCCTCTGGACGAAATCAAAATCAATTAGAGTTTCCACTTTATAGAAGAACCAGTACAAATCATGGATAGGGAAATTAAAAGAACAAAATAAAGTCGCATACCCATTGTGAAGGTTCGCTGGAATGGAAAGCGAGAACCTGAAATACACCTGGGCGCGCGAAGATCAGATGAAACAAAAATACCCGCATCTTTTCCCTAGTCCATAAATACTTATCTTAGAATAAATTTCGGGATGAAATTCTCTCTAACCCGATATTTCAAGTCAACATAATGACCTAAAAGTCAAGGATTTGTAATCTACTTTTGATATAATAAATTAGCGTCAAAAATAAAATGTTCAAAGGTCTCAACTGGGTTGCATAAAGTAATAGATATTGTAACAAGGTTTTCAGAAATGTAAAGAACACAAAAATTTGGGTTATAACGAATAAGTTATGACCAATCGAAAATCCGCAACAAAACCGATAAAATATTGTTAAGCTTAAAATGCAAAATCTCTATAAAATATTTTTTAGCCTTAGGTACCTAAATGAATGTCGTAGATATCATCAAACTGTGAACGTACATAAAAAGAACGTCCAAATCTGACTTCGTATGAGGAAGTTATGATTTTTCTAAAAATCAGAGTAGCGGTAGACAACTAAAAACTCGAAATAGAGATCGAACGATATTTAGCCAACACAACCTAAAACGATAATTGAAGATCTCGATAATAGTTGTAGAACGGTAAAAAGACAGACGAAAAAGACATCGGATGAAGAAGTTATGAATTATTAACAGTATTTTCCTGTCCCGGAATATTAAAAATATATAATTAAAAATAAAGTCAAAATTTGTCGACGAAGTCTAAACGAGAGTTGTTGAGTATTTTCTCACCTACGTGTGGATATAAAGAACGTCGAAATCGGAGTTCGTACGCGAAAGTTACGTATTTTACAAGATAGGGGCAAAAAATCTAAGGTTGGTCCAAGAGGTAACGCCCTACGTTTTTCGACTAGAGCCATCCCATCGTCCATTAGGTTCAAAATACGTAAGCAATGACATCACAGGGGAACGCCCTGCATTCCCTAAAGGAACGCCCAGTGTTTCGTAGTGCTTCCCAAAACTATAAAAGGGAGGCTAGGGTTCCGGGTTTAGTTGCTTTTCTCTCAAATCTTTCACCATCAAACACCTCTTTAGCCCCTCTAAGCTACCTCGAAGCCCCGGTATCACCGGTAGCATACGACGCAAGTCCTGACGCCCCCAAGATTTCCGAAAAATCGACTTTCTCCAGTCGAAGTGCTGCCTGAATTTGGTCTCGTCTTCATTAAAATGCCACTTCTACCAGGTGAGTTCATACCCTTATATTTTCATGTCTTTTCTATGTTTTAAGGGGGGGGGGGGGATACAAGTGAAACGCAAGAAAAACTTTTGTTAAAATACAAATCGTTACATATAAGTTCTAATGTTTTACCTACATCTTATGTATAAATATTAAATACGTAAAATAACGTTACTACTAACGTTATAGACTACTTTACATGCAAAGTTGGTAATACACCAAGGTTTATCATTCAAATGAAACACACTTTTCGAAAAACTATAATAGGTATACTTTACGAGATATTCATGATAGTTTCACATATTATAAACAAAAGAGGAAACACTTATATTCACAAGAAAAATGGACTTTTCATACATAAACTTGTTGATACTAAATTTTGTGAGATATCTAACTTCATCGAAACTTTCAGTTCGCAGATTAAGTCCTGTTTTATAAGCCATAATCTCTTGTAGGGAGAGTGTGATACTTGTGTATAGATCTATACGGGATTGAAAACCCCGCACCGAAACTGTTAGCTATAGTTAGACCGGCAGGTGTGGGGTGACAAACGTCATATCATTCCAACGCCTGAAGAACGTTGTTACAGGCAGTCTGGGTCAATACCACGGTTATAAAAACTCACATGCAGTATTAATACATTTTGGTTTACGGGGGCTGTTAAACGCCTTAGTTATTATATATATATATATATATATATATATATATATATATATATATATATATATATATATATATATATATATATATATATATAGGGCTAGGTTATAATAGGGATGAACAACTATTGTGTGGACGTGTGGATAATGCTATTTTATGAAAATTACTAAGAGAATATGTTGTTTAGTAATGTGAATACGTTCAATCTCATAGAACGATTGTTATTTTAATGGATTATCACCAATTCTAATTCATTTTTGTTCTCATTCATCGTTTTTTTATTTATTTTAATTCTTACAGAATACGCCTCAATAAACATCCTGATAACATTCTGTCAAAATGAGAATAATTAAAAAAAAGTGTATAATAAACTTATAGACGATTTAATTAGTGAAAATGCTTAATAATTAAAATAATTATATAAGATTAAACATATTCATATTATCAAACAACATATTTAATTTCTTTGTAATTCTCACAGAATAGCATTATCCACACATCCACACAATAGATGTCAATCTACATGTGAACCTAGCTCTCTCTCTCTCTCTCTATATATATATATATATATATATATATATATATATATATATATATATACTAGCCGTTTACCCTCGCAAAGCGGCGAGCGACAAATAGTTTGTTTCGACAATTAATTTCTTTTCGATGGAGAATGATTATTTTCAATTCAATCATTAGTTTGTTTTAGGAAACATGTCATATTAAAAAATAAAGAAAATTCATGAAATGACCAAATTATAGGGTGTTGAGTATTTAGTTGGATGAAAAAAGATCTGGTCAAAACCTTGGAAGAAAAGATTTATAGGAGTTTGTGTAAATTTTAATATTATTTTATTAGTGATTAGTTGCACAATTAGCTTAATGATTTGGACGTCTTAAAAAATATTATTATTTTATATAATCTATTTTTAGAAATAGTGGGATTTGTTTTATAAGATAGTAAAGATATATATATATATATATATATATATATATATACACACACACACACTTATACTATTTTAGGTATGGAAAATACTTATGCATTCCGGTTTTTGAAACTTTTAAAACCACCACTCAATTACGGAAAATATTGGATTTTCTAGAAACAAACTCGAATTTCTTTATACTAAAAGGCATACTATTCCTATAGAAAAACATTTATGAACTCACCAACTTAATTGTTGACACTTTTTCAAAACTACTTGTATTTCTCAGGGATTCAGTAATATAGGTAAACACCAGCTTTTGGGGAAGAGACGCTAAGGCGTCAGTTTCAAAACTCATTAAATCATCATATTGTAATTTATTTTGAAACATGTATTACATTCAACAATGTAACTTTTAAATTATATATATGATGGTTGTGTTTACTTCCTTTATAAATACTCAACTGTTATGATACTACATGAGGTCATCCGCCCTCGAACGATTCCGCCGTTCTGGTTTGGGGGTGTGACACACTTCGCGGCCTTACCTGAGGTGTATGCCACCCTATCTTGGGGGGGACAACTTTTAATCTTCTAAAAATTGTATCTCTCTCATACATGCTTGGTTTTCAGTAGTCTTGGTATGCATGTGTGGCTATCGACAAATGATACAACTTTCATTTTGACTTCATTCGCTAATTCTCATCCTACCTTAAATTTAACAGTCTATGAAGTTTACGCTCCAAAGACCATGTAAAATTCACAACTTCTTCATACGAACTCTAGTCTTGATTGTCTTTGTATTGCTGGATTGGTATTTAGGATATTTTAAAGTCTCGTTTGTATTGTTTTGGCTAACACTCAACTAGTTTTACTTTCGAATTCCGTGTTGCACACTACTACACTGAAACTTCAAAAAAAATCATAACTTCCTCATACGAAGTCAGATTTAGGCATTCTTTATATTGCACTTTCGTTTTTATGATTTGTACAACTTTCGTTTAGATTACTTAGGCTAATAAGCAACCTATCTTCGATTTGTATTTTACAACGTACTTTGTCATATAGGGCTGAATACGAAACTTCGAATAATCATAACTTTTTAATACATAATCAGATTTTAGTGGTCTTTATACTTACAAAATCCTCATCACGTCTTCTACAACTTTCATCAAGCCTATTTATCCTAAGTAGTCTTTATATTTTTAGACGTATATGTGATGTAATTCGTTAATTTTATAATAATAATGGTTTATTCAAATATTATAAACCCATAATATTTGCCCATAAAACATGTACGCAATATAAATATAATTTATATAATTTATAAATCCTTAAAACGTCTAGTCCAGATTCACAGACGTTATAGTTATGATAATTTTAAGAGGATTGTAGTGTTGACGGTGGTTGCGCCGGTGACGGTTGTCACCTACAGTAGACTAGAAGGAAAATGATGGTCTTTGGAATATTGAACTCCAACATCAAGATGTCAAGAAAAACAACGTTCGTAATATGGAAAAAGATGTGGAGAACTGGTCTAAACGAGTTAGGCATTAGAAGCGACACCTTTTAGCGGTGACACAACTCATTATTTGCAACAAGTTAGACGACGACCACTAAAAGGTTTGGAGGAAAATGTAACACCCGGATTCCCAGGTATGACATCTTGTTCCTTTATTTTTGGGTTTTGTGGGGGAACTCGGCGAGTTGGCGTCTAGACTCGCCGAGTATTGTCGCAGATTTGTACGCGAGTTCACAGCTGGACTCGGCGAGTTCATGAGTGGGCTCGGCAAGTCCACACTGTTTAATGAAACCCTAATTTCCAGGGTTTGAGACCTATTTAAAGGCCCTTATGGCCGTCCATTGCGTCTACCACACCCCAGAGAGAGTCCTAGATCGCTTGTGAGGAGAACAGAGGTCATTGTTGATCTTTTGTTGCTGAAATTCGAAGGAGAAGGTGTGCAAGGCAAAAGAAGGCTGAAGGAAGTGCAAATCTAGTGTCTTCAGGGATCCAAGGCTTCATATTAAGGTATTCCTTCGGACCTTCTCTAGTTTTGGGTATTCATTGATAGTGTTAGGGTTTTAAACCCTTTAGAAGAAGAATATGAAGAGCATTTAGTCCCCTCTCGAGTTTGTGCTTTGGATCTGGATTCAAAGAGGTCCAGAGACTTTAACCCATGGAGCTTTATGAGTCATTTTGGGGTTATTGGACATTGGTTGCCATTTTTGGGACTAAATCACCATTTGATGCCATTATGTTAATATATAAGCATCAAGTTTTGAGCTTTACATGACTTTCATGCTTGGGAAGGCCAGATCTGTGGATTAGGGGCACAGATCTGATCCCAGGAGGTCAATAGAGTTGGTGCATGGCTTTAAATCGCCGAGTTGTTCTTGAGACTCGGCGAGTAGGGTGAGGATTTCACGCGAATAGCTCTGTGAGTAGACTTGCCGAGTTGGGGGATAACTCAGTGAGTCAGAAGAGGATTAGAGGACTGAGGTTCGAGGCGGTACTTGCCGAGTTGTTCTTGAGACTCGGCGAGTTGAGTCGGGGTGGCCCCGCGATTAATGCCAGGTGGAACTCGTCGAGTCCAGGGTAGTTCTCGACGTGCCAAGAGAGGGTCTAAGAGAGTCAGTGGACACGTGTAGACTCGCCGAGTCGCCCTTGTGCACTCGCCGAGTCGGTTCAAGTTGACCGTTGACCTTGTTGACTTTAGGATTGAGTACATTTGTATTTATGAGAGTATTACTTTGTGTGATTAGGCGGAGGCTAGATCATACTTCTTCCGAGTCAGATATTTCCGAGACATCGAGGTGAGTCTTCTCACTATACGTTACCTAGAGTGGTACTATGTGATGACCAGAGGGTCTTATGTGTTATGTATAAGATTATGTGCTATGTGATATTTGTATGTTGTATGATGATGTAGACCGGACCGGAGGGTCCAACAAGCTATGACCGGACCTAAGGGTCCAACGAGCTATGGGACTGGAGGGTCCCGCTGAGACACATTGACCAAAGCGTCGTATTATAGCCTCGAGTGGTGTAAGTGTTGTATGTGGTATTTTTGGGAACTCACTAAGCATTTATGCTTACAGTTGTTGTGTTATGTGTTTCAGGTACTAGTGATGAGCGCGGGAAGGCGCCGATGTGATTCGTACACACACGCATTGGAGTTTTTGTAAAGATTATGGGGAAAACTTTTGTGATAATAACTTTTGATACACTGTGTTTGACATTATTTATGAATGAATGAATGTTTTAAAATGAAAAATTATTTTGAAAATTTTACGCTGTTACAAGTTGGTATCCGAGTCTTGGTTTGAGGGATTTGGATGCATCTCCGGGCGTATTTGAACTCAAACTGAGGAATTGAGGAAAAAATTTGTTAATGAAGTAAAAATTTCTAAAGGAATAAAAAGAGTTTTGAGACAAACAGAGCAGAGCCGTGTGTACGATCAGCCAACGCCCGAACGGTGAATCCCCAAAAGTACCCTTACATTATGTGTTATGCGATATGTTATGTTATGCATGCTAGAGTAGGCTAGGTAAATATAGTAAGACTAGAGTGGTCTGATCTGTGATGCCTTAGCCTAGGAGATTTCTGCTGCTGAGATGCTTTGAGAGTAGAGTACTTGTAATCCAAGATCCAAGGAGGGAGACTTGGAGTGAATATTGATGCGGTGTGGTTAGTAGTATTGGGCTCGTACTACTGAAGACACCGGATCAGTGGGCATTCCAAGTAAGAATCTTTTGGACAACGGAGGACAAGTAGGGTTGCGTCATCGAGTATGTGTATGCTCGATCGAGTCTCTGATAATTTTTGTTGTATTTCAGAAGCATCATGGTTGGGACTCGACACACACCTGAGAGCAGTGGTGTCAGCGACGAGGAGATCCTTCGATTGATTCATGAGGAGGTTGCTGCTGCCATTCGGGCTGAGATTCCCGAGATGTTTCGGGACATCAAGACCATGTTGATTGAGACTTTTGATGAGTGGTACACAGCATTGACTGAGGCTGCTGCAGTTGCAGCTACTGCTGCTGTTGCTGCTGCCAGACCTCAGAGAGGTGACTCGTTGTTGTTCCGGGAGTTCAGAAACACGAAGCCACTAGAGTTCGACGGGACGCAGGACCTGATTGCCGCTATGAGGTGGATATATGAAATCGAGGGATGTTTCTATACGTGCTCTTGTCCAGAGCACTTGAGGGTTCGGTTTTCTTTGAACCAGCTCCGCCTGGGAGCGAAGGATTGGTGGAAGTTCGTGACGACAAACTTCACTTTGGCTGAGATTTCTGAGGTGACCTGGGAGAGGTTCACCGCTATGTTCAGAGAGGAGTATGTTCCCCCGGTGGAGAGGGAACGGTTGATTCAGGAGTTCTTGACCCTCAAGCAGGGTACTGATTCTATGGCAGCCATCACTAGGATGTTTCATGAAAGGGCGATGTTTTGCCCTGAGCAGGTGTCGTCTGAGCAGGCTCGTATGAGCCGTTATCTGAGTGTGCTGAGGAGAGATATTCGGGAGTTTGTGGCGAATTAGACTTACGGACATTTGTTGAGCTCCAGGCAAATGCCCGGAAGAGGGAGATCGAGTTGGAGACTCAGGCCAGGGAGGAGGCCAAGTCTCAGAGGATGGATCGGCGGCCGACTCAATCTCAGCCGGCAGCCAAGCGGGCTAAACCCGCTGATTCGAGGTCTGGAGGCGCGAAGGGCCGCACTTGTGGGAAGTGCGGTAAGAGTCACGAAGGGTCGTGCAGGGCTGGGGTATGCTACACGTGTGGGAAGGAGGGGCATATCGTGAGGGATTGCCCCAAGGGATTATCGGTTTGCTTTCATTGCAACCAGACCGGCCATCGGAAGGCCGAATGTCCGCAGCTTCTTCAGGGATCCGTGTCTGCTGCTAGGACTACTGAGGTTCGGCCGGTCAAGGTCGAGGCCACGAAGGCTCGTGGGAGGGCATTTCAGTTGACCGCGGAGGAGGTCCGCGCGACGCCCGACGTTGTGGCTGGTATGTATTCTCTTTTCATCTTTTATTTGAGTTGAGTTTTTATGCTTATATGATGATATGCGTAGGTACTTTTCTTGTGAGTTATGTGCCTGCGTTGGTATTATTTGACTCGGGTGCGAGTCGGTCGTTTGTTTCCATAGCATTTAGTCAGCATATTAGTGTCCGTCGAGAGGCGTTGGATTAGCCTCTGCGAGTTTCCATAGCTGATGAGCGAGCGGTGTATGCTTCGGATGTGATTCGAGGATGTGTCCTTGAGATCTTCGGTGTGGAGTTCCCGATAGATCTGGTCCCGATCGCGATGGGGGACATGTGTTACAGTGGGTATGGATTGGTTGAGCCGATACGGAGCTGTGATAGACTGCGAGCGTCAGTTAGTGACGATTCGAGACCCTAGTGGGGGAGTTCTTACAGTGCACGGTGAGGGTACACGTATGGGGTCAACTTTTTGTTCGGCCGTCAGAGCGAGGCAGAATCTACAGCAGGGCTGTAGAGGATTTGTGGCATATGTGATGGATGCGAGGGTTGTTTTAGAGAGACCGAAGTCAGTGGATGAGGTTCCGATAGTGCGCGGGTTTCCGGATGTGTTTCCAGAGGAATTGCCGGGTGTGCCTCCGGAGAGGCAGGTAGAGTTCGGTATTGAGTTGGTACCAGGAGTTGCGCCTATCGCTAAGGCGCCGTATCGCCTTGCGCCTTCGGAGATGCAGGAGTTATCCTCGCAGCTTCAGGAGCTGCTGGGGAAGGGGTTTATCAGGACGAGCAGTTCTCCATGGGGGGGCGCCTATCCTTTTTGTCAAGAAGAAGGATGGCTCGCTCCGGATTTGCATTGATTATCGTGAGCTGAATAAGCTAACGGTCAAGAACCATTACCCATTGCCGAGTATCGATGATTTGTTTGATCAGTTGCAGGGAGCATCTTGGTTCTCCAAGATCGATTTGAGGTCTGGGTATCATCAGGTGAGGGTGCGGGAGGAGGACGTCCAAAAGAAAGCATTACAAACTCGTTATGGGCATTACGAGTTCGTGGTGATGCCTTTCGGACTCACCAACGCACCGACGGTGTTCATGGATCTCATGAACAGGGTGTGCAGAATGATGTTGGATCGCTCAGTGATCGTGTTCATCGATGACATTTTGATGTATTCGAGATCCAGAGAGCAGCATGAGGAGCATTTGAGGGAGATCCACGGAGTCCTGAGATCGGAGAGGCTTTATGCCAAGTTCTCCAAACATTAGTTTTGGCTACGAGAGGTTCAGTTTCTGGGACACCTCGTTAACTAGAATGGGATATTGGTCGATTTGGGCAAGATTGAGGCGGTCATGAGATGGGAGGTGCCGAGGTCACCCACCGAGATCAGGAGTTATCTGGGTTTGGCCGGCTATTATCGGAGATTTATTAAGGATTTCTCCAAGATCGCCGTGCCACTCACCAATGTAACAGCCCGGATTCCCAGGTATTATTTATTCTTCTTAATCTTGGTGTTTTGTGAGGAGACTCGGCGAGTTGGAGCTCAAACTCGTCGAGTATGATCACGGTTTGGGAAAGGGTTCGCGTCCGGACTCGGCGAGTCCAAAAGGTGGACTCGGTGAGTCCACGCTGTTTAATGAAACCCTAAATTTCAGGGTATGAGACCTATTTAAAGGGGCTTATGGCCGTCATTTGCGGCCACCAACCCCAGAGAGAACCCTAAAAGAGTCCTTGAGCGTTTTGTGAGAGAAAAGAGGAAGGTCCTTGATTATTTGTGGGTGATTTTGCATATAGAAGAGGATCAAGGCCAGAGGAGACCAAAGGAGGTGCTAATCCAGTGATTCATGAGTCCAGAGACTTCATTTGAGGTAACCATTCGTTTCTTTCTCAGCCCTTGGTGTAAATCTTAGAGTTAGGGCTTCTTTGTGGAATGATTCATGGAGTAATTAGCCTCTTTTTTTGTGTTGATGCTTTAGATCTGGACCCAAAGAGGTCCAGAGACTCTTTTCCCTCAAGCTTTATGAGTGTTAATGGAGGCCATGAGCTTAGAATAGCATTCTAGAGACCATATCATCAAATAAGGCCTTTAGACCTTTGCATGAGCACCAAGATTGTAACTTTACGTGATAAATGTGCTTGGAAGGACTAGATCTATGAGTTACTGGAACGGATCTGACCTCAGGAGTGAGTTTGAGTTCATGCATGGCTTAGACTCGCCGAGTCCGAAGAACAGACTCGGCGAGTAGCATGAAGATTGTCCATAACCACTCAGTGAGTGGTCTTACCGAGTTAAGGGTTGATTCAGTGATTCAGGGAGAGTCAGAGAGGGTTGACAGGTGGACTGAGTCAAGCTGGAACTCGCCGAGTTGTTCTTGAGACTCGGCGAGTTGAGTCGTGGTGGCCCCGTGATTCTTGCCAGGTGGAACTCATCGAGTCAGGGAAGTACTCGACGTGTCAAGAGAGGATCCTAGAGAGTCGGTGAACACGTATAGACTCGCCAAGTCGCTCTAGTGCACTCGCCAAGTCCGGTCAAAGTTGACCTTTGACCAGAGTTGACCAGTGTTGACTTGATAGGGGTAGTCAACCTTAGTTGTGAAAGTGTTAATTAGAGATATATTGTGTTATAGGAGGATTATAGCTCGGAGGATCGAGCACGAGTGATTTCCGGGATTTGCGAGTTATCGAGATACGCAAGGTGAGTCTTCTCACTATACTTTACCTTGAGTAGGTAACCAGAGTTATGTGACTGAGTATTTGTATGCTATGTGTTGTACTGCATTATTTATATGTGATTTATGCTGTGCATGTTTACAGAGTTAGAACCGGAAGGTTCCCAGAGTTAGAACCGGAAGGTTCACAGAGCTAGAACCAGAGGGTTCATAGAGTAGGGTCCACGGACCCACAGAGTTATAGCCTCGAGTGGCTAATATATGTTATGTGTGGTATTTTGGGGAACTCACTAAGCTTCGTGCTTACAGTGTTTTGTGTTATGTGTTTCAGGTTTCTCTCAGGATCACGGGACGGCACCGCCTCGATTGTACACACCAGAGAAAGAGTCATGTTTTGAGGATCCTGGTTTATTATGCAAGTGAAAATGGAGTTATGTTTTGTAATTCGATTATGAATGAGATTTTAAGCAAAGTGTTTTTAAGAATTAAACGATTATTTTTAAATGAAAAATTGTTTTGAAATTTTTGGTGTTACAACCAAGTTGACCCGGAAGGGTGTTGCGTTTTCTTGGGGTTCGGAGCAGCAGACCTCGTTCGAGACAATTCGCCAGAAATTATGCGAAGCACCAGTGTTAGCTCTTCCAGAAGGGATGGAAGATTTTGTGGTTTATTTTGATGCATCGATATCCGGATTGGGAGCGGTGCTTATGCAGAGGGGGCATGTGATTGCTTATGCATCGAGGCAGCTTAAGCCTCATGAGTCGAGATATCCCACTCATGATTTGGAGTTGGGAGCGGTAGTGTTCGCTCTCAAGATCTGGCGACATTATCTGTATGGGGTTCGGTGTACGATATACACGGACCACAAGAGCTTGAAGTATTTGATGGATCAGCCCAACCTGAATATGTGCCAGCGGAGGTGGTTGGACGTGGTCAAAGATTATGATTGTGAGATCCTGTACCACCCGGGAAAGGCTAATGTGGTAGCCGATGCATTGAGCCGTAGGGCGGAGGGCGCCCCAATTCGAGATGTTTGTTTGAGATTGTCAGTGATGACCCCGGTGCTGGATGCTATTCATGGGTCCTAGGCTGAGACTGTGAAGCTAGAGAGCCAGAAGAGGGAGCGAGTTGTCAGGCTGGTATCGGAATTTGTTACCGATAGCAGGGGGCTTATGACATTTCAGGGTCGAATTTAGGTACCGTCTGTGGGCGGAACGTGTACCATTCTGATGGAAGAGGCTCATCGATCGAAATTCTCGATCCATCCCGGGGCCACTAAGATGTTTTTGGACCTGAAGAAGGATTATTGGTGGCCTTGTTTGAAGAGGGATGTCGCATGGTTTGTAGAGAGGTGCTTAACCTGTCTCAGGGTGAAGGCCGAGCACCAGCGTCCACATGGTAAGCTGCAGCCATTGGAGATTCCCGAATGGAAATGGGAACAGATTATCATGGATTTCATTACCAAGTTGCCAAGAACCGCGAGGGGTGTCGATGCAATTTGGGTGATTGTGGACAGATTGACGAAGAGTGCTCACTTCCTGGCCATCAATGAGAGCTCTTCCGCGGAGAAGTTGGCAGATATGTACATGAGAGAGGCGGTATCGCGGCATGGAGTGCCGATCTCGATTGTCTCAGATCGAGATATACGTTTGACTTCCAGATTCTGGAAGAAGTTTCACGAGGAGTTGGATACGAGACTGCATTTCAGTACCGCATATCACCCACAGACGGACGGGCAGAGTGAGCGGATGATTCAGACGCTCGAGGATATGCTTTGGGCATGTGTATTGGATTTCGGAGGGAGTTGGGACACGTATTTTCCCTTGGCGGAGTTTTCTTACAACAACAACCATCATTCGAGCATTGTCATGCCGCCCTTTGAGCTGTTGTATGGGAGGAGGTGTCGAACCCCCATTTGCTAGGGAGAAGTAGGGCAGCGTGTGATGGGAAGCACCGAGATTGTGCTTCAGACGACAGAGCAGATCCAGCAGGTCAGACAGAGGTTGCTGACCGCTCAGAGTCGGCAGAAGAGTTATGCGGACAGACGCCGGTCCGAGCTCGAGTTTCAGGTCGGCGACTTTGTGCATCAGGAAGAGGGACAAGTTGGGGCCCCAATATATTGGACCTTTCAGGGTGATCGCGAGAGTAGGCAGAGTAACCTATCGTTTGGAGTTGCCAGCAGAGTTGGGTCAGATTCATGACATTTTCCACGTGTCACAGTTGCGAAAGTGTATAGCTGATGAGTCGACAGTGGTTCCATTAGAAGATATTCAGGTGGATACGAGCCTGAATTATGCCGAGAGACCGGTGGCGATCAGGGATCGGAAGATCAAGGTATTGAGAAACAAGGAAGTGTCGTTGGTGCAGGTCCAGTGGCAGCATCGGAAAGGGTCAGAGTTGACTTGGGAACCGGAACGTGAGATGCGGGAGCAACATCCAGAGTTGTTTGCAGAGTGAGACTTCGAGGGCGAAGTCTGATTCTAGTGGGGGAGAATTGTAACACCCGGATTCCCAGGTATGACATTTTGTTCCTTTATTTTTGGGTTTTGTGGGGGAACTCGGCGAGTTGTATCGTTTGGAGTTGCCAGCAGAGTTGGGTCAGATTCATGACACTTTCCACGTGTCATAGTTGCGAAAGTGTATAGCCGATGAGTCGGCAGTGGTTCCATTAGAAGATATTCAGGTGGATGCGAGCCTGAATTATGCCGAGAGACCGGTGGCGATCAGGGATCGGAAGATCAAGGTATTCAGAAACAAGGAAGTGTCGCTGGTGCAGGTCCAGTGGCAGCATCAGAAAGGGTCAGAGTTGACTTGGGAACCGGAGCGTGAGATCCGGGAGCAACATCCAGAGTTGTTTGCAGAGTGAGACTTCGAGGGCGAAGTCTGATTCTAGTGGGGGAGAATTGTAACACCCGGATTCCCAGGTATGACATTTTGTTCCTTTATTTTTGGGTTTTATGGGGGAACTCGGTGAGTTGGCGTCTAGACTCGCCGAGTATGGTCGCAGATTTGTACGCGAGTTCACAGCTGGACTCGGCGAGTTCATGAGTGAACTCGACGAGTCCACGCTGTTTAATGAAACCCTAATTTCCAGGGTTTAAGACCTATTTAAAGGCCCTTATGGCCATCCATTGCGGATACCACACCCCAGAGAGAGTCCTAGATCGCTTGTGAGGAGAAGAGAGGCCATTGTTGATCTTTTGTTGGAGAAATTCGAAGGAGAAGGTGTCCAAGGCAAAAGAAGGCTGAAGGAAGTGCAAATCCATTGTCTTCAGAGATCAAAGGCTTCATATTAAGGTATTCCTTCGGACCTTCTCCAGTTTTGGGTATTGATTCATAGAGTTAGGGTTTTAAACCCTTTAGAAGAAGAACATGTAGAGCATTTAGTCCCCTCTCGAGTTTGTGCTTTGGATCTGGACTCAAATAGGTCCAGATACTTTAACCCATGGAGCTTTATGAGTCATTTTGGGGTTATTGGACTTAGGATGCCATTTTTGGGACTAAATCACCATTTGATGCCATTATGTTAATATATAAGCATCAAGTTTTGAGCTTTACGTAACTTTCGTGCTTGGGAAGGCCAGATATGTGGATTAGGGGCACATATTTGACCCTAAGAGGTCAATAGAGTTGGTGCATGGCTTGAACTCACCGAGTTGTTCTTGAGACTCGGCGAGTAGGGTGAGGATTTCACGCGAATAGCTCTGTGAGTAGATTTGCCGAGTTGGGGGATAACTCAGTGAGTCAGAAAGGGATTAGAGAACTGAGGTTCGAGGCGGTACTTGCCGAGTTGTTCTTGAGACTCGGCGAGTTGAGTCGGGGTGGCCCTGCGATTCATGCCAGGTGGAACTCATCGAGTCCAGCGTAGTGCTCGACGTGCCAAGAGAGGGTCTAAGAGAGTCAGTGGACACGTGTAGACTCGTCGAGTCGCCCTTGTGCACTCGCCGAGTCGGGTCAAGATGACCGTTCACCTTGTTGACTTTAGGGTTGAGTACAGTTGTATTTATGAGAGTATTACTTTGTGTGATTAGGCGGAGGCTAGATCTTACTTCTTTCGAGTCAGATATTTCCGAGACATCAAGGTGAGTCTTTTCACTATACGTTACCTAGAGTGGTACTATGTAATGACCAGAGGGTTTTATGTGTTATGTATGAGATTATGTGCTATGTGATATTTGTATGTTGTATGATGATGTAGACCGGACCGGAGGGTCCAACGGGTTATGACCGGACCTAAGAGTCTAACGAGCTATGGGACTGGAGGGTCCCGCTGAGACACATTGACCAGAGGGTCGTATTATAGCCTTGGGTGGCGTATGTGCTGTATGTGGTATTTTTGGGAACTCACTAAGCATTTATGCTTACAGTTGTTATGTTATGTGTTTCATGTACTAGTGATGAGCGCGGGAAGGCGCTGACGTGATTCGTACACACACGCATTGAAGTTTTTGTAAATATTCTGGGGAAAATTTTTGTGATAATAACTTTTGATATACTGTGTTTGACATTATTTATGAATGAATGAATGTTTTAAAATGAAAAATTATTTTGAAAATTTTACGCTGTTACAGAAAATTCACGCCGTGAATATTTTGGGGTGTATTAGCTGTGCCAAGATGTCGTTGTTAATAGATATTCACGAACAAATATCAACTCTCACTTAGTTGATTACCTTATCAAACGGCTAGGGTTATTACCACACAAAGCACATGGATTAGGGGAGGAAGGCAATAGCGGCAATGTAAAACACAACCAACATCGGCTAGGGTTATTATCACACACAACACATGTATTAGGGGAGGGATGCAATAGCGGCCATTTAAAACACATCCAACCTCATGTCGTTATATGTAGAAAGATTGTTTACTTTTTGTATTAAAAAAATAATAAATGTGTAATATAAAAGCAAAATTGTTTTCTTTATAATGACCTTAACTGAAAAATAAATAAACATGATGAAAGAGCCATTTCATAATAAATGAAAACCACGAAAAAACATATAATTAAAAAAAGGAAATTAAGTAATCCAATCATTTTCTAGTGCGTATTTGAAGAACATAATAAAAATTAGCAAAAATAGTTATTTAGTCCGGAATGGGCATTCCGGACCAAGAAAAAACACTTTTTTTTGATTGATTGTGGACCTAAATTTCGTATACCGAAATGAAAAAAAAAGATATGTATTTTTGAAAAAAATAGACTTTTTAAAAATTTTTAAAACACCGGAATATGAATAACTCTGAAATGAAGGCATTTCAAAAAATGTAACTATTTTTTAAAAACTAAAAAGAAAATTATTATTTTCTTTAAAAACCTAATTATAATAATTCCGCTAAAACAACTTGGAGTAAAAGTGAAACAAACATACAACCACATGGGTCATTTATGTAATTAAAACTCGATATATTAATTTGCAAATTGCAGCCACTCTTTTAAATAGTACACTTTCCACCTTTCCTCTTTTAAAATCCACTTTGGATAATGACAATTTTTATACTTGTACTTTTTAAAATTTCATTCTGACCCCTTATTTTTAAAATACTTTTTTAAAATATCATTTTCCACCCATCTACTCTGTAAAATTTGAGTTTTACCCATTCGATTTTGAACTTTGGGAAATATCACTCTCATGAATCCATTTTGTAAACTTTCCTATTTATCCTCCTACTATACATAGTCTATTTTTTCTTAATAAATTCCGTTCGTTAACTTAAAAAAAACTAAATTTTTACGTTTTTATTTTTATGTATGAGTCGATATAAATTCAAGTTGGTCAAATTTTCAACGAAAATTTAGAACTTTCGTCAGTTAATTTAAAAATAATAATTGCTTTTTATTTTTTAGTACCTACGAGTATGAATTTGAGTTTGTCTATGTTTTGATATTTTTTTTATGTTTTCATGCTTATTTTTATATAAGTTTCCTATGTATGATCCGGGTCACATATAATACATTTTTGATCATTTGATTAAAAAATTTATTTATTTATTTTTGTGTACGTATCGGTAGAAATTTCAGTTTCTTTATGTTTTAGTGTTTATTTTTATGTACTCTTTTTACTTATGAATTTGATCATATATAATCGTTCGAATGTATATATTAGAGTTAGTGGGTAGTACTATAGTACCGATTTTATATATTATCTACCAATAACACAATAATATTTAATTTTATAGATACAATTATCAAAATTCAATTTAAAAATCAGAATGAAAAAATAGACTCTATATTAAGATTCACATACCATACCATACCATCATGAGGTGTATGTCGGGCAAAGAGACAATTAACAAAGGTATGGATGATACTTTTATAACTAAAACCATGCCTGATGTTAAATGCAACCACATGGCCAGTTCCAGAGGATAAGTTTGAACAATAATTAAATTTGGTTCAAAATTCAATGTACATTTCACATTCCAAAGAAAATCATAAAGAATGAAAATATATGACATCAACTGAAAAATACCAATCAAGTCTTAACGACGAAACGAAAAATTAGAAACTGATTTAGGTAGAAATAAATAGCTACAATAATAAAAAGAATAGAATGATTGATTGATTGTGGATTATATCGTAGAGAATGTTTAGGATAAGATCATAAGAATGGCCCCGAAATTGTATGTCAGGGCCAAAGAAAGATTGGTCCCATGCGGCCATGCCCAAGCTCCTCACCAACCAACAACATTGGTTCTTCATCATGCATCTACATAAATCGTTTATAAATACACAAATTTACCACACCGATTCTTCATCCTTCTACTATCTTTTTTAGTATTTTTCTCAAACGAACCATTCGAAATGGCTTCAAAGACATTCCTTCTTCTTACCCTTGCTTTGGCCACTGTTCTTCTCATTACCTCGGAAATGGCTGCAGCTAGGGACTTGGCGTCCAACCATGACAGTGAGTAAAATTTCATCGTCTTGGATAGTTTTCTCTTTACATTATGTTTTCGTATTAAAAAAATCCCAGAATGCTTCTTCACGTATTAGAATAAAATGTACGTTGCATGAAATGATGTTACAGGCGAGTTAGAAGATGGAAAGTATGGTCGTGATGACCGTGGATACTACAATGGTGGACATGGAGGTTACAACAACGGTGGTGGCCATGGACGTGGACGTTGCAGGTATGGCTGCTGTGGTGGTGGACGTTATTACAATGGAGGTTGCAGGTGTTGCAGCACTTCTACAGAGGCAACCGTATACAAACAAGCTCATGAGGTCCAAACCCACAATTGATCTACGCAACGTGATCGAGCCATATATGTACTTGCAAACTGTTTCAGTGTATTTGTAATAAAGGCCTTAGGGCTTTAATTATTAGTTTAAAAGTTTGGTAGCATGGCTTTTTAAATGATGCACTTTTATCGTTCTATAATAAAAAGTTACACCTCCCATGTATATGTGAGTGTGCTCGGTTATTTTAATAAAAACAATGCAAAAACATATGTTCTCGATCGATTTTAATGTTTGTTTTATGTTACAATACAAAGGAGAATAAAGGAACCTTTTATAAGCGAGTGATAATGTTCACATAATAAAATTAGGATAGGAAAACTAAAATGAAAGGATTGTTGGAATAATCGAGAGGTTTAGAAGAATTTATCTAGTTTATTTTTTGAATTTTCTGTCATTATCCTTTCTTCCTGCATTTTAGAGATAAACCCATCTAGTTAGTTTGATTTGTTTCTTTCAAGTATAAGTAGGAACGTTATTTATGATGTTACTGTGAGTTTTTCGGTTAATAAAATCCCAGCAGAAAGTTGGACGAAAATACCCTTCAATTGCTTCTTCTTGTTCTCTGTTCCCCTGTTCTTACTTCTTGCTGTTAGGGTTAAGCAGGCTCTGTTTTGTTACAAGCAGGTCCTGACTTCATTTGGCATCAGCTAACAATGGCTCGTTTTTCACTCCATTACCCACTGTTGACCATAAGCAATTATGCTGACCGGGTATCAAGATGAAGCTATTCATGTAAGCTCAATGGGAAGCTATTGAGCCTAAGAAGCCTCAGAATCCTGTTAGTGGCAAGAAAGATAAGATGACAATGGCTGTCATCTACCAAGCCATTCCTGAAGATATTTTGTTGTCTTTGGCGGAGAAGCAGACAACAAAGGAAGCTTGGGAAACGCTGGGTGCCGATCGTGTACGGACGGAAAAGGTAAAAACTCTAAAAGCGGAGTTCGAGGTTTTGAATATGAAGGAGTCGAAGAATGTGGATGAATTTGCAGCAAAGGTGAGAAATATTGTAAGCAATATTCGAGCTTTAGGGGACAAGATTGAGGAAGCGTATGTGGTTAAGAAACTACCACAAGCAGTGCCATCAAAATTCTTGCAAATTGCATCAACCATCGAGCAGTTTGTAGACCTCGACCAAATGATTGTGGAGGAGGTGGTTGGAAGGTTAAAAGCTCATGAAGAAAAGAATTAAAGGCCATAGTGAAATAGATGAGAAAAAGGTCCCGTTGACTCGATAAGAATGGCTGGAAAAATCCAAGAAGCAAGGAGAAGATGAGTCAAGATCTTCGAAATGTTCAAACCGGTCCAAATCAAGAAATAATCAAGGTCAAGGAAGAGGACTTTGCAGAAGTTCTAATAACCACAGAGGAGGTCGTCGAGGAGGCAACTCCTTCCAGCATCGTGAGGGTGGTCGTGGGTCATCTGGTGTCCGGGATAAAAGTAAGGTAAGGTGTTACAATTGTCAAGACCTTGGTCAATATGCCTCTAATTGTAAGAATCCACGATGAGAAAGGAACCTAGAAGCAAATTTAACCCAAGGAAATCTTGATGATGGACCGGCCTTATTATTGACTGCCTGTAAAGAAGCCTATGATGTTCAAGAAGTTTTCTTGAATGTGGAAAAAGCGAAGCCAAAGTTAAGATCAGTAGGAGATGAACCCACTAACACAAACATTTGGTACTTGGATAATGGTGCCAGTAACCATACGACGGGTCAAAAGGACAAGTTCCGTGAATTAAACCAATCCATTCAAGTCTTTGTGAAATTTGATGATGGCTCAAAAGTACATATAGAAGGAAATGCTCAATTATGTTGAAGTGCAAGAATGGGAATATCGTGTACTGAAGGAGGTTTATTACATCCCAAGTTTATGTAGTAATATAATTAACATAGGTCAATTGGCTGAAAGTGGTGACCGGATTCTGATGCTTGGCTCGTTTCTGTAGATACATGATGTACAAGGAAGACTCCTTATGAAGGTAAAAAGATCGCCCAATCGTTTATATAAAATTGTTTTGGACGATGTCTGATCAAAATGTTTACTTGGGGAGATTAGCGAACCAACTAAATTGTGGCATGCCCGGATGGGACATGTGATGACACTAGTTTAAAATGACACTACACGGCTCCGTACTCTCCTCAACAAAACGGAGTCGTGGAGAGAAGGAACGGTACAATTGTAGAAATAGCGAGATGCACACTTAAAAGCATGCAAGTACCTGAAACGCTATGGGGTGAAGCACTATGCAATGCGATATATATATATATATATATATATATATATATATATATATATATGTATTCTAAATAGAGTGACGACAACGACACTCGATGAGGTAACTCCTTATCAGATGTGGATGAGTAGAAAACCCAACATTGAGCATCTACGGGTGTTTGGTTGTGTAGCGCATATGCGAGTGATTGCCGGTCATCTTAAGAAACTTGACAACCGGAGCAAGGCAATGGTTCACCTAGGAACGGAAACAGGGACGAAAGCCTATAGATTGCTTGATCCGGAGACAGGGGACATTCGGGTGAGTAGAGATGTTCGTTTTGAAGAAGAGAAAATGTGGTCATGGGGTAAATTGGAAAAATTCAAAGTTACTCTAGGGATGACTTTTACAATTGAAGATTTTATGCCACTGAATGAAGGAAATGAAGTAGAAACGGAACTTTACATGCCTAAACTTTATGATAGTGGGTATGCACATGAAAATGAAAACACTATAGAGGACATTCCATCAGAAACACCTGTACCATCCAGTCCACAACCTGCCATTCCAACACCCCTAACTCCGGTGAGCTCAATCGGATCCGCTAGCACCACCTCAAGTTCCACAGGTGGAGGAGCTCCTAAAAGATTTCGCACTCTGAGCTCAATTGAATTTTCTGTCATCATCCTTTCTTCCTGCATTTTAGAGATAAACCCATCTAGTTAGTTTAATTTGTTTCTTTCAAGTATAAGTAGGAACGTTATTTATAATGTTACTGTGAGTTTTTCAGTTCAATAAAATCCCAGCAGAAAGTTGGACAAAAATACCCTTCAATTGCTTTTTCTTGTTCTCTGTTCCCCTGTTCTTACTTCTTGCTGTTAGAGTTAAGCAGACTCTGTTTTGTTACAAGCTGACTTCAAGGATATAATAGAATCCTATGTATACGTCCAGCATCCCCTCAAACTTAAGATAATAAATGGGAAATCAACTTGAGTTGGGAATGAAGACAGAAGGTGGAGAGTTAAATGTAGGGTAGTTTGTACTTTGTAAGAATAATTAGTTTATTTGCAAATAGTCGAACTGTCGAAGATCGTTGATGACATGCTTCAATGTCAAGATTGAGTGGGAATGTTAAAAGGTGGAAGTTCTCTCGTTATTTAAATCTTGATATTGGTTTAATATATATTTAATGTTGAGTACTAGTGTTCATAATTGTTTTGCCGGTAAATTTAAAACTACAATTTAAATTTAATGGACAGGAGCATTAACTAGTACATATTCTAGAGTTATGTATAAATATTATTGAAAAATATAGGGACTAGGTATGTAATATATGTATATGTATATGAAATCCAAGGTTAGAACCACACTTTGTCGGCAACTTCAAGCCTGCAACTTTTACGAGTCTTGGTGAGCCATATCATTTGTAAAACATGACTTAAGGCGATTATTTTGTATATAATTAATACTTTTTATTTATTTTCATATATATATATATATATATATATATATATATATATATATATATATATATATATATATATATATATATATATATAAGTTAAGCGACGTTACGATAAAATTTGACGGCAATACAAACCATGAAGTTATGATGTGTGATTGCAAAGCTACGACCAACTTCTTAGAATCTATGATAGTTCTCTTGTTAATAAAAATGATCCTCCTGTTTTCATCTTCTCTCTTATTCTTCCATATTCACATATTTCATTTGTATTTCAAATTTGTTTGTGTTGTTTTTTATGTGTTGATTGTATATAATAGATTCAGGTCTGGTAAGAATTTTTATCATTTCATTTTCTTGTATTTTTTATTTTAGTTTATATTTTATCTTATAAATCCTTGTTTTATTCTCCTGTCTTGTAAACTAAAAACTCATATTCATATATAGAACATAGTCTCTGCTATGTTTTAATAGAAACAAAGGAGTACACTCCAACATACATGGGTGTTTAAATATTTCCATTATAGAACAATTAAGTTCATACTTCAACAGAAAACCATACAACCACATTTATTAAACATAAGGACTAAGGTCTGTATATACTACACAAAGTGAAATAGAGCGTAAATGCTTAATTATATCAGTTGTGAATTTGGGCCTCATGAGCTTGTTTGTATGCAGTTGCCTCTGCATAAGTGCTGCAACACCTGCACCCTCCGTTGTAGTAACGTCCACCACCACAGCAACCATATCTACAATAGCCTCCTCCACGGCCGCCGCCACCGTTGTATCGTCCACCACCGTTATTGTATCTTCCACCACCGTTGTTGTATCTTCCACCACCGTTGTTGTATCCACGGTCATTACCACCATACTTTGCATCTTCTACCTCACCTGCATATATCAATCATTTTTTCAGTAATGTACATTTAATTGCATGAATCCTGTATAGAATTCTGGGAATTTTAAAGGAAACATCCTGTAAAAAAAGCCAATTTCATGATTTCATCTAAGAACATTAAATTTACTCACTGTGATTGTTGGACTCCAGGTTCTTAGCTGCAGCCATTTCGGAGCTAATGAAAAGAATAGTTGCTAGAGCAAGTGCAAGAAGAAGGAAAGTCTTGGAAGACATTTTGACGTGTTTCAGAAAGAAACTATATGGAAGAAGGATGAAGAAGCATTGTGGTAATATTCCTCTATTTATGGAAGGATTTATGCAGATGAAGATTTATTGCAGATTGGTTGGGTGGTTAGGAGCTGGGACCAAGCTTTCATTGGCTTTGACATTTTGAAACCTATTCTTATCCTCAACATCTTGTGCCGCATTCATTTGTTTTGTTTTATATTCTAAGATGTCATATAAGATGTCTCGTTCAGTGAACATCTGGTTTCTTATTCATTCTTTAATCAGGTTCAACCAGGTGGTTCAAGAGAAAATCAAGTTCAACATGATTGGTTCCTTATTCACGTATAAAAACTGCATAAAAACTGACAGTGAGAAGACGGAACACAAATTGGTCATTTCTTAATTTATGGAGACCATGGAGGGGTAATATGGTGTTTTACCCATTCCAAGAGTTAGAGCAAGAGGTTGACTAAATTTATTTAGAGTTCAGGTTATAAGTGTTAATTATAGATGATTATCACATGTAGGCGGAGATTATAGACCGTTTGAGGGGTACGAGGTTTACATCCTTGCTTACGAGGTGGGTCTTCACCCTATTACTTACCATGAGTGGTAACTTGTGTGATCGGAGGGCTTGTATGCTATTATTGAGTATTGTGATATCTTGTATTATGTCTTTGTGATTTATATTGTGCATTATTCCGAGCTTTATTGAGTTAGGACCGGAGGGTCCAACTCGAGTTGTGGGACCGGAGGGTCTCCACTGAGACATATCGATCGGAAGGTCTTTATTGAGAGATAGCCATGAGTGGCTAATGAGATGTGTGCGGTATTTTGGGGAACTCACCAAGCTTTGTGCTTACCGTGTTATGTGATGTGTTTTAGGTACTTCTCAGGATCGTGGGAAGGTGCCGACTTAATTGTACACACGAGATGGTGTTATGTTTTGAGGATCCCGGGTTTTTATTCAAATAATTATGGATTTGTGTTTTTGAAAATTTAACTCTTTGAGGTTTTTGAGAAATGTGTTAATGAGAATTATGTGATTTAAAAATAAAAATTTTGTTTGAAAATTTACGGTGTTACACTCAACATGCCGGTCACTGAGCTGCCAGTGGCAACACTATAGTGCATAATGCACGTCTATGACACACGATTAACAAACCCACATTTGGGTCTCTACTAAAATACTATCTCACCCTCTAAAAAGTGAAATCCACAATGGATCACAACACTTCGTGACACCATTCAACCATTGGGATGAGAAGCTCACTGATTCTCACTGTTCTTTCCATCATCCGACCAGAAGCATGATGACTGCCAACCAACATCTAAGAGCCTAAAACATACTGCTATCGCACCACTAACTGCTAGGAACCCAATCAACATCCCACTACGCACTTGTCATAAAATACATGAGCCATACCATTCTAAAGCACACACTCTGCCACAATTCACTGCCACCAACACATCGTCAAATGAAACATGACCACGCATAACCAGTGTTAGATAGACAACTAAACTCTTGTTCTAACTTATAATCACAACTTTTTACACCTTCCAGGAAGATAAACAATGCCTCCCCCCCCCAAGTCAACTGTGTTCCTTTTGAACCGTAACGTAACCCAAAAAGTTGACGTAACGAGTCAGACAATGTGACAAACCTTGTTTATTAACACGCGAAAGTGTATATCATAAAAAACATGTCATATATTCTAAAATTTAAAGGCTTTACAATATGCAGTTCTAACATGTCAAAAGCCTGATTGTGACAACCCAAATTTTCTATCTAGTACAATTATTCAAATCAATCAAGTTCAGACTCGTTTTACCACCTTCTAGCACTGTTTTAAGGAAATTAGAGAGTTCTAAGCTTAATACCTTGAAGTTAGAGTGTTGAAATGGGTTACACAAGTTCAAACACATCATAAAATGGCCATACACTCCATCATGAGGATTGTACGGTCGTACACTCTAGTCTATAAATGGGGGACTTAGCCTCCATTCAACTCTTTTCTCCTCCCTTAGCCAAGAACTCGTGTGTGCTCTCAACTATCATCCAATTCAGCACCTATATCTCCAAAATTGTAAGTATTTCTTCCCTTGATTGGTTGATTCTTCCTCTTTCTTGTACGAATCACTAATTTCATCCATGAAATCACTTCATTTTGGTAGATCTTCAAGTGTTCTTCAGTTTCACCAAGAACACCAAGAACACCTACTAAATTCTTGGACCTCAAACACCCCTAAAGGCTTCTATATCGTAAGTACTCCTTCCCATACTTGAAACTTACTAGTTATGACATTAAAAATCGTCCAAAATCATGAACATCAAGGAGTATACGGCCGTACACCCTCATGTGGCCGTGCACCCCTTTGTTTGGTGCATATTAGCCTCAAAACTCACATTCTATGAAAAAGCATTTTCAAGAACACTTAGGGGATGCAAGTTAGGGCCTTAAAGAACACTTTTGACCATCTTTACAAGATCATTAAGGGTGTACGGCCATACACCCCCTTTGTGTGGCCGTACACACCCTTTTGGGGCTCAAAATGATAAGAAACACCCCCTTTAAGTTAAGCTACGACTAAGGCACACTTCCTAGATGATTCCCAAGGCCTTAAGACACACTTTAGCATGTTCCATAGGGAGTGTGTAGCCACACACCCACTTGGGCTGCACACCCTGGCCGCACACATACAAAACTGATGCATTCTGGACTTACACTCCAATTGTGAGGCTATATACCCCTTATATGCAATCATATGTGATTGTAACACTTCAAAACAAGTGTTTCCTAGTCCTTAAAGTGATTCCCATCATGATTAGTTGTATAAACACTAATTATATACATATATGTACTATTATATGATTATTAGGGTCTGCTCGTGCCCGAGATTTCACTTAGCAGTCAACATCCTTCACGATCTTGCAGTCGAACAACTCACTATAGGTGAGTTCGTACCCCTGAAATCAACCTTTTAAACTGTTTTAAATGCTTTTAAGGGGGTGGTGGGGAATACAAGTAAATACAATTGAAATCGTGCTGGTATAAACATTTATATACTTGCTAAACATCTTGTTTCAAACCATTTTCCAACTGCTTTTCAAACATTGTTAGATTCCTTTATAAAGCCCTTTCTAAACTATTTTAAACTCTTGTCAAATCCTTTTACTTTCAAAAACCATATTCATTTATGTATTAGTGCATAAGTATGCTTTAATGGATTTAGGACTATTGTGGATAACCTTATTTCCTGATCCTTGTTTGGTTGTGGGCTTAGGGTAGGATACACTAGTCCGACTGTCGATTAACTCATAGTTATACATGTTAAATACGTAATAGAATATAATATTTTGTCTTTAAAAGCTTTACTTAACTCAACTGTTCAAGCTGAGTAATTGAGCCTCGCCTACAAATCGAGATCACACAAACGTGTAGTAAGCTATAATAGGTATAGTTTAGCAAACATATACGAACAACAGAAGCGAACATATCCACATACATTTACATATACAAAGAATGGAAAAGGACATATACTTATACAAGAACAGGAACGGACATATACATATACATATACATAAGTACAGTAAGAATACAATAACTAGAATGTGAAATACAACTACATGATACAACAATACATTGTTGTATCACCTTTGTAACCAGAGTCTCCTAGAGGGAGAGCGGGCATCATGTGTATAGATCTATACGCGACGGACACTCCCACACCCCGACTGTTAGCTATAGTCCCAACCGGTAAGGCTAAGGGGTGACAAAATGTCACCTCACTATTTTATGACGCAAGAGGGTCGTCATGTATTCAGCCGTCAATCAGTATGGTTACAACTAATTCACATCTAGTCCTTTAAATTAACCGAACCGGAATTAAAGGCAATAAGACTCTCTAAGGAGTATTGTACATTTAATACATCTATGAGTCTTCAGTTTTATCATTTCATATTCGGTAGTGTCATTACTAAGATAAAGCATTTCTTTTCTTCAAGCAAATGATAGTAATAAATGGAAGAAAACATACTGTTATACAGATATAAAGTTCTACTACATTTTTATATATACTATTTCAAGTATATATTCAACCAGTACATTTTTATACGAGAACAAACACGTAAAACAGTCGGGCCTCGAGTAGAAGGCTACATTCATTTTAAGCAGGAAATATAGGATTTTCTGAGAAAAAACTTTACAAACTTTTCAAGGTTTTAATACAAATATTTCGAGGTTTAAATTACTAAATGACACTAAGACACTTATGAACTCACCAACATTTATGCTGATACTCTCTTTCAAGATAACTTGTATTCTCAGAGAACCAATAAGACATGTACATCCATGCAACTTTTGAAGGACATAGTGGATCCATGACTCGTCTTTATGTTGATTGTACATTTTTGGTGTCATCTAAACCTTACAAAGGAACACACACACACACACACACACACATATATATATATATATATATATATATATATATATATATATATATAGAATTATTCTATTAATGAAATGGATGTTGTTGCCTGTTTTTACTATTATGCATTGTTATGATATTGTACATGACGTCCTCCGCCCCCGAATGTTTCCGCCAATTCGGTTTGGGGGTGCGACATTGATGTCACAATTAAAGAAAAATGGAGTATACCCGCGTAAAATTGTGCGTGTCATCTACAAAGGCAGTGATCCTATAATTTTGTAAGCCCAACGACCCTTTTACAAACTAGGGCTTTTTATCGGAGACCTCACAATATCACACTTGCTCCTGGCATAAGTAACTATGACTCTGACTCCTCACGTCACTGTGTTCGCGACTTCATGTCCTCACGCTCACCGCACTGACAATTGCGGTTCTCCAATACACTTCACTTACTACAATTGGGGTTCAATTAAACTGGTATGTTTTGCTTCTTGTATCAAAGAATTATGTACTTTCTTTTTCTCTTTCTTCTTCATGAATCATCTTCCTTTCCTTTTTTGACATTTCTTCACATAAACTATGGTGTGAATCAATGTAATTTTCTTTTACGTTTTCGTAATTAATTTTATATATTTTCCTATGTATGAGTATGCCATACATGATACATTTTTGATTAGTTGCACTCTCGTTTTTATCTCCCGTAGTAATCTGATTTTTCATAATAACTTTCATTCGTTAACTTAAAATAAAATTATATTTTACGAGCTTATTTTTATGTATGTGTTGGTATAACTTTAGAGCGGTCGATGTTTCAACGAAAATTTAGAAATTTTGGTTTTTACTTTTTAAAAAAAATATATTTGGTTTTCTTACGTACGTATTGGTATAATTTCGAGTTTTTCTACATGTCGACGTAATTTGTTTACATATTCTTGCTTAATTTTATGTATATTTACTACATATGAGTTTGGGTTACATATAATACACTTTTTGATTATTTGAACTTTCATGTTTATCTCTCATAGTATCTATATAATTTGATTTTCCTTAATAACTTTCGTTCATTAACTTAAAAAAACAAGTTTTTTAGTGCAAATTTTTATGTATGTGTGAGTATAAATTCAAATTGGTTAACGTTTCGATGTAAATTTAAAACTTTCATTCTTTAATTAAAAGATCTTAGTTACTTTTTTATGCACGTAACGATATAAGTTCTAGTTTGTCTATGTTTCGACATAAATTTTGTTTCTTCATTTTTATGTACATGCTTGTTTTTTTTTTTTTGGTTCGTGCTTATTTTGTTACGTTTTGATGTATTATCTATCAATATAATCGTCAAAATTCAACTTAAAAAATTCAGTACTTTTAATCACACTTTTGTTTGTTTTCACCCGTGCTTATTTTGTTACGTTTTGATGTACCATCTATCAATATAATCATCCAAATTTAACTAAAAAAATTCAATACTTTTAATCACACTTTTACCGATTGTAGTGATAAAAGTTGAATTTAGACGATTGTATTGACAAAAGTTAGATATCATTGCATTTGTTGCTAAGAAAATATATAGAGTTGATACCACTAACTAACTCCAATTCATAACGTCGAATAAAAATGTATTATATGTGATCAAACTTATTCGGGAAAATGTCATATTAGCCTATCAAACTTATCGTGTTTTTTTTCTAAAAGGTCACCCAACTTTTTTTTTGTACATTAAGGGAATGAACTCTCATTTTCCTGTTTTAAAACATCCTTATGTGACGTGATACCGGATAAGCCTGTAAAATCTATTCCCCTGACCATTGTTTGACCATAACCTGCGCCTCCATTGAAATATCCTAACTGTACTTCACTAACAACAACTTTGAAACCGAGCAACTCATATGAAGTTCATTTTACAAATTCGTTTCACATAAATGTCTCTTTTAAGCATTTCGTCAAACACCTTTCGTGCAACTCAAGTAGACTCCGTTTTTCCAGTACCAATAATGAAATTATGTCTAGAATACCATGTATATATAGTTAATACAACTTCACAAATTGTGTACAACAGTACAGTCAATACATATAGAAGAGACCTGAGAAAAAGGAGAGAATCAAGAGTAGAAAGATATCTGAGAACAAAGATATCCGAGAAGAGGGGTAGATTCAAAATGCAATGTTGTAATGTGAATAAAAAACCAAACAAAACCTATAAAGGTTCTGGTGTGTATTCTCATGGTCGAAAGAAGAATGTTTGTTGGGGTACATGAAGAATTAGAGAAGGATTCGATTATCATTGACGATTTTGAAGCTTTAAGGGCATTTCAGGTTAGAGTTTAGAAGTTTGTTTTTGTATGTGTATGTGCTCTTTAATCAATTTGTAGGATGTCGATTATGGCAGTGTGGTGTTGGATTTTTTCCAAAGATGGTTCGATCGAGTAGTATCACCACCGTTTCAAGAGGTTGGAGGACTGTAGGTGCGTTACAGGGATGCGAAGTAGATACTGGTGGTGGTTGGTTGTCGATGGACGTTTCCGACAAGAGAAGACGGAGGTGGAATAGATGAGGGTGTCTCCGACGGGCTTTGAGGCGATGCTGTGTGGATTCGTTGTTTAGAGTAAAGACGAAGACGAAGGGATGAAGATGGGTTAATGCCTTATGATCACGTTTATGTTTTCTTTTTTCTTTTTTTAATTTGTTTTAATTTATAAAAAAATTAGTGAAACTTACATAAAAAAAAATCAAAAACGTATTATATGTTCCTTGACTCATACGTAATAAATACATAAAATTAAACATAATAAATTACGTAGAAACATACACAAATTTGAATTTATACTGAAATGTACATAAAAAAACAAGTGAACTTAAAAACAAAAAAATTAACGAACGGAAATGTTAAATTTACTTAGAAAAGTTGACGAACATTAATTTATACAGACACATAAATAATAATGGGCACACAAAAAATTAACTTTTATTAAGTTAGCGAATGAAAGTTATCAAAAAAAGTCAAATTATATGTACCACGGAAGATAAAAACAAAATTTTAGAAAATAAAGTGATGAAAATAACATTTTATAAAGTTCAAAGTGGATGGTCAAAATAACTAAGTAAAACCATGGAAAAATTTGAAACTCATAAAAATAAACTGTAGACAAAATTACATACATCTCCATATGGTTTACTCATGGTCACAAAATTAGTTCATGCTAAACATGAAAATACCAAACTACCATCTCATTAACGGACGAAAAGTAACGGTGTGAGCAAAATGGACCGTTAGTTCAAGTTTTGGAAACTGTAGCGACCTTCTTCGTCAAAACAAATTAGTAACGATTGAGTTTGTGACCTTATGTCAAACCACAGAAACCATTTATGTAATTTTGTAAGTAAAAATTTTTAAAAGAAATCATAGAAACTGTGAAATTGAATCAACTAATCAAGTTTACCAAAATCCTGCCTGTTTGACAATATTAATTTATTTGGAAGGAGTCGAAGATCGTTGATATCATGTTTCAATGTCAAGATTGAGTGGGAATGTTAAAAAGTGGAAGTTCTCTCGTTATTTAAATCTTGGAAATGTTAAAAAGTGGAAGTTCTCTCGTTATTTAAATCTTGGGAATGTTCAAAAGTGGAAGTTCTTGGTTTAATATTTAATGTTGAGTACTTATGCTCATAATTGTTTTGCCGGTAAATTTAATACAAATTAAATTTAATGGAAAGGAGCATTGTTAACTTTTTTTTTTTTTTTTGAAACAGCCGAAATTTTATAGAGCACCCCAAATAACGAGAAGCTAAATGGGGGCAGGATAAAAGAAACAGTACAATAACAAAGTACAATAACAAAATACAGATTAAAGAGATGGAGAAATATCCCAGTCTTCCCACCTCTCATAATTGCCACTCCCTCTACATTTCACCCATAAGAATACAAGGGATTTAATGTTCTCCACTACTCGATTAGGCGCAATAAACATTCCTTTAAAAATTCGTTCATTTCTGGCTCTCCATAGGCACCATATGAGACAATAGCATATAGCTGTGAGCCTTACCTTACTCTTCCCATTACCTCTCCCGTTCGCTGCAAATTGTATCAAGTCTCCGACTGTTTCCATCTGAGGGCTGATGATGTTGCACCATTGAAAAATCAAATTCCTCACCATAGTTGCGTAAGGACACTTAACTAGCAGGTGGTCACAACACTCGTCTCCGCTAATACACGAGCTACAATAAGTAGAGCCTAACTTCAAGCCCCTGCGATTGAGTTCTATGGCCGAAGGAATCCTCCCCATGTTGGCTCTCCAAATAAAAGCAGATACCTTTATAGGAACAGTTTTCCCCCAACTAATTCTCAGTTCACTTGCATTTGTGATTGATTTGTTTTCAATTCTGCTTCTCATTAAACCAACACAATAGTCCCCATCAGGTGCAAGGGTACACCGAAACTGGTCCTCTCCATTACTAGGGGTCGTATTAGCGATATCCCTCAGTAGAAGGTTGTATTGTACTGACAAGCCAGCCGAACTAGGGCATACATACCGCCTACCTGTAAACCCGTTTTCCCCAATTGGCTCAGCCACCGAACACAATTTTTTCCTCTCCAGCTCGTATAGACCCGGGTATTTTTCTTTGAGAGTGGTGTTTCCCACCCAATAATCTCTCCAAAATTGTGTTTCCGTCCCAGACTTGACAGATTTTTTAAAAATATTGTTGTACCCGATCCCCAATTATTCAATATCATTTTTAATGTTTGCAATGTTTCCCCATACTCCAACAATTTTCTTTTTATGTAAATATGCCATTGGTTTGTTTCTGAGATTATGAATCCCACTAATGACCCTAGCCCAAAGTGATTTCGGCTCTTTATTCAGACGCCACCACCACTTAATCAACAAAGCGATATTTAGAGATCTGATGGACCCAATCCCCAGTCCCCCATGCTCCTTTGGTGAAGTGACCTTCTCCCATGACACCCAATTAATTTTCCTGTTTCCTTCCGATCCTACCCACAAGAATCTACGACGAATCTTTTCCAGGGACTCCACAACTCTCTTAGGTGCCCTAAATAGGGACATAAAGTAAGTTTGTAAATTCCCAAGAACAGCTTTTACAAGCGTAAGGCGCCCCCCAAATGACAGGGTCCTGGATTTCCACCCTGAGAGTTTAGACTGGAATTTTTCTATTATAGGCGTCCAATATTTTGCTTGGTTCATGTTTGCACCAACAGTAACGCCAAGATATTTAAACGGCATAGTTCCCTCCTCACAGCCCAAGATATTCGCCCATTGAGATGTTTCAGTCGCCGAAGCACCAGTACCAAATACTTTTGATTTAATGAAGTTGACTCGTAAACCCGACGACACATGGAAGCACTTGAGGATCCGTGCAAGGTTCTTGATGTTGACTTTTGACCACTCTCCCATAAATAATGCATCATCTGCATAGAATAGATGGGACAATACTGGACCATTCCTATGTATTTGGATGCCCTGAAAAATTCCTTTTTCAACCGCCGGTTTAAGTGCTACATTCAATCCCTCCATAGCTATGATGAATAGCACTGGTGAGAGTGGGTCTCCTTGCCTAACCCCTTTCGTTATTCGGAATTCTGCAGTAGGTGATCCGTTAACCAGTACCGATGCCCGAGCCGAAGAGAGACAACCTCGTATCCACGATCTCCATTTATTCCCGAATCCCATTTGAGACATTACCGAATCCAAGTACTCCCAATTAATAGAGTCGAACGCCTTGTCAAAATCTAACTAGTACATATTATAAAGTTATGTAATGTATTGCAAAATATAGGTACTAGATATGTAATATATGTATATGTACATGAACTCTGTATATGACATATAGTTCTCTTGGTAATAAATATGTTTGTATTTCAAATATGTTTGTATTGTTTTTTACGTATTGCTTGGATATAAGAAATCTATGTCTGTTTCTTGTATTTTTTATTTTAGTTTATATTTTATCTTATAAATCCTTGCTTTATTCTCCTTTGTCTTGTAACCTAAAACTCATATTCATGTAACAGTAACCTAAAACTCACATTTATATATAGAACATAGTCTCTGCTACGTTTTAATAGAAACAAAGGAGTAAACTCCCACATACAAAGGTGTTTAAATATTTCCATTATAGAACTATTAAGTTCATACTTCAACAGAAAACCATACAACCACAGTTATTAAACATAAGCACTAAGGCCGGTATATATATATATATATATATATATATATATATATATATATATATATATATATATATATATACACCACATAGTGAAATAGAGCTTAAATGCTTATATCAGTTGTGAGTTTGGGCCTCATGAGCTTGTTTGTATGCAGTTGCCTCTGCATAAGTGCTGCAACACCTGCACCCTCCGTTGTAGTAACGTCCACCACCACAGCAACCATATCTACAATAGCCTCCTCCACGGCCGCCGCCACCGTTGTATCGTCCACCACCGTTATTGTATCTTCCACCACCGTTGTTGTATCTTCCACCACCATTGTTGTAACCTCCACCACCGTTGTTGTATCCTCCACCACCGTTGTTGTATCCACGGTCATTACCACCATACTTTGCATCTTCTACCTCACCTGCATATATCAATCATTTTTTCAGTAATGTACATTTAATTGCATGAATCCTGTATAGAATTCTGGGAATTTTAAAGGAAACATCCTGTAAAAAAAGCCAATTTCATGATTTCATCTAAGAACATTAAATTTACTCACTGTGATTGTTGGACTCCAGGTTCTTAGCTGCAGCCATTTCGGAGCTAATGAAAAGAATAGTTGCTAGAGCAAGTGCAAGAAGAAGGAAAGTCTTCGAAGACATTTTGACGTGTTTCAGAAAGAAAATATATTCAGAAAGAAAGTATATGGAAGAAGGATGAAGAACCATTGTGGTAATATTCCTCTATTTATGAGGAAGGATTTATGCAGGTGAAGATTTATTGCAGATTGGTTGGGTGGCTAGGAGCTGGTGGGACCAAGCTTTGATTGGCTTTGACATTTTGAAACCTATTCTTATCCTCAACATCTTGTGCCGCAATTCATTTGTTTTGTTTTATATTCTAAGATGTCATATAAGATGTCTCGTTCAGTATAAAAACCAAGTTCAACCTTAATTATTATTATTATTATTATTATTATTATTATTATTTTTTAACTAAAACCAACTCAACAAACTTTGTGGTATAGAAGTGTGAACGGGTCAACATTTATTTATGAACCATCCACCATTATCGTCTTGGAGCCCGATGTCAGACTAATAATGTAGTATGTTTTCCTTTGTCTACAGTTATATACCTCTCATTTTTTTAAGTCCTTCAAAATTTTTAGTTAGGGTACGTCTTCAGCTTTTGGTATATATAATTTCTAAAATTTTTTAATTTTTTAGCTAAAAGTTTTAAATAAAGATCTTAATAAAAGTTTTATGTAGACATAGCAGGTAAACGGGTTAAAAGTTGCACTGCAACCCTTTTTTGAATAGTAAAACAAATCTTTTTGAAAATCACATCCTAGATCTAGGGTCAGAACATTACTATGCATGACCTATTGGACTCCAATCAGGAGCTCCATAGCATCTGGCGCAAAGAAACCAAAATTTTCAAACATGAAATGTATAAACATGTGTTGAATTGTCATGCATGTTTTCTCTTGTTTTGACACTTTGTATGAGGCATCTTCTAAAGCGGTATGCCTTACAGTGAAAACGTCATTCCCCATGCCTATAAGAGGGGAAACCTTTGTTAGATCAACACATGCGTGTTTCCATCCTACCCATCCAAGAATCAAAACATCAGTTGGTTTAAGCATTGATCTACCATCCAAAGGGTCAGTCATAAAGTTCACAGGTGCCCCTTTCTTAGCTGAAACATTGACATGCCAAAAAATTCAACGTCCCTAACCAAATTCTGTCTGTACTTGAAACCCGAGAGCTCTCTACAATATATTACGTGCTCTCCAAAAGAGTCCAATCATGCCTTGCGATAGATAAGATGTAACTTGTTAACCAGAAATAACATGATCATAAGGTGATACTTAAGGATAACATTATACTCCAAAGGTAACATATGTTAGCCAAGGCCATCAATAAGACTGTCATAAGAAATATGAAGCATGTGGTGTTTGGAGATACTTAAAAATTGTTTCTTTCTAACTTTCAGGTTGAAATGTACTTCCATGTCTTTGGCAATTTTATTAAAAAAGGCACTCGCCAACGCATGTTGGGATTTAGGAGTGGTAATGTCATTATTAGTAAAACTACTAAAGCCAATGCTGAAATCGTATTCCGAAGAAAAGTCGAAGCACAAACATAATAAAAAATCATAGTACATATGTTATTATCCCATAAGATGTGCTCTTACAACACGGGTGATTAAGCCCATGAGGTCACAAAAGCATATGAGGAAGCCTCTACCAATGAGTATAACCCTAGAGCATCAAACCTAATATTAATGAAGCAAGTTGCTATTGGATGTCGCCAAAGAAAAGAACTCCACAAACAACCATATCCACAATCGACACATGACATCTTTTATCAAAGAACATTGTTGCTTCCTACATGTGAACGAGTTGGTACACACTCAAGCCAATGAATAGTTTGGCAATGCCCATGCGAGATCAAAGCAAAAGGAAATCACCCCATAACACCAAACCTATTTGGAGAACGGACATATAAACAACAATGTTGGCAAGTTTATTCATAGCTAAGCCACTAATAAACCACACGTCCTTACTAATAGCTCCCCCAAAAACTTCACCCCTAATAATGGCCTCCTAATGTTGACATGCAATACCCCTCACGAAACTTCCTACCATCACATAAATGCCAAAATAGTTTAGTTTTCTTGATATTACGTTTAAATATAACGTCACATTTTTCGCAACCAAAAATTTTCATTTTTAATTAAGGTAAGGCTGCTCCTTCTCATAATACAAGTTAAGAAAAGCAATAGTTCCAAAGTAAATTTTTGCAAATCTAAGTATTATAGTAAACACAGAATCTTCATTGCTACTCCTGAATGCAGTTACGCCTTCGTCTTTCCATGATCACTGATGATACCCGAAAACAATAACACTTGGGTGAGCATGAAGCTTAGTGAGTTCCCCCAAAATACCTTACACAACAAATACATATATACAACCTGCATACTAGGTTTGTTGGCTTGCTGCCTCAACCTAACCATTCTTTCGGTTTGTTGGCATGCTGCCTCAACCCAACTGCTTTTTGGGTTTGTTGGCCTGCTACCTCAACCTAACTGCTACAATATGTCGACATATAAACAATTAACAGATCGAGTAGGCACATAAATATAGGAAACTACCAATAATACAACTCACTATCGTGTACTAGACCACTAACATCACACTACTCTACAAACAACAAATCTCCATGGAATGCACAACCATAAGTAACCAGAGGTGGGATAGCCACCCGAATAGATGATCATACTCTAGAGCCACATCTAGACGTTAACCAGCCAACTGATACTCTAACCAACATACCACTACTACTGCATCATACCACATAAGGATATAAATTTATCAAACAGCTCACTACAACGTAGTAATATCCTATACAAAAGGATACGTAACCAAATCTAGTGGGTCGACATTGGTACCTTTGACCCACGGGTATAGTGAGGAAAACTCACCTGAATCGAAAAACCGAGAAACACTACGATACTCTCCCTTTTCTACATTGCTTGCTCCCACAAACCTTCTAACACAAAAAACATGGAAGAACATTAATAAAATAGGCCAACTACCTCTCACGGCGTGAAAATCTATTGGTCACGTCGTAAGCCGCTAAAAGACCAAATAGTAACAATCCTTCGATCCTCACAACATGACAGGCATAGCATCACGTCGTGAGAACTGTCTAAATGACATTTAGATGAGTAAAACCCCTTAATCCATTATGCCACAAATCCACATCCTCTAGAAGGCTTCCTAACACCCCAAAAGTCATAAAAATCGATGCTTTAAGGTCTTGTATGTCCAATGCAAGAATTGAGTTCAGATTAGGTAATTTATGAAGAAAAGGAGGTCAAAACCTCTTGTATGAGCTCAAACGTCACATAAATATCAGATCCACCACATATAAGCAGCAAGGGACTCCAAGGACCTATAAAGTTGCTAACTTTATGGTGTCCCAACACTCTAACTCATCTAACCATGGATAATCATGAATAAAACCCTAGATCTAGCAACAAGAAATCATAAAGATTGAATCTTGGTTACTCACAAAGGTCCATAAATGTTGATAGAAGATGAAAATGATGCTTGCAAGTTGGATCTATCCTCCAAAGATGATCCGTTCTTCTTCAAGTCACCAAAACACCACCAAATGCCCAAGAACTCAATTATGGGGCTAGCGTCTTGTTTGGAATGAAAGGATGCTGAAGAAGATACCCTAGGTTATGAGATAAGTTCCTTACATATGGAAAAAACCCTAAAATTCATGGGCTTGGCTGCAACCAGCCTCACAATGTTAGGACCATAATGTCACACCATGACTCTCATTTCCACGTGTCATGTCACAACCTCCTCATGGTCAAGCGTGACACCTATTTTTCCTAAAAGTCATGCCTTGACTCCTTGATGCTCCAAGCCAATTTGTTTTCCTAAAAGCGTAACCTAGAAACCCTGAACTCGAAACTCTAAACACTAAACCCTAAATCTACATCTTATATATACAAGAACCATTAGTATAATATCTGAATACACATTGATGGCTTCTTACCATGCGACTTGGGCTGAATGAAATTGGAAGTCTCATGTTGTATCCATTCAATTTAAAGTCTTGCATTATTGATCCGACAAATAAAAAAGGTGAGAATCAGCATCAAGTATGATTCCTGCTGATAGAGCATATATTTCACTGGGCACTTGAAAACCCAACCCCACCCTACCCTCTAGAATATCTACACTGTTACATGTATATATTATTGATGTAACTCTAACTTTAAGACCACAACTTTATGCAAAGCGTTAGCTCACTAGTTGGAAAAAGGGCTTAATACACCAGTAATATGGAAAGGGTAGTGTATAATTCTCCCCCGATTAAATTAGATTTCACCCTCGAAATATGACGTGGTTAGAATTTTAACTGCGATAACACAATTCATATTCTACCTCCAACCACTTCACATAATCAATACATCCATATCGAACTTGAGAGGCCATCTATAACCCAACGGATGCCAATAAACCACCCAAACATTTGGAACACTCAATTTCAATAACTACTTCTTTCTCCCAAAGCTAAGAACCAACTCATACCGAAGCCACTTAACTGGGATCGAACTTCCATAACTGTATCTTCTAACCATGTCCATCAATGTAGTTTACAAAATTAGGAGTCCAACAGTCCAACTCTAGAGACATACATAATGGATGACAATCATCCACTCGTTATTCTTACCCCAAGCCCCTGATCAGGAACACCACTAAACTGTATATCAACACTCAAAACATTTCGATCAAGAATTCCAACCCAACCTAAATTTGGAAACCTCATAAATGTTCTCAAATATACACTTGACTTCCTGGCAAGTCGTGAGTAACCAACGTTTACCACAAGCATAACCATGGTTAGTACAAAACCCTATGCGACACTCAAACTCCCACAACAGCTCAGGTGCACAACCATCTACCAAAACATCCCAGAGACTTATCACCACCTGCATCACTGATCTCTTGGCATTCCAACCAACATACCCATACCCCTATGTGAATCCAAAAAACTATGGGTCATTAGCGACCCATGGGTTATCATTGGTCCTGAAAATACTCATGACATCTATCAGCTACTAAGACTCAGCTAGTCTAGTATGCACACCACTATGACATAGGAAATATAGGGGGAGAGATCACATGAAACCTCATCATAAAACAAACATAGGTCCGCTAATAAGAAACCCAATAATGAGTTTTTAATATACCACCATGACTTCTGTGAACACCCTATAACTGTCAAACACAACATGCCGGTTACTGAGCTGTCAGCGACAACATTATACTGCACATTGTATGCCTATGCCACACAATTAAAAAACCCACACTTGGGTCTCCACTACAAAACTGTCGGCCGCCACTAAAAAATGAAATCCACGATGGCTCACAGCACTTCGTAACACCATTCAACCATTAGGATGAGAAGCTCACTAATTGTTACTGTTGTTTTCATCATCCGACCACAAGCATGATAAGTCCCAACCAACATCCAACATGAAACATCCCAAAAATACGGTCCATATATTCCATTTTTAATTATTCATAAAACCATAAATACCATCCATCATCCCATAAGAACATAAGTAATGTATCTCGAATCATCATCATAATATATTGTATCAAAATCATGTGCCAAAATATCAGAGTCTAAAACATCCTAGGATGAACAAATGGTGTGTGCACTGCAATCATCCCGAGCTCTTGCCTTTGCTACCGGAAGTACTTGAAACCAAAACTGAAAACTGTAAGCACGAAGCTTTTTGAGTCTTCCCAAACTACCCTTTCCATACACATAACATATAACATGAAATTAGGAGATACGGGCCTCGCCCGAACTCGATGAGATACGGGCCCCTGCCCACACTTGGCTAACTATGAGATACAAGCCTCGCCCACACTCAGTTAACTATGAGATACAGGCCTCGCCCACACTATGCTAACTAGGAGATACGGGCCTCACCCACACTCAGCTAGCTAGGAGGTACGAGCCTCATCCACTCTTCGCTAGCCGGGAGATACGGGTCCCCGCCCACACTCCTCTAACTAAACATACATACAACTATCACGCAGACAACATGTATAACATAATCTACCAGTTCATAAACATACTTAGGTAATACTAAGATACGGGCTCTACCCACACTTAGCTATTAATCATAAACAAGTCTAAGATACGGGCCCAACCCACACTTATCTATTAAACATAAACAATTCTAAGATACGGGCCCAGCCAAAACTTAGCTACTAAACATAAACAATTCTAAGAGATGGGCCCAGCCCACACTTAGCTACTCCATACGGGCCAACATTGGTGTCTTCGACCCATTCATACTGATGGAAACTCACCTCTTAACTTGGCTGATGAAATCTCGTGTAAGGAATCTCCGACTACTGCTCCAACGACTCCCTGACTATCATTCACATTAATAACTTAGTCAAAAACGGAGAATCCTTCTAAGGGTAAAATGACCTTTTTACCCCTGGTCAAACTCAACATTCTAAGTTGACCTAACTCACCGGGTTGACCTATCAACTCGCCAAGTTCTATAACTTCAAAATCCTGAAATCGCGATCCATCTCGCCAAGTCACCCCTTGACTCGCCGATTTCCCTGGCTGCTTATAGTCGCGATTTGGCGAATCAACTAGTCGAGTCCCTTCACAAACTCGTCGAGTTCTACCTTAAGCTGAAACGAGACAACACGACCCGACTTGTCGAGTTCCTCTATGGACTCGATGAGTTCCTCTGTTTGTTTCGGTCATCTTAACAAATTAAGCCTCTGCTCTCCAGATCCAAAGTCCATACTTCATCTACATATTGGGAATTCCCTCTTAAGAGTAAAGTTTCGAACTTTACCTGTCAATAGTCCTTCTTAATGGGTTTAGCTAAAATCCTATCTCTTTAGGGCATAGATCTTTGTCCAAAAACCATACGACTCCAAACCAAAGCATGAAAATGTAGATATAGGTCCTAGACAACAAATGGACACGTAAAGTCTCAGACTTTCCTTCCTTGTATGGCATTTTGGGCTTAAAAGGCCAAACCAACACCTTAGGGCTTGCTTGGGGGCTTTAATTGCATAAAGTTTGCACCTTTATGCCTTAACAACCCTTAATGATCCCAAATCTGAAGGGATCCTTGCTTGGGACGTCCATATCCCAAGGGTCAAGCTTCTTGGACCCAAAACCCAATAAAATGGACTTAAGGAGGTATAATAAACTAATAAACAAGGTAGAAGCTTGATTACCAGAAAATGAAGGGAATAAGATGTTCTTCCGGATCTACTATCTTCTCCTTGAATCTTCTAGCTCCTTCTTCTTCCACAAGCTTCAACAACACACAAAATTCACTCAAAATGGCTCAGTAACTCTCATAAAGCTCTAGGGTTTCGTGGATTACGGTTTGGGACTTGGAGGATGGAAATGAGGCCATAAGGTGGGGATTAAGATGGTTAAATAAGGTGTAAAACCCCGAAATTAGGGTTTCATTCTGGCATACCTACTCGCCGAGTTGAGGGCTCTCAAGTCGTCGAGTAGATTGCTTAAAACCCCACGGCTAATCTCATTCTACTCAACGAGACTGGAGCTTCTAACTCGTCGAGTAACTCTATAAAAATGAATCAGTTATAATTAAATCTGTACCAGGAATCAGGCGTTACACAACGACCTATAACACACTGCCATCATTCCACTAACTGGTAGGAACCCAATCAACATCCCACTCCGCACTTGTCATAAAATCTAGGAGCCATACCATTCTAAAGCACACACTCTGCTACAATCTAGTGCCACCGACACATCGCCAAATGAAACATGACCACGCATAACTAGGGTTAGATAGATAACCGAACTCTTGTTCTAACTTAGAATCACAACTTTTCACACCTTCCAGGAAGAAACACAACCCCCCCCTAGAAAATTGTGTTCCTTCTGAATTGTAACCTAACCCAAAAAAATTGACATACCAGCGAGTCGGGCGATCCGACAAACTTTGTTTATGAACACATGAAAGTGTATATCATAAAAAACATGTCATATATCCTAAAATTTAAAGTCTTTACAATATGTAATTCTGCATGTCAAAAGATTGATGTCACAATTAATGAAACATGGAGTATACCCCCGTCAAAATGTGTGTGTCAACTACAAAGGCTGTGATCTTATAATTTTGCAAACCCAACGATCCTTTTACAAAATCGATTACAAAGTAGAGAGACCTAACAAAATCATGCTCGCTCCTAGCATAAGCAACTATGACTCTAACTCCTCACGTCACTATGTCAGCGACTTCAACTCCTCACGCTCACCGCACCAACAATTGCGTTTCACCACTACACCTCATTCATGACGATTGGGGTTCAATTAAACTGGTATGTTTTCCTTCATGTATCAAAGAAGTATGTACTTTCTTTTTCTCTTTCTTCTTCATGAATCATCTTCCCTTCCTTTTTTGACATTTCTTCACATAAACTATGGTGTGAATCACTGTAATTTTTTTTTTTTTTTTTTTTTTTTTACGTTTTCATGTTTAATATTATATATTTTTCCTATGTATGAGTATGCCATATATGATACATTTTTGATTAGTTGCACTTTCGTTTTTATCTCCTGTAGTAATATATTTCCTTAATAACTTTCATTCGTTAAGTTAAATATAAACTATTTTTTACGAGTTTATTTTTATGTATGTGTTGGTATAACTTTAAAGCGGTCGATGTTTCGACGAAAATATAGAAATTTTGGTTTTAACTTTTTTTTTTTAAAAAAATTATTTGGTTTTTGTGTGTACGCATCGGTATATATTTGTGTTTTCTACGTGTCGACGTAATTTGTTTACATATTCTTACTAAATTTTATGTACATGTACTACATATGAGTCGAGTCATATATAATACGCTTTTGATTATTTGAAATTTCATGTTTATCTCTCATAGTATCTATATAATTTGATTTTCCTTTATAAATTCCGTTCATTAACTTAAAAGAACATGTTTTCTGGTGCTAATTTTTATGTATGTGTGAGTATAAATTTAAAGTGGTCAACGTTTCGATGTAAATTTAAAACTTTCATTCTTTAATTAGTAAATCTTACTTGCTTTTTTATATACGTAACGATATAAATTGTAGTTTGTCTATGTTTCCACATTTTTTTTCTTGATTTTATGCTTATTTTTATGTACACGCTTGTTTTTTCTATTCGTGCTTATTTTGTAACGTTTTGATGTATAATCTATCAATATAATCATCAAAATTCAACTTAAAATATTCAGTACTTTTAATCACACTTTTGTTTTTTTTCGTTCGTGCATATTTTGTTATGTTTTGATGTATCATCTATCAATATAATCATCAAAATTCAACTTAAAAAATTCAGTACTTTTAATCACACTTTTACCGATTGTAGTGATAAAAGTTGAATTTATACGATTGTATTGATAAAAGTTAGATATCATTGTATATGTTGGTAAAAAACATATAAAGTTGATACCACTGACTAACTCCGTTTTATACCGTCAAATAAAAACATATTATATGTGATCAAACTTATTCGTAGGAAACATACATAAACGTACATGAAAACAAACGTAAAGAAAACTCGAATTTATACCGACACCTATATAAAAATAAGCAAGTAAGATTATATTTTTTAAAAGTTAACGAACAAAAGTTCAAATAATCAAAAACGTATTATATGTGACTTCGCTCATACATAATAACATACATAAAATTAAACGTAATAAATTACGTAGAAACATACACAAATTCAAATTTATACTGAAACGTACATAAAAAAGCAAGTGAACTTTAAAAAAAAAATTAACGAACGAAAATTCTAAATTTACTTAGAAAAGATGACGAACATGAATTTATACCGACACATAAATAATAATAGGCACTCAAAAAATTAACTTTTATTAAGTTAACGAATGAAAGTTATCAAGAATAGTCAGATTATATGTACCATGGAGGATAAAAACCAAATTTTAGAAAATAAGATGATGAAAGTAACATTTTATAAAGTTGAAAGTGGATAGTCAAAATGACTAAGTAAAGTGATGGAAAAGTTTCAAACTCATAAACAGAAAATATAGACAAAATTATATACATTTTCCATATGGTTTACTCATGGTCACAAAATTAGTCCATGCTAAACGTGAAAAGACCAAACTGTCATCTTATTAACGGACGAAGAGTAACGGTGTGAGCAAAATGGACAGTTCGTTAAAGTTTAGGAAATCATAGGAACCATCTTCGTCAAAATAAATTAGTAACGACTGAGTTTGTAACCTTATGATAAACAACAGAAACCATTTATGTAATTTTTTAAGAAAAAATTCTCAAAAGAAATCATAGAAACTGTGAAATTGAATCAACTAATCAAGTTGTAGATATATTTACCAAAATCCTGCCTGTTTGACAATATTAGTTTATTTGCAAGGAGTCGTAGATCGTTGATATCATGATTCAATGTCATGATTGAGTGGGAATGCTAAAAAGTGGAAGTTCTCTCGTTATTTAAATCTTGGGAATGTTAAAAAGTGGAAGTTAGATTTTGATATTGGTTTAATATTTAATGTTGAGTGCATATGTTCATAATTGTTTTGCCGGTAAATTTAAAACAAATTAAATTTAATGGAAAGGAGCATTACCTAGTACATATTATATAGTTATGTATAAATATTATTGCAAAATACAGGTACTAGATATGTAATATATGTATATGTATATGAACTCTATGACATATAGTTTTCTTGGTAATAAAAATGCTCCTCCAGTAGTTTTTCATCTTCTCTCTCTTGTTCTTCTATATTCACATTTTGTATTTCAAATATGTTTGTATTGTTTTTTATGTATTGCTTGGATATAAGAAATCTATGTCTGTTTCTTGAATTTTTTATTTTAGTTTATATTTTATCTTATAAATCCTTGCTTTGTCTCATATTCAAACCTAAAACTCACATTTATATAGAGAACATAGTCTCTGCTATGTTACGATAGAAACAAAGGACTGAAGGTGTACACTCCCACATACAAAGGTATTTTAATATTTTCATTATAGAATTATTAAGTTCACACATCATCAGAAAACCATACAACGACACTTATAAAACATAAGCACTAAGGCCGGTATATACTACACATAGTGAAATAGAGCTTAAATGCTTATATCAGTTGTGAGTTTGGGCCTCATGAGCTTGTTTGTATGCAGTTGCCTCTGCATAAGTGCTGCAACACCTGCACCCTCCATTGTAGTAACGTCCACCACCACAGCAGCCATATCTACAATATCCTCCTCCACGGCCGCCGCCACCGTTGTATCGTCCACCACCGTTATTGTATCTTCCACCACCGTTGTTGTATCTTCCACCACCATTGTTGTAACCTCCACCACCGTTGTTGTATCCTCGGTCATCACCACCATACTTTGCATCTTCTACCTCACCTGCATCAATCATCATTTCAGTAATGTACATTTTATTGCATGAATCCTGTATAGAATTCCGGGAATTGTAAAGTAAACATCCTGTACAAAAACCCAATTTCATCTATACATGAACATTAAATTTACTCCTGTGATTGTTGGACTCCAGGTTCTTAGCTGCAGCCATTTCGGAGCTAATGAAAAGAATAGTGGCCAGAACAAGTGCAAGAAGAAGGAAAGTCTTGGAAGACATTTTGACGTGTTTCAGAAAAAAAATATATTCAGAAAGAAACTATATGGAAGAAGGATGAAGAAGCATTGTGGTAATATTCCTCTATTTATGGAAGGATTTATGCAGATGAAGATTTATTGCAGATTGGTTGGGTGGTTAGGAGCTGGTGGGACCAAGCTTTGATTGGCTTTGACATTTTGAAACCTAATTCTTATCCTCAACATCTTGTGCCGCTTTCAATTCATTTGTTTAATTCGTTTTATATTTTTAGATGTCTCGTTCAGTGAATATCTGGTTGCTTATTCTTTAATCAGGTTCAACTGGGTTGGTTCATGAGAAATCCAAGTTCAACTTGTTTGGTTCATGAGAAAATCAAGTTCAACCTGACTGGTTCCTTATTCACGTATAAAAAATTGTAGAATTGTGATTTATAAACCATCCACCATTTTCTTCATGGAGCGGATGTGAGACTAATACGTACTATGTTTTCCTTTGTCTATAGTTATACCTCTAATTTTTTTTTGTCTAACCCTATAAAGTAAGTCCTTCGAAATTTTTAGTTAGAGTAGGTCCTAAGCTTCTGGTATATAAGTTCTAATTTTTTATTTTTTTAGATAAAAGTTTTAAATAAAGATCTTAATAAATGTTTTATATAGACATAATAGGTAAATGAGCTAGAAGTTGTACACGCGGCAACCCTTTTTCGAATAGTAAAACTAATTTTTTTGAACATCACATCCTAGATCTAGGGTCGCAACATTACTATGTATGACCCGTTGAACTCCAATCACGAGCTCCATAACATCTGGCGCAAAAAACCAAATTTATCTAATGTGAAATGTATAAACATGCGTTGAATTGCCATGCACATTTTCTCTTGTTTTGACACTTTGTATGAGACAAATTTTAAAGCGCTCAATCCTACCCAAGGCCGTAAGAGGGGAAATCTTTGTTAGATCCACACATGTGTGTTTCAATTCTACCCATTCAAAAGTCAAAATATCAATCTGTTTAAGCATTGATCTACCATTTAAAGAGTCAGTCATGAAGTTAACAGGTGCCACTTTCTTGGCTGAAACATTGACACGCCAAAAAAAATTGAAAAATAATGTCCATAACCAAATTGTGTCTGTACTTGAAACCCGAGAGCTCTCTACAATGTATTGTGTTCTCTCTAAAAGATAAATAAGATATATATTGTCAAGCAGAAATAATGTGATCTTAAGTTGAAAGTTAAGGATAGCATGATATTCCAAAGATAACATATGTTAGCCAAGGCCATCAATATAAATATCACAAGAAAATATTAAGCATATGGTGTTTGGAGACACTTAAAAATCATGTCTTTGGCAATTTTATTAAAAAAGGCACTCGCCAACACATGTTGGGATTTAGGAGGGTTAATGTCATTATTAGTGAAACTACTAAAGTCAAAGCTGAAATTGTATCACGAAGAAAAGCCAAAGCACAAACATAATAAAAAATCATAGCACATATGTCATTATCCCATAAGATGTACTCTTACAACACGGGTGATTAAGCTTGTGAGGTCACAAAAGCATATGAGGAAGCCTCTACCATTGAGTATAACCCTAGAGCATCAAACCTAATATTAATCAAACAAGTTGCTATTGGATGTCGCCAAAGAAAAGAACTCCACAAACAACCATATCCACAATTGACACATGACATCTTTTATCAAAGAACATTGTTGCTTCCTACATGTGAATGAGTTGGCACACACTCAAGCCAATGAATAGTTTGGCAATGCCCATGCGAGATCAAAGCAAAAGGAACTCATCCCATAACATCAAACCTATCTAGAGAAGGGGCATAGAAACAACAATGTTGGCAAGTCTCTTCATAGCTAAGCCACTAATAAACAACACATCCTAACTAATAGCTCCCCCAAGAATCTTCACCCCTAATAAGGGCCTCCGAATGTTGACATGCAATACCCCTCACGAAACTTCCTACCATTACATAATTGCAAAAATAGTTTAATTTTCTTGATATTCAGTTTAAGTTAAGAAACTCAATTGTTCCAAAGTAAATTAATTAAACTCGGAGTATTATAGTAAATACGAAATCTTCATTGCTACTCCTGAATGTGTACAGTCACGCCTTCGTCTTTCCATGATCACTGATGATACCTGAAAAGAATAAAAATTGGGTAAGCATTAAGCTTGATGAGTTCCTCCAAAATACCGTACACAATAAATACATATATACAACATGTATACTAGGTTTGATGCCCTGCTGCCTCAACCCAACCATTCTTTAGGTTTGTTGGCATGCTGCTTCAACCCAACCACTCTCCAGGTTTGTTGGCCTGCTACCTCAACCTAACTGCTACAATATGTCGACATATAAACAATCAACTGATCGAGTAGGCACATAAATATAGGAAACTACCAATCATACAACTCACTACCGCCTACTAGACCCCTCACAACACACTACTCTGCTACCAACAAATCTCCATGGAATGCACAACCATAAGTAACTAGAGGTGGGATAGCTACCTGAATAGATGATCCTACTCTAGAACCACAACCAGACGATAATCAGCCTACTGATACTCTAACCAACATACCACTACTACTACATCCTACCACATAAGGATATAAATATATCGAACAACTCACTATAGTGTAGTAGTATCATATATAAAAGGATACATAACCAAATCTAGTGGGCCAACATTGGTACCTTTGACCGACGGGTATAGTGAGGAAAGCTCACCTGAATCGAAGAATCTATAAACACTGCAACACTCTCCCTTTTCTACACTACTTGCTCCAACAACCCTTCTAACAAAAAAACATGGCAAAACATCAATCAACAACTCAACTCCCTCAAGTTTGACTCAAAGTCAAACATGCTAAAAGTGAACGGTCAACAGGTCAACTACCTCTCACGACATGAAAATCTATTGGTCACGTCGTAAGCCGCTAAAAGACAAAAGAGTAAATTAAATGAACGATCCCTATGGCTTAGGGTAATTTACGTGTTCGGTCCCTAACTTATTTTTTTAACTCGGAAAATCCGTATTGTTTTTTGTTGTTACACGCTTGGTCCCTGTCTTACCTAAAAAAAAAAAAAAAAAAAAATACTATTTTGCCCTTGATTTTTTTTAATTTATTTAAATAAAGACACCCCAATCCTACCCCTCACATTACCTTACCTACACCACCATTTTCCCTATTTAAATAATAGTCTTATTATGTGAGACAAGACCAATGGCGTTGTTGGATTAGTGTCTAAGTCCATAACTATTTTGGTATGTACCTGACCCGATGGTGCATGGTCCTTTTGGGTTGCCTTCACCAAAGCAACTTGATAGGATGAATTATGGAGAGAAATGATTAAATATGATTTATTAATATATTATGAGAATAATATATTAAAAGAGAAATCATATTGTTTAATTAATATTAGTCCAGAAGTAATAAGAATTAAGTTTGTGACTAAAAGAGATTAATTAAACTTAAGGAACTGGAAATGTAATTATAAGATAATTGCAATTGGGCTATGGATTGCCTTATATTATAAGGTTTGACAAATTCTATGGGGAAACCCATTGGAAATCGTCCAAGGCCATTAAGGAAAGGAGTCCATGGGTTGCTTAGGGGTTAAGCATCCAAATTAGGGTTTCCTTGTTAGATAACCCTAATAGCCTCACTATATATAGAACCCTTATGCTCAAAAAATGTGGTGAACTGGTTGTCTAGGGTTAGCACACGTTTTTGAGAGCCTTCTTCTCTTCTCTTCTTCATCCTCTTGCTCTAGGTGTTTGTGAACCATTAGAGGAGTGACATTTGTGACTCTAAGCTTTCTAAAGTCAATACAAGAAGGAATTGAGATTGTTATTACTATATAACAATCAAGGTATGATCTAAACCCTTATTCATATGTTATATTGATTAGATCTAGGGTTTTAAGTCTTGGATTAAAAGCATGTACAATAGAGAAACCTAGATCCAAGCTTTATGGTTGCATGAGCACATAGGATGTCTTTTAGCCAAAAACCCATCAGTGGTATCAGAGCCTAGATTGGTTTCTATTGTATTGATGCATTATGTAGCTGAAAATCGAATTTTGGCTTACTGTTTGACCTGACTCGGCGAGTCAGCCCTACTCGACGAGTTCCAAAGTGTGACTCGGCGAGTCGGAGCGTCAGACAGAGGAAATCTCAGATTTTGTTGTTGTTTTGCTTAAGGATAATTACCATATTCGTTTTAAATCTACAAAATATGAATTTTATTGTTTCTTAAAGAATATCCTTGCCAAAACACAAGATAATTACCATTTGATTAGATAATAACTTCGTTATATGATAAAGATTGGATTATTTGTATTAATTGGGAAACTTATTTTGCAAAAAATTGAAATTAGGTAAAATATAGATAATGATGAAATTAATTGTTTAATTTATATTATTTGTTATTTGATCCTTGTGTTATGAAAAGTTTCAATTTTCCCCTTTAGGTTTTATAGTTTAAATTTAAACTCAAAAGTTTATTTTTGAAATTTAAATAGTTGAAACCCTAATGTTTTGAAAAGGTTTCAAAACTTGCCCTCGAGTTTTGGAATTTAAATTTTGATTAAAAGTTTAATTTTGATGTATATTTAAATTCTAAACCTAAATGTTTTGAAATGTTTCAAAACTTGCCCTCAAGTTTTGGAATTTAAAAGTTTATTAAAAGGTTTAATTTATGAATGTTAAATTCTAAAACCCTAGTCATGTTTTGAAAAGATTCAAATCACACCCTTATGATTTTATTAATTAATTAAGGTGTATAATTAAAAGAGGTTTAATAAATCCATAAAGTTTTGGTTTACAATTTAATTGAATTAAAAGTATAATTGTTAAATTTGACCACCTAGTATTTTAAAAGTTTAAAATACACCCTATACTATATATAACGTTAAAAGTCTAACATTATATATATATATATATATATATATATATATATATATATATATATATATATATGTATGAGTAAAAGTCAGTCTTACCGTTAGTAGGGCTCATTCACGAAGCTGGTCTATAAGGGGTGTTAAAGGAAATTGCCTATAAAATGGCGATTGAATGAGTATCCACTCTTACCCACCACATTCTTGATTAGTGGAGGGTCGTTAGCCGAACGGGTAGGATAGGACAAAACCTTCCATTATAAGTATAATGAAGTACAAAAGTAACTAAATGTTTTACAAATTCCCAATCTTAGTTACTTAGACAAAAATGAATTGATGCAATTCCATGAAATTACACTTTGTGGCCTTGCGAAGATGTTAGTGGAGCGTGTGTGGTTTACCGGCACACTAAATGGTTCTAAGCAAAGGTAGAAAAGGGTGACTCAATGTTTTTCATAGTTCGGTGGAGCGTGTGTGGTTTACCGTCACATCGAATTGGTGACTGTAACATGTGAGGGCACCATGTAAGTTTGCATGGTTATTCACACCCGCTTTGTGATCCTCGGCATCCCAGTCACAAACTAGAGGGGCATATCGAGATTTAAACATGCCATTGAAATGTTCAATGAATCTCAAAGGATCTAGGAGTTTTCATAAATTTAAAACTTAAATTTCTTTTTCGTTTTCGTGGTGGAAATTAGTGAATCGTCATTCACTTACCTTCAAATATTCTGCAACTAGATTACGGCATCCCTTTTCTAGGTTGTAGCGTATTGTGTTGGGTCCTAGCCTTAGTGTCTCATTTGGGTGATTTACTAAGGACTCAATCAATCAACTACCTTGAATTTGTTTTCTCCCGTTTTGTAGATGTCAAAGTACGACAACTATGGTCTTCCCAAACCCCGTGGAACAAGCTTTCCACATGAAAATGATATTCCACGATTCGATCGAGAAACAAGAAATCATGCTTCAATTCCTCCACCTCCTCCAGTTATTCTCCCTAACCCACAAGTTCGAAGGCTTAAAAAGTTCAAGCTCACTCAAGCCCTTTTGGCAAGTAAACCTGAAGAGGGAAAGTCGGTGTGTGCACACGTCCTAGGGATGAAGTCACACATTGATAGGTTAAGAATGTTGGGATCCGTTGTCTGTGAGGAAATGGCTGTTGATTGGGTTCTTCAATCACTTCCTAACTCGTATAGTGAGTTCGTAAGAGAGTACTACATGATGAACTGCGACGTGACCCTTATAAATCTCACCTATATGCTTATTGCTACTGAATCAACAATGGTTTGGTGCAATAGAAAAGAAAAGTCAATTGGTGAATCTGCCTTCAAGACCTCTATGGATATAGACAATGGCAATGAAAGATATGCTATGATCGAAAAGTTTGATCATAAGAGAAAGGCAATGTCTGAAGTAGTTCCATGTCCTGTTCCAAAAGAGTCAATTTGCTTTTATTGCCAAGAGAAGGGGCATTTGAGACAAAGCTGCCCTATTTACCTAAGAGATCTAAGAGATGGGAGAGTCAAAACATATGGCTCTGCTTTAGGTAAAATCCATTGACTAACTCTTTTAAGCTCCTATTCTAGATTCTTAATACATAATGTGATAAGATTACAATTGATGTTTTGTAGGATCGAAGAAAAGAGATGAAGCTTAAGGGAAGAAGTAAGCAGAATCTAACCGTGAAGAAATGGATTTCGATCGCATTACTTGAAGATTAGATTCTTGAGCTACTACTTAGAGTTAGAATTAGATTGCTAAGAAATATGTATTAGCATAGTTTTTCAATGAATTGCATTGTAAGGACAAAATTTTTCCGCAATAAAATAAATTTTGACTTTATATTATTTATTTATCCTTGCAATGGCATGTATGAAAAATTGATGTTTGAATGTTTTTATTATTAGCAATAATGGATTTGATTCTTAATTATGGAAATGTCGAAAATTTACCAAATAAGGAGAGTTTCTCATCGCCCAAGTTTCAATTGAACAGAAACTTGGAATCATGCAACTTGGTTGCACGATGAATGAGAAATTTCATATTTGGAAATTAGACTAATTCATTGACAAAGTGTCAAGTGAAGGAATAGGAGATCGAGTACACAAAGTTGTATGCTGATCAAAGTCCACCATAAGAGTAACAAAGATATTCGTCATGATTTACTAAAGGTTTAGTAAATATGATTATACCTATAAGATTAAGTGTAATTCTGAAGTGATTGAAAAGGTTTAAATCAATAGCATAACGAATAAGAAGAATAAAGTAGGCAGAAAGATAAGAGTTTCTCCATTCTAAGAAGAAGGGAGAGTACCTTTGATGCTTTATGATAGGTCTTAATGATTAAGAACCATATCTCAATTGATCCTCTAAGTGAGTCTTAGTACAATTGTATGTCTAAGAAGAGGAATCAAGAATTGAAGAAATGGTTAAATCAAAAAGTCAATCATACTTCGTTCCAAAACAAGTCTTAGAGTTAAGATTGTGACATTGAGTGAAAAGTATTAAGAAGGTTTATAGCATTCATCAAATATGGAAAGTTGTGATGTCTTGGATAAGACAAAGACCAACTAGGACCAGTTTATGAAGTGTTTTGAACTACTCTAACTCTTGAATATTTGTTTGTCAAGAAATGTTTATTGACAAGAGAATCTTATATGTCGAGGAGTCAGTGGGAGTCTTAATGGTCTTGAAAGGTTTCAAGAACAAATCAAAATAAACCTTATCGATCATCACTTGCACACGAGTTGAGGTTTACAACCTATCGTGTTGACACTATATTGTTTCTGTGCCGTTCCAATTGAGTTAATTATGCATGTGAGCCCTATGAGCTCTCATTTGAATGCATAATAGGCAAGGACCTTGATCAATGAAAAGTACATTGATAGGAAAAGGTGAGCTGCTGAACTACTTGGAAGACATGGTGGGCAGCCGTGCTACCATAAGGCAAGAAATCAAGATTAAGAAAGTTCGGTCCATATGAGTTTGAATTTGTCGTAAACTTTGGTTTTGACAAATTCACATGGATAGGAACACATACACCATTAAAATCTAAGTGTCATAAGATTCCCTCCTTCATGAAAGTGACTATGAAGAAATGCTTTCACTAAGAAAGATTTTAAGAAGATAGTGATTGTGAAATTGAATTCTCGAATTCGATTATGGTTACGGTATCCCTTTCCATGATTCGAATTATGAGATTTGGCAATTAGTCTGAATTATTTAGACATACATATGAGCTATCTAAAGGAAAGGTGTATAAGTTTAGATAAAGGATTATCAAAGCATTAGGTATTATAAACATGAACTTAAGGACTTCAACAAGTATTGTTTTTCTGGAACTTAAGCTGGTTTCTGAATACATGTCAAAGCTAGTGGGAGCATAAGTGTTATGTTTATAATAATCATCATGATAGTGGGAGCATAAATGTTATGATTGTATAATTATTATGGAAAGTATTGCAAGTTAGCAATATTAATTATAGAAAACAAGAGTTATACTTTGCAGAGTCGCAATAGTTGAAAAGTTGTTTTGCTATAATTAAGGGAGAAAATATTATGCTTCATTTCAAATCTAAAGGCTTAGGTTGTGGAATGTTAATATTTTAGTCAAAGATACATAGTGTGTTCTCAAATTTCGATTATGATTACGACATTCCTCTTCATAGTTTGGATGTTGAGAACGTAGCACATAGAATATTATGGCAGAAGATTAATAAAGTATTAAATCTTCATGTAAGACATTATGCATCGTGTCCAATACGCTTCGAATATGGGATTGATTGCAAATGCTATAATATTTGACCATTCTAAAATTTTCCAAATGTCTAGTGCATTTAGAGGGAAGAAAGACAAGAATCGGTTTTGACTAAGATAATTAAACAACTATTAAAGGACAATCCAAAGTTCACCGAGGATTGGTCACTTGTGAGTAGTTGGAAGTATAGTATTGAATGGACCATATTGACATTATTATGAATAGATAAGATTCTATTAAGAATGAGTTGTCATATGGAAAATATGGAAATGTGTCCATATTGGGAATTGAATATTGAAAATCTATGTCTAGATTAGAAACTTTTATGCAAAAGGATGTTCAAAGGAATGTACTTTGAGTGAGAGACATCATATCTAAGGAATTATATTATAACAATCTCCGATAGAGGACTTTGTAATATCATTGGCAATAGTTATTGTGACTTTTGTGCTATGACATTACGAAAGGATCATTGCATAAAATGTTAGAATCTAGCATATTCTATAAGTGGCAAGAATTTGATATTCTTTCACTTATGAAAAAGGATTTGGAGTTGTGAAATGAGTATGATTGGAAATGTATTCATTTGATCTATTACACAAAGTAAGAATCATAGGTAAACATTGTGTGCATGCTAAGAGCATGGGACAAGTGTTGTAATAATTCAAGTAAAAAGTTGATTACCCGAAACAACAAATAATGAGCAATCGATATGGTGATAAATAAAAGGTGTTTTATTTATACTCAAAGGTTTGAGGCCATATGGGATTAGTATTATCCTTGTGTTTCACTTTGCATGTTTTGACTTCCTGAATAATTTAATTGGTTTAGAACAGTCATATTATTCGAACGGGCCACAGTCGTTCATATGTTGGAAGTAGGTATGAATAAAGACTCTCATGAATTGGTGTGTGGATTGTCTAAAGAGTATTAGACATAAGCAAGTGTTTGCTGCAACGTTCATGACTGCTTATGAATATGATTTGAGCATTGGATTAAACCCACGCTTACTTGGATCACTCCATGATTTGTATCACAAGTGATTGGTGAGACGATAACATCTTATATTCTTGAAACCGAGATGTGTGAGTTGTATCTTGCAAATCGGTTACACATTGATAATATGTAAACGCACCAGTAACTTGGTGTCAGAAAACACATTGTTGTGTGTGATTCGGTGAGTAAGTGCAAGCGAGCATTGAATCAAAGTTTATCCGTTCCTTTTATCCAAAGTAGGATAAAAGCGATATCTTTGGGCCCCTCGATGATTTAGTGATGACAAACGTAAATGCTCGGCCGGGCTAGGGCTAATTTGATTTGTTCAATTAGTCAGTCGTCATAAATTGGAAGTCGAGAAATGGTACAGAAAGAATGATTAGAAATCATGTCTTATACGATATCTAGAATGGAGGAATATATGATCCCTTATCTAAAGGACACGCGTATCTGATAGGATCAGAGTTGACAGCGGCTTTGGAAAGCTACGATTGCAGATCAGGATCTGAAGTCATACGCAGAATAGTTATTAGACTTATCCAAGTTGGAGACTGTTGGATTAGTGTCTAAGTCCATAACTATTTTGGTATGTACTTGACCCGATGGTGCATGGTCCTTTTGGGTTGCCTTCACCAAAGCAACTTGATAGGATGAATTATGGAGAGAAAGGATTAAATATGATTTATTAATATATTATGGGAATAATATATTAAAGGAGAAATCATATTGTTTAATTAATATTAGTCAAGAATTAATAAGAATTAAGTTTGTGACTAAAAGAGATTAATTAAACTTAAGGGACTGGAATTGTAATTATAAGATAATTGCAATTGGGCTACGGATTGCCTTATATTATAAGGTTAGACGAATTCTATGGGGAAACCCATTGGAAATCGTCCAATGGCTTTAAGGAAAGGAGTCCATGGGTTGCTTAGGGCTTAAGCATCCAAATTAGGGTTTCCTTGTTAGATAACCCTAATAGCCTCACTATATATAGAACCCTTATGCTCAAAAAATGTGGTGAACTGGTTGTCTAGGGTTAGCACACGTTTTTGAGAGCCTCCTTCTCTTCTCTTCTTCATCCTCTTGCTCTTGGTGTTTGTGAACCATTAGAGGAGTGACATTTGTGACTCTAAGCTTTCTAAAGTCAATACAAGAAGGAATTGAGATTGTTATTACTATATAACAATCAAGGTATGATCTAAACCCTTATTCATATGTTATATTGATTAGATCTAGGGTTTTAAGTCTTGGATTAAAAGCATGTACAATAGAGAAACCTAGATCCAAGCTTTATGGTTGCATGAGCACATAGGATGTCTTTTGGCCAAAAACCCATCAGGCGTAACAAAAACAAACACTAGGGACAAAGTGTGTAACAAAAACAAACAATAGGCACATTCCTGTAACACCGTGAATTTTCAAAATAATTTTTCGCAAATATAAAAACATTTCTCATTTAATTTCATAAAACATTATGTTTAAAATTCCCAAATTCGTATCATACAAAATCCCAAGATCATATATATATATATATATATATATATATATATATATATATATATATATCAAAAATCCCATGCGTGTGTACAGATCAAGCCGGTGCCTTCCCACGGTCATCGCTAGTACCTGAAACAACAACACTAACACTGTAAGCACGAAGCTTAGTGAGTTCCCCAAAATACCACACATAAAACACATATTAGCCACTCGAGGCTATGACTCTATGGGTCCGTGCACCCAAACTCTGTGAACCCTCAGGTTCTAACTCTAGGAACCTTCCGGTTCCAACTCTGTAAACATGCACAGCATAAATCACATAGAAATAATGCAGTACAACACATACATAGCATACAAATACTCTGTCACATAACTCTGGTTACCTACTCAGGGTAAAATATAGTGAGAAGACTCACCTCGCGTATCTCGGTATCTCACGAATCCTGAAATCCCTCGTGCTCGATCCTCCGAGCTCTAATCCTCCTATAACATCATATGTCTCTAATTAACACTTTTATCTCTAAGGTTGACTATCCCTAAGAAGTCAACACCGGTCCACTCTGGTCAACGGTTAACGGTCAATGGTCAACGGTCAACTTTGACCGGACTCGGTGAGTGCACTAGGGCGACTCGGCGAGTCTAGACATTTTCACCAACTCTCTAGGATTCCCTTATTACACGTTGTGTACTCCCCCTGACTCGACGAGTTCCACCTAGAAGAATCGCGGGGCCACCCCAACTCAACTCGCCGAGTCTCAACAACAACTCGGCGAGTCCCAGTTCGACTCAGTCCACCTGTCAACCCTCTCTAACTCGCCCTGACTCACTGAGTCAACCCATGACTCGACTGGACCACTCACTGGACGATCTAAGGGCAATCTTCAAGCTACTCGCCGAGTCTGTTCGTCGGACTCTGCGAGTCCATGCCATGCAATCACTCAAACTTGCTTCTAAGGTCAGATTTGCTCCAACAATTTATAGATCTGGCCTTCTTAGACTGATTCATCACGTAAAGCCCCTATCTTGGTGTTCATAACACACCCCATGGCTCATAAATAGCATTTTGACCTAAGGCATAAGGATTCCAATCCAAAACCTCCATTGATTCACAAAAAGCTTGGGCAAAGGGACACTATGGACCTCCAAGGGTCCAGATCTATTGTTTAACGCTTAAGGGACCAAAGGAGCACTAGATCTAGTCACAAGAGGCCTCAATAAGCCCTAAATCAATGTAAACATCAACATAGAAGAGGATAGCTCGAAGATATTACCACAATAGCGATGCTCTGGACTCCAAACTCTCAGAAAATGGCTCCTCTTGCTTTCCCCTTAGCTGATCCTCCCTTTCCCTTGCAAGATGACACCTCCAAGATCAATAATGGCCTCCTACCTTGCTCCAAACGCTCACACTCGATTAGGGTTTCACTCAAGGGACTGGTGAGCACAAATGACGGCCATAAGGCTCTTTAAATAGGTCCCAAACCCGAGAAATTAGGGTTTCATTAAACAGCGCAGACGCGCCGAGTCCATACCTTGGACTCGCCGAGTCCAGGCGCGAACCCGCGTCCAGAATCGCGACCCTACTCGGCGAGTCTAAGCTCCAACTCGCCGAGTCCCCTCACAAAACATCAAAAACTGAAAGCATAAAAGATACCTGGAAATCCGGGCTGTTACAATTCCGAGTTAAAAAAATAAGTTAGGGACCAAGCGCGCAAATTACCCCAAACCATAGGGACCATTCATGTAATTTACTCAAGATAAAATAATCACGGTCCTTCGATCCTCACGACATAACATCGTGTCGTGAGAACTGTCTAAATGACATTTACATGAGTAAAACCCCTTAATCCATTATTCCACTAATCCACATCCTCCAGAAGGCATCCTAACACCCCAAAATCCATAAAAATCAATGCTTTGAGGTCTTGCATGTCCAATCCAAGACTTGCATTCAAATTAGGGCATTTATCAAGAAAAGTAGGTTAAAGCCTCAAGCATGGGCTCAAATGTCACATAAAGTTCAGATCCAACACATATAATCACCAAGGGACTCGAAGGACCCATAAAGTTACTAAATTTATGGTGTCCCAACTCTCTAACTTATCTAACCATGGATAATCAAGCATAAAACCCTAGATCGAGCAAAAAGAAATCATAAATCTTGAATCTTGGTTACTCATAAAGGTCCATAAATGTTGCTAGAAGATGCAAATGAAGCTTGCAAGTTGGATCTATGCTCCAAAGATGATCCCTGTTTTCTTCAAGTCACCAAAACACCACCAAATGCTCAAGAACTCAAGGATAGGGCTACGGTTTCGTTTGGAATGAAGGGAGGTTGAAGAAGACACCCAAGGTTATGGAGAAGTTCCTTAAATATGGAGAAAATCCTAAAATTCGTGGGCTTGGCTGCAACCAGGCTCACTACGTGAGGCTCATAATGTCACATCGTGACTCTCATTTCCACGTGTCATGTTACAACCTCCTAATGGTCATGCGTGACACCCATTTTTCCTAAAAGTCATGCCCTTGACTCCTTAACGCCGTAAGCTGATTTGTTTTGGAAACTGGGTGTTATATTCTCCCCCAATTAAATTAGATTTCTCCCTCAAAATATTACATGGTTAGAATTTTAACTGCACTAATGCAATCCACATGCTACCTCCAACCACTTAACTTAATCAATACATCTATATCAAACTTGAGAGGCCATCCGTAACCCAACGGATGCCAGCAAACCACCCAGACATTTGGAACACTCAATTGCAATAACTATATTGCATAATGCATGTCTATGCCACACGATTAACAAAACCACACTTGGGTCTCCACTACAAAACTGCCACCCCCCTCTAAAAAGTGAAATCCACGATGGATCACTGCACTTCGTGACACCATTTTGCCAATGGGATGAGAAACTCACTAATTCTCATTGTTCTTTCCATCATCTGGCCACAAGTGTGATGAATCCTTTGTTGGAATAGTGTCTAAGGCTGCAACTATATTAGGCAAGTATTTGACCCGGTTGTGCATGGTCCTTTTGGGTTGCCTTCACCATAGCAACTTGATAGGATGATTTATTAAGAGAGAGTAAATATTATTAATATATTATGAGAATAATATAATGAATAATATATTGTTATTTGATTAATATAAGTCATAGAATTAATTGGAATTAATTTGGTGACTTAAAGAGATTAATTGAATAAAGGGGTATAAACTGTCAATTGTTTGATAGTTAAGCTTTAGACTGTAAATCCTTATGGATATGCTAGGGACAGATTCTAGAAGCTAGGATAGCTTCAAAATCGTCCAAGGCTTATCTATGGAAAGGATTTGGATAGCCTTAAGAGAAGATTATCCAATTAGGGTTTAGGTTGTAACGCTTAAGGAGTCTACAAGTATAAATAGACCCCATGGCATAAGGAAATCGGCACCTCTCCAAAAGCAAGAGAACCCTAGCCGATTTCCTCCCCTCTCCTCTCTCCTAAATCATCTTCCTTGCTATTGGTGTTTGTAAGCCATTAGAGGAGTGACACTTGTGACTCTAGAAGCTCCAAGACCTCAAGATCAACAAGGAACACAAAGGTATGGTTCTAGATCTGTTTCAATGTTGTTATTTAACCTAATTAGTCATTAGAAGTCTTGGATTCAAAGCATGTTTATTAGAAAGCCTAGATCCAAGCATTAGGGTTTTGCATGCGCACATAGGAAAGTTCTTATGGCTAAAACCCATCAGTGGTATCAGAGCCTAGCTTGGTTTTCTTTAAATTGTTGCTTGATTAACTGAAACAAACCTGCAAAATTCGATTTTTTGGTTTCTGAGTCATGGACTCGGCGAGTTCCAAGGTGGACTCGGCGAGTAGGCCTGACTCGGCGAGTCCAGGCGTCAGGAATGGCCAGATTCGGGATTTTTTCATAATTATCTTATGGAAACTTACCTTAATCATAATAGATCAATCTAAATCCGATTTTTTGATATATATGACTATTATCTTGATCTAGTTAAAGGTATTTATCAACTAATAAAATATTTAATTTCCTTATATGATAATTAATTAATTATTTTAATTATTTTGGTAATTATCTTTCAAAGAAATCTTGAATAAAATCAAATATAGATAATTAGGATATTAATTGTTAATTGGAATTATTTGTTATTTGATCCTCCATGTTTTAAATGTTTAAAACTTACCCACAAGTTTTGAAATTTATATTTGTGATTAAAAGTTTTAATTTAGACAATTTAAATTTCAAACCCTAGATTTTAAAAGTTTTAAAATATAGCCCTATACTAATATGATATTACTAGAATAATATATATATGTATAACTAAATGCTAGTCTTACCGTTAGTAGGCCTCATTCACGAAGCCGATCTATAAGCTGGGTATAAGGTTGCGGCCTATAAAATGGCGCTTAATGGGTGTACACTCACACCCACCGCTTGCTTGATTGGTGGAGGGTCGTTAGCCGAACGGGTAGGATAGGGCAACCTCATCCTCTCATTAAAAGTATAATAAGAAATATAAAGTAACTACACATATTTTAAAAATTTCCCAATCTTAGTTACTTTAGGAAAAGTGAATTGATGCAATCCCATGAAATTACACTTTGCACCTTGCTAAGAAGTTAGTGGAGCGTGCGTGGTTTACCGGCACACTAATTGGTTCTAAGCGAAGGTGGCAAAGGGTGATTCATTGTTTATCATAGTTCGATGGAGCGTGTGTGGTTTACCGGCACATCGAATAGGTGATCGTTACAATGAAGGCACTATGTGAATTTGCATGGTAATTCACACCCGCTTTGTGATCCTCGGTATCCCAGTCACAAACTAGAGGGACATATCGAGATTTAAACATGCCTTTGAATAGTTTCAATGAATCTCATCCGAACCTAGGAATTCTCAATACACTTAGGACTAATAGTTTAAGTTTTGTGATGGAGAATTAGTGAATCGTCATTCACTTACCTTCAATTTATTTGCATGTTAGATTACGGCATCCCTTGTCTAGTATGTAAATGTTATTGTTGGATCCTAGCCCTAATTTTTCTTATTGGGTGATAATTAGGGATTCATATTCTAATCTATCTTTGTCCTTTCTAATTGTAGATGTCGAACGCAAACAACGTTGCTGCTAGTTCTTTCACGTTGATGAGCCTTTGCCAAAAGGTCACCTTCGATGGAACGAACTTTAGCGAATGGATAAGATACATTCGCACCATTGCTCGCTATGAGGATAAGGAGTATGTCCTCGATGAGAAGCTCGAGAAAATAAACCCCGAAATCGCTACTCCGGCCGAAATCACCGCTTTTGAGACTCATGAGCGAGATGCAACGAAGGTACATTGCATCATGATCGCTACCATGAACTCCGAATTCCAAAAGTCCTACGAGGACATGTACCTGTACGAGATGCACCAAGACTTATTGGAGAGATACCACCAAAACGCGAGACAAGAGCGTTATGAGATTTTCACCAACATGATTTCCGCTAAGATGGGTCATGGAGAATCTCTTACCGTGCACCTGCAAAAGATGCAAAGGTATGTCGACCGCCTTCACAAGTTAAATGTTGACTTCGGTGAAGACTTGGCGATCGATATGGTGCTTCACTCTTTGCCTCCGATGTACAACCAATTTAGGATGACCTACCACATGAACAAAGAAGAGGTCACCCTAAGCAAACTCCAAGGTCTCTTGAGGGTCGCTGAGAGCAACTTCAAGGACAAGTCTACTGCACCTACTCCTAATCCGCCCGCTGCTCCTGTCTTGGCTATTGGTCAAGGAAAGGGAAAGAAGAGGAAGGCTTCATCGAAGAACTATCGCAAGGTGAAAGCCCGAGATGGTGCCTCTTCTAGTGGGACCAAAGTTGATCCCGCTAAGCCCTACCCTAACCCAAAGGAGGCAGAGTGCCACCACTGCCACAAGATAGGACATTGGAAGAGAAGCTGCCCAGATTACCTGCAAGCAATCAAAGAGGGAAATATCAACCCATCTTTCGCAGGTATATACGCAATCAAATCTAACGATTCTAATCATGCTATTTCTTGGGTTCTTGATACCGGTTGTGGTTATCACATTTGTTCTAATGTGCAGGGACTAAGAAGAAGTAGGGATGTGGAGCAAGGAAGGATCAATCTAATCATGGGGAACAGAAGATCGTCGCCTGTGACCAAGATTGGAGTGTATTCTTTAGTGCTTAGGAATAGTTTGGTTTTAGATTTGAACAATTGTTGCTATTCGCCAGAAATGGCTAGAAACATCATTTCATTTCATGGTTTATATAGACAAGGATTTAGATTTTCTTTTAATAATGAGAATGGTTCTATTTTGGCTTATCTAAATGGTGTCTTTTACTTTGAAGCTATACCATGTAATGTAATATATGACACCGTTATGATTGTTGATAACTTAGGAAATGATGTTTTGAATATTGATTCTTCCAGTATGGATAAAGCATCCTTGTGGCATTGTTGTCTTGGACATGTCAACAAGAAACGCATAGCCCAACTCCAAAAGGATGGAGTGTTGGAGTCATTCGACCTTAGGGAAGATGACACATGCGAGTCTTGTTTGCTTGGAAAGATGACTAAGTCACCCTTCACGAGTACATGTGAAAGGGGCGAGGGTTTATTGGACCTAATACATACCGATGTATGTGGACCGTTTAGATCAACCACGAAGGATGGGAACCGCTTCTACGTGACTTTTACCGATGATTATAGTAGATATGGGTATATCTATTTAATCAAGCAAAAGTCAGAAACCTTTGAAAAGTTCAAAGAGTTCAAGAATGAAGTGGAGAATCAATTGGGCAGGAAAATCAAGATGCTTCGATCCGATCGAGGAGGAGAGTACCTAAGTCTTGAATTCCATGATTATCTCAAGGAGTGTGGAATAGTTTCACAATTGACGCCTCCTAGGACACCGCAGTTGAATGGTGTGGCAAAAAGGCATAATCAAACCTTATTGGATATGGTTCGCTCTATGATGAGTCGTGCTTCACTACCTATCTCTTTTTGGGGGTATGCCTTAGAGACTGCCACCCATATCCTTAACCGAGTCCCTACTAAGAAGGTTGCCAAAACACCTCACGAGATGTGGACAGGGAAAGCTCCCTCGTTGGCACATATCAAGGTTTGGGGTTGCGAGGCTTTCGTAAGACGAGATACTCACGACAAGCTCGAACCTCGAAGTGAGCGATGTATTTTCATCGGCTACCCGCAGACATCCTTTGGATATCTCTTTTATAGACCGAAGGACAATGTTGTCTTTGTTGCGAGGAGAGGAGTTTTCCGAGAGCGAGAACTCATAAGCCAAGGGGACAGTGGGAGGCAAATCGAACTTGAAGAGATTCAAGAGTCGATAGATGAAGGAACCTCTACCGTTGGCATTCAACCCGAGGAGGAAACTCCAGTTAAACCGATTGACGAATCCTTACCTCTTAGACGTTCCGATAGAGTTAAAGTTCATCCCCAGTTTTATGGCTTTCATATTACTACCGAAGGGGACACGTATATTAGTGATGGTACACTAATAAATCTTGATGAACCTAATAGCTACAAGGAAGCCATGGCAGGCCCGGAGTCTGCAAAGTGGAAAGAGGCAATGGATAGCGAGATCCAATCCATGTATGATAACCAAGTTTGGAATTTGGTTGATTATGTGCCCGGACGTAAGACCGTTGGGTGCAAATGGATCTTCAAGAAGAAGACCGACGTGGATGGAAACGTACACACATATAAAGCGCGATTGGTTGCGAAGGGCTTTACTCAAACTCCCGGAGTTGACTATGATGAGACCTTCTCACCAGTTGCGAAAATTAAATCTATTAGAGTGATGCTAGCAATTGCCGCATTTCATGATTATGAGATTTGGAAAATGGATGTCAAGACCGCTTTCCTTAACGGAAAGTTGGTTGAGGATGTTTACATGGCTCAGCCAGAGGGGTTTGTGGATCCGAAGCATCCGAATAGAGTGTGTAAGCTTGAGAAGTACATTTATGGACTTAAGCAAGCGTCTCGCAGATGGAATCTTTGCTTCGATGAGAAAGTCAAAGAGTTTGGATTTGTACGAAGCGAAGACGAGTCTTGTGTATATGTCAAAGCCAGTGGGAGTATAGTAAGCTTCCTCGTTCTATATGTCGATGACATATTACTCATAGGAAACGACATCCCGACTCTGTAGGAGGTTAAGTCCTGGCTCGGGAAGTGCTTCGCTATGAAGGACCTCGGAGAAGCTTCTTACATTTTGGGAATAAGGATAGTAAGAGAAAGAAGTAAGAGACTAATTGGACTTAGTCAGAATACTTACTTAGAGAAGGTACTAAAACGTTTTAGTATGGAAAACTCAAAGAAGGGAGAACTACCGATACAAAGTAATACCAAATTGAGTAAGACTCAAAGTCCGAGTACCGAAGCTGAGATAGCAGAAATGAGTCGAGTACCATACGCTTCCGCAGTTGGCTCAATCATGTACGCTATGACTTGTACTCGCCCTGATGTAGCCTTCACTTTGAGCATGGTTAGCAGATATCAAGGGAATCCTGGCAAAGCACATTGGATTGCGGTGAAAAACATCCTTATGTACCTTCGGAGGACGAAGGAATGGTTATTAGTCCTCGGAGGGAGTGATGACTTGAAGGTGCGAGGGTATAGTGACGCCAGTTTTCAGACTGACAGGGACAACTACCGTTCGCAGTCGGGCTGGGTCTTTACCCTAAATGGAGGAGCAGTGACATGGAAGAGTTCCAAACAGGAGACCGTAGCTGATTCAACGTGCGAATCAGAGTACATTGCAGCGAGCGAAGCGTCGAAAGAGGCAATATGGCTAAAGAACTTCATCGGTGATCTTGGAGTTGTACCTGCCATAAAGGAGCCAATGGAGATTTTCTGTGATAACGAAGGCACGGTTGCCTTGACTAAGGAACCGAGGGATCATGGTAGATCAAGACATATCGACAGAAAATATCACTTTATCAGACATCGTGTAGAAGAAGGACAACTCGTAGTGAAGAGGATATCATCAGAAGATAACCCTGCAGATCCACTTACGAAGGGACTGAGTAGGGATAAGCACTTGCAGCATGCTAGGAGTATTGGGCTGAAGGATGATATTAGCATAGATTAGATAGTATTAGAAACGTGTAATAGATAAATGTAATTAACATTTGATGATTAAATAAAGGAGTTTTATTTATGAGTAATGTTACTATCTTATGTTAATTGTTTACCTATTGTTTCATTCTGCATGTTTTGACTTCCAGAATAATTAAGATTATTAAGAATAATAGAAATTGTTCAAATGGTCCATAATCGTTCATATGTTGGGAGTAGATATGAAAGAAGATTGTCATGAATTAGTGTGTAGAATGTCTTAATGGTGTTAGACATAGCAAAGGATTGCTGCAACGTTCATGAGTGCTTTTGAACTAGTTTTGAGCATTGGAATAAACCCGCGCTTGCTGGAATCACCTTATGGAATACGATATAAAAGGTGATTGCAAGACGATAATATCATATGGTCTTAAAACCTAGATATATGATTTGTTATTTGTTAATTGGTTGTACATTGATAATACGAAAACGCATCAGTAACTCGGTGTTATAAAACGTATTGTTGTGTATAGTTGGTTAATGAATAAGTAAATGCATATAAGTCGAAGTTTATCTGTAACTTTTATCTAAGAAGGTAAAAGCGATATCTCGGCCGCTCGATGATTTAATTTGACTTATGTGCCGGGCCCGGTCAGAACTGAATTGATGTGTTCGATTAAGTTCTATGTCAAATAAATCAGAGATCGAGAAACCTAAACGCTTGACTAACCATTCCATAGGATTGTCAGCATGATATCTAACAGAGGACTGTACATTCCCTTATCTAAATGACAAGATTGATTAGATCAGAGTTTGACAGCGTCTTTGAGAGCTATGATTGCAAACCGAATTGTACTTGTGTATATAGTTACTAGACTTATCCAAGTGGGAGACTGTTGGAATAGTGTCTAAGGCTGCAACTATATTAGGCAAGTATTTGACCCGGTTGTGCATGGTCCTTTTGGGTTGCCTTCACCAAAGCAACTTGATAGGATGATTTATTAAGAGAGAGTAAATATTATTAATATATTATGAGAATAATATAATGAATAATATATTGTTATTTGATTAATATAAGTCATAGAATTAATTGGAATTAATTTGGTGACTTAAAGAGATTAATTGAATAAAGGGGTATAAACTGTCAATTGTTTGATAGTTAAGCTTTAGACTGTAAATCCTTATGGATATGCTAGGGACGGATTCTAGAAGCTAGGATAGCTTCAAAATCGTCCAAGGCTTATCTATGGAAAGGATTTGGATAGCCTTAAGAGAAGATTATCCAATTAGGATTTAGGTTGTAACGCTTAAGGAGTCTACAAGTATAAATAGACCCCATGGCATAAGGAAATCGGCACCTCTCCAAAAGCAAGAGAACCCTAGCCGCTTTCCTCCCCTCTCCTCTCTCCTAAATCATCTTCCTTGCTATTGGTGTTTGTAAGCCATTAGAGGAGTGACACTTGTGACTCTAGAAGCTCCAAGACCTTAAGATCAACAAGGAACACAAAGGTATGGTTCTAGATCTGTTTCAATGTTGTTATTTAACCTAATTAGTCATTAGAAGTCTTGGATTCAAAGCATGTTTATTAGAAAGCCTAGATCCAAGCATTAGGGTTTTGCATGCGCACATAGGAAAGTTCTTATGGCTAAAACCCATCATCCTTACCAACATCCAACAACCTAAAACACACTGCCATCATTCAACTAACTGGTAAGAACACAATCAATATCTCACTCAACACTTTGTCATAAAATATATGAGTCATACCATTCCAAAGCACACACTCTGCCACAATCCACTTC